>NC_135500.1:163869182-164169182 GCF_052857255.1 Amblyomma americanum | reverse complement strand
CCGGCACGGCGAAATTGCTAGTTCGCGGCCAGTAAAGCTTTCGCTTTAAAAACATGAGTGGAAAGCACAGTATAAACACCGAAACGTACTGCACACAACCATGTTTTGGATTTTAAACACTGGCTCATACAAAACAGATAAATAAAAAATAAATAGTAAGTAATCTATTCTCTAACTAAATTTCAATAGCCTATATCTAAGAGTCATTTAACTATTTCCTTTCCGGATAAAATAAAGGCTTAGAGGACCGGAAGCCAAACTCTGAAATACTGCGGACGAGTGACGAAAAAAGACGATGGCCGGAGGGGTCGGAAAACCTTTGTACCGTGTCAGATTCATTCCGTTCTCTACCTGGACAAGTTATCTTTTCGCTGGCTGTCCAGGCCTTTCACATGGTGGGCTCGCTTGTTCCACTTGCTCTCGGGATTCGAGTTTTGCAGGAAGATCAGAGGAGACTGCGCTGGCCGAAATTTGATCTCGGCTGCGCCCAGCTTTCGAAGCTGGGGCCACTCGTGGAGGCAGAGAGACGAGCCGGGCTCTGCGAGGCAGGCAGGCGTGCCGTACTTTTCACAAATAAGGGACAAACAAATGCGGAGAACTAGAGAGATGGAATGAAAGGCATGGGTCGAGTACTGAAAGCTAGTTTGCGGAAAAGGGAGAGGAGGATGGTGAGGTGGGAGGTAAGAGGAGGTGGAACGGTGGCAAGCACGAGCAAGGCGAGCAGTGGAAACAGAGGGCGAAGAATGAGCGCAACGTGCCGAGCTGCTGAAAGCCAGCTAGGCGCACAATTCCGCGGGGAAATGGGAAGTGCACCGTTGCTGAAAGCGCACAACTCCGCTCGCCATCCGGGAGGAAAGTCGAGTCAGCAGGACTCGCTGCTGCTGCTGCTGCTGCTGCTGCGGCCCGAGTTTGTTGTGTCGTTGATACGGTTGTGCTGTCCTGGCGCGGCTGTTGTCGCCGTTTTCTCTCAGTCGGGGAAGCGCGCGTGTTTTCTCCAGCGACCTTTCTGTTTGTCCATCCTTAGTCGTGTCGCTGCTACGCTGCTGTTTCCGGTCTTCTCCCGTTCACCCCCCCCCCCCCTCACCCCCCGATCCTATCTGAAAAAAGAAACATTCATTCAGTGCAGGAGAAAAAAAAAACAAATCTCAAATTTTCTTCTTTTCTTCGTTAATTTTTTCCTTCATTCCCATTGCACTTCGTATGAAGTAACAGCTGTTACCAGAGTCTGGCGTAGAGTGCGCATACTGCCAACGGTGCAGCACGTGCGAGATGTCGAATTTTCTGCGTGCACTTCAATGTGGAATACGTGTTGTTACATTCTTGTTTTGTTTGTGTGGCTTAGTACTTCAGCGAACAAATCTGCGACCGTAGTTATTGCGTTTCTATCCGATTTTTCTGCTGCAGTCTTTTAATATGCGACTGCACGAATATTCTTCGTTGCTGAAGACGTGCCACTGCTTTTCAAGCCCACTGGAGGCGTTAAATGTCTTTACGCGTTATATTTTGTTTTCAATTTAATCGTGCCTACTTTCACTTTCTTCTTCTAAGCGTTTGACATGCGTTTCCAAACTGCTACTTTTGTCTCTATGCCCGCGAAAGGCGTTCGATTCAGACCTTGAACACAGCTACTTTCTATGTTATAATTCTTGCAGAGAAGTGTAGCCAAGTAGTGCAGGATATGCATCACATAGCTTTTACTGTTTTTTTTTTTACTCCACATCATTCAGTGCATACCATCCTCCAAGAACAAAGGTTATGATGCAGAAATCTGCGTTCGAATTTTACCAAGGTGTTTAAGAGCCCAGAAAGTTGCAAGAGATATCGACCAGCTTGGTTTTGCCACAGTATGCAGCTTCAGCTCATTGAGCTGTGAATAATGAGTATTCTGTAGCACAGTCATGTATTCATGCTTAATGCACTGAGGGCGTCTTAGTTCTTTAGGTAGAGCTTGTACTTGGTTCATGTCATTAACGAGTTCACACAGTTGGTCACCGGTCTCATGTTATAGCTGTGTCTTTCTGGGGAATGGATCTTCAGGCAAAAAAAAAATCAGGCAAGAAACAGGAAAGAATGACACACGGGTGGCGTACTAGTGTGCATGCTTGTTTTTATGTTCTTCTCATCATTTCCTATTTCCTGTTCATTCTTGTGGTGATTTTTAAAGATAAACATGTACCTAACTAGTCAGCGTTGCTTCAACGAGATTCAGAAATTGTTTTCTGTGAGAATAAATTTCTGGTTCATCAGGCGATGAAGTGGCTACAGTCCAGGTGCTGCTTATGTTTCACTGCAAATTTTTACCTAGCTTTAAAACAAGAAATAAAAGTCACTAGTCTCATCTAAACAAGCATTGCACCTGCTACTTTAGTGTGACTCTAATATGACTCTTATTGGGGCCTAATGTGATATATTCTGGTTTTTATTCACTATGTACTGCGCGGTCTTTCTGGCCTCGGTTACAGCTTTTCGAAACGTACAGAAATGGAAAATTTTATCAAATGCTCAACGTGGGTACTGTAAGGTGTAAAAAGGCCCCGTCAGCGAATAGCATTCATATTGAGTTCGCAGTATGGTTAGCAGTACAAGTAATTACAATGATGCAGACAAACAAGTAAGAAAAAGCAGCACTCTGAAAACGAATATTTTTTTAGCTCCAAACATTAAGCGCTTCTTGTGCTTAATTTGGTTACATACTGCTCATGACTGGGGATGTGATTGCATGCTGGCTTACCTCTACTGGCGCTTCACTTTATCGTTAGCACGCGAGTCCACCAACTGTGCAATGCTCAGCTTCAAATATAGCGTCCGCCCTCTTTATGGATGTATTCTTGTCTTATAAATCGGACTAACTTGTGGTGGCTAAGTGCGAGAGTGCTTTCTTTGGAAAAGGCTGCACCGCGAAGGAAAAAGCGCCCCCAATTTTCGGGCACTCGACCTGCCGCCTTGGCCTATCGTCCGGCAACAAAAAGACCATAACCAACCCTAACGTTACAACACAAAACTAAACTCGGCTTTGCACTGCTCGTTATCGAACGGTCTTGCGCCTCCTGTACCAGCGCGTGTGAAGAGCCTCGTGGCCTTGAAACATTAATGCAACTGGCTGTTTACATATTCATGCTGCGTGTTGCGCGCGTTGTACAGAGACAATATTGGCGAACTCGTACGTGCAGAAGAAACCGGGGCGCAATAAAAACTAGTGGAATAAAATAATGCCCTTAAAAAGTTGGCACAACCAAGGCACGCACTTAAGGCACGGGTGCTGTTTTTGAGAGGCCGTAGCAACAGCGTTTGCGTGACTGCCCCCAGACACTGACGCCGCTGGCTCGAATTGCGTCACATTTTTGCTTCCACTATACACTGTGCTGTACTGCATTAAATTTGGAAAGGACATCAACAAGTACTGGCGCGCACAGGGTATGGAGTAAGAAGGGTATTATAACTTTCAGTTGCGACGCTTCTCGGCATCATCGTTAATCAGTATTCGCACGCGATGTTTGCGTTGTCGCTGCCATCGCGTCAAAAATTTTGACAAGCGTTGCTGTTTTTCTCTTTTTCTTCTGCTTTTTTTCACAAAACGATAGGAATTTTAAAACAAGAACCGGCGGCAGCACAGCGCTATTTCGCAAGAATCTCGCCTGCGTTGCACAAGGACGCTTTTCATTTATCTTAAATCGCATTGACTGGTTAAAGTGCACTCTAAGGCATAACTTGCTAGTCAGATATTGTTGCGCGCGTGTACGGGTGGATGATGATTCCTGCTGTGTTATCTCAAGCAGAGGCGTGCTTTTACCAAATGCAGGCTAACGGCATTAAAATGCTAGCAGCACAGAAGGGTAGTTTCTTGTTTCATCATGGGAGAAAGGGTGGCAATCTGCTTGATATTATTTATTTATTTTTATTTATTTATTTATTTATTTATTTATTTATTTATTTATTTATTTATTTATTTATTTATTTAAAATATTGTTGCGCCCGTGTACGGGTGGATGATGATTCCTGCTGTGTTATCTCATGCAGAGGCGTGTTTTCTACTAAATGCAGGCTAACGGCATTAAAAGGCTAGCAGCACTGAAGGGTAGTCTCTTGTTTCATCATGGGAGAAAGCGTGGCAATCTGCCGGATCTTATTTATTTATTTATTTAAAATACCTGCAGCGCCCGAAGGCATTATTGCAGGGGGGAAATACATGTTCTTTGCGAGAGGCCGTTGTGTGAGAAAAAAAAGAGAAAAGAACAGAATGGCGCTACAATAACAACCAAGAAAAAAACTGAAAGGAATGAACGAGCAAATTAAACGAAGGCACCGCGCAAGCAGCTACACATCTGACAACAAAGCCCCAAACAACGTTTCACTGTGACGTTCAGCAATTTTCTATGGAAGTCGGTTCCATTCACTGACAGTGCGTGGAAAAACTGAACAACGAAAGACATTGGTTCGACAATTAAATTCTGTTATTTAGAGTTGGTGATCGCACCTCTTAGACAAAAAATGAGGAGGCAAAAAGTAAGCTTCTCTGTTTACTCTAACTGTTCCGAAATACATTCTGTAGAGCATTTCTAACCGCAATTTTTTTCTGCGCCTGCTTATTAGTTCCCATTCCAACCAATTCCTAAGTAATGTAACGCTGGACGTGAAGTTATAATTATTGCAGGCAAATCTAGCTGCACACTGTCTTTTCAGATTGTCTCGAATATAAAGACTCCGGAGATTCCGTCAAGAAGCAACAGACTGTCATGGGCCCTGTTATAAAACGCCTTGTGGTCTCAATTTTTAACGCTACAGAGTTAAGCGTTTCGTTAAGCGGATAACCCTATGTAGAAGCCGTCCTCGCCGGTGTGTGCGTAGGGGCCGGATTGGTCGAGAGAGTCGTGACGTCACACGTAGAATTGTGGAATTCAAGGTAAACGAAACAGAGCACTCGTGGTTCGAAGTTCCCAAAATGACGAAACATCATTAGCATATGTGAGTATACAAAGATAATAACTGATCGTAAAGAAAACGGCAATTTGGCAATTAGGCGGAAATGGAACGCCTGCCACTAGTGGTGCGAGTTAAATGCGCTACCCATGTCCACGCAGCCTTTCTTTTGAGTTGTTTCCAACATGGTATTGAGCCACGCAGTTTTTTTTTTTTTTTCTGGGTTACCTCTATTTCACGAAACAAAATATCAACGGGATGAATATAAAAGGTGAGACGGTTTACAGAGAACTGTTCGCACTGTAAATGCTTCAAGTTTGCCACCATGTACAGTGCACTTAAACACTAAATTTTTTCCAAACCTCTAAGTTTTTAACGAACAGAGTCACTAAAATATTGACCTCTATCTCTGGCAAGAACCTGTCGTGGTGGCACTTTTTTTTCAAACGTTTTATATATTAGAGTCAAGTTATGTGCTATTTACTTGAGCTATTTGTAAAGCTTTTAGGAAACAACATCAAAGACGTCTCAAAAACGACACAACAACCTAACACTACACGAGAGGTAAGGCTTAGCACGTCACCAAGCACGTTCGTACTGCTCGGTTAGAGCGGTGCTTCTTATGTATGTCAGTAGTCTTTCACGTAATATGGAAACGGTGCCCGTTTCTGTGTGAGTAAAAGCAGCCGCTCACGGGACCCATTAACTCTATCGCGTCCTTAAAATACCCCCCCCCCCCACCTAATTTTTAAGGCGGAAGCGTTTAATGGGTCATACTCGTGGTGACCGTCCGTCGGTCACTCGACCTCGCGCTGACCGCCCGTCCGTTACATCGCCACCTAGGTCACGTGACCTATGTCACGTGGCGGCACGCTCGCTCAAGGTGCTCTTCTCCTTTGTCGTGAAATGAATCCAAGCACGGCAAGTTCAAATTCAAACGGCGTTGGCATTCCCGCAATTAAGAGATATCTAAGTGCCTCCAACAAATTTTTATTTTTATTTTTTGAAAGTAGGCAAGGAAGTTGGGGGGGGGGGGGGGCGGTTCGATTATTGATCTAGTAGATCAAATTCCATAAAAAAAAGTTGTATGTACACTTGAGGTCATTTCATACCGTTGTCACCGCTATTTTTTTTTAACTGAAACGGCTTCAAGCGCTGTGGTTGCATCACTTTCACAAACTAATTATCCCGAAAATTGCTAAATATTATTATTAGTATTAGCAAGCTTTCCCAAAATAACTGATATTAAGTGATAAAAGTTCTGTAGCCCGACAAATATCGCCGAGTTCGACAGGAGGTACTGAACAGGCCATTTTAAACATTGTCTCGCCCACCTGTAAATTTGGTCAGACATGATATCAAGATTAAATCGCTGTTGTGGCTGCATAATGCACCGGCAAGCCGGCAAGGGTGACAGCCTTGTGCCTGATAACCTTCAGTTGTACTCCTTTATGCATACATGGGTCGTTGCAGCGAGTCTTCATACCGTTAAGTCCTTATATTTGCGCATAACAGTGTGGCTATTAGGCAAGATAAAGAGTTACATGGCGACGAGCACTGCCGGTTTTTAATGCGCGGTCATCTTAATTGTTAAATTGGCAAAGCATTCTTCAGAGAAAGTGTAGTTTACATGTTTCAGCGCGAATGATATAATGAATTGAATGATATTGGTAGGGGAAACTTTGAATTCGAGGAATCGCATTCAGGTAGGCTTGCAGCAAAAGTGCTTAAATTTCATTACTATCCGTAGCTCCTGTTCATGGGCCATCGAATTGCGCTTTGCTGACAACGGTTCTCTAAGAAAAGAGCACATTTCCTTCCATTTTCCAGAGAAGCCAGACAGCCCCCGAAATTTGAACATAAAGGAGGTGACAAGCCAGAGCGTGACGATGTCCTGGATGCAGCCCTACAGCGGCAACCTTCCTCTCACCAGCTACATTGTCCAGTACAAGCGGGATTCAGGTAGGTTGGATTCCCACAGACCATTGCCGGCAAACTATCCAGCACAACGTTGTAATTATGGGACACAGATTAACGTAACCTTGTTGATGTATATTTAAAAAGCAACTGAACTATGGCTTGTGGGAACTGGTCTAGTCGTCGTGACGCAGGCCACTGAAGCAGAAAAGCAATTTAAACTGAAGACATGGTGTCGTGCGCCCACTCATTGTTAACCCTTTTATGAACGTCAAGTGTTTTTTTTTGTGAATCTAGCACCCTCCCCGTAGATAACGCAGATTATCTGTACCGTTTCTTCTTCATTTCAAGCAAATATTTTTCTCCATTGCCTGTAAACGCTTAGGCAAATGTTCCCTGGCTTCTGGGCTTGCTTTTTTTTTTTTTAATGTGGCACTCATGACACCTCTGCGAGTAAAGTTCCGCAGGCTGTCATCTGTTGAGCGGCGAAAGCTTTACACTTCTAGACTGCGTGAAATCCACCTGCAGGCCTATAGTCGAAGCAACAAATATATCCGTAGCTCTCACCCAGGAAATAGGCTGTTATCAGCGCATCGCTGATGGGCAGTATTTGTGGATTTTCCGAGCAGCGGAATAGGCGAGTCTCACTGCGATTGCTCTCAGAGCTGTTTGGTCCTTGCAGCTCGGAAGCTCCTAATCAAAATACGCCTCGTCCTGCGGCGACATTGGACGTTATCAGACGGCGGCGCTGTCTATGGGTGCGCAGATTGGAGGCGCCGCGCACCTTATATCGGAAAGCGATAGCGAAGAGCTAGACCCCTTGCTCTTTGGCCAATCAGGGTGATGACCCTTGTATGCGCCGGAAGTGACGTGGTGCTCTCGGTGCCTTGTGTCGTGTGCAGAGCAGTGGACCCCGGACGTGATGTCAGTGCGCAACTCCCCCAGCGATCTGTCCGTCGTGGTGCGCAACCTGAATCCCGTCACCACGTACAACTTTCGGGTGGTCGCGGAGAATGCTCTCGGACACGGAAACCCCAGCGAGGTGGTCAGCGTCATCACCAAGGAGGAAGGTGCGTGCCAGTGGACATCACCGGTCTCCCAAAATAATCTTACTGCATCCCTAGATCTCTCACAATATATTTATTTAGTTCAAGACGATATGTCAAATATATTGAATGCAACTGATGAGTTGTGTAAGTTACTCGTGAAAACCAGTCATTCCGTTGTGAACGCTGTTTTCCTTAGGTGAGCAGATAAAAATTTTCTTCTTTGATAAGCTGCTAATAACAGATCACAATAACTTGTATGTTTCCTTTCAAACCGTATCACGGAGGTATTCGATGCTGGAACTCAAAACCTGCCGCATTTAAACTAATGTTAAAGACAGTGGCAGTTTTTGAACGAAAATAAGCTATCACATTTGTGTACTAATTGCTATTCAGGTAGCTGAGGGTCATTTAAGACTTCGTTGCTATAGACGGCTGGCTCAGCGTCGTGTGCATTGTTGTGCACGCAGACGTAGTTTGAGTTATTCGTGTATCATTTGTGCGTACTGTTATTTGCGATCTAAATCGTGAAATAACTCAACCAAAGTGATTTTACTACGAGAACAATATGAGGGCCATTTACTCTTCTTAAACGAGGTATAACCACTCGCTACAATCTTCTTGGCAGCACTTCGCGGCTAGAATGTCAGGCTCAAACTGTGTCACCGTGAAGAGTTTTATATGTTATTAGACCGCTTCTTCAAGTCATCTACGCCCCAGTGCATTGGTAAGCTCCTCGCCGGATGCTCGTAACATACCTTCAGATGCTCATATGGGTTTCAAACAGCCAGAGGTCTGACGTAGCTATAGGTCCGGCCATTGAGATGGGTGAGGCAGAACATGTTGGTGTTGCGGCCCTCATGTTTCACCGATGGCAAGGCGAGGGTTTAGCCTTCACGTAGAGCAAGTGCCTTGCTCTTGGTGGTGAATATAGTGAAGACGGATGGCACTCCTGGGTAACAGAACATTTGAAACTTCACTTTAAAATGCAATATCTTTCAATTCAATTATTTAATCAGATTCCCTCCATGGACACTTTCGGTAGTGTAATATACTGTCTTCGAAAGAAAACTGTAAGGAATATAAAATTGTTACTCTGCCTTGATGGCTTTCCGCCTGCGTGCTTTATTGCAACGAATGTCCATGTGCTCGGTGGTGTAGCGACACCGCAGAATTCCACGTCCGTGTGGACGATAACGTACGGCCGCAGTCTTGCCGCCAGCGTGGACAAGCAGTGAAATGTAAGAAGAAAAACGACGGCGCTGCTAAAAAAAATTTAAAGGAATCGGAAGTGCTGAATACTTAATACGTTTGCTGCGGCCAGGTACTGAAACAAATGAATGCGGTAAATAAAAAAAGAGCGTTTCAATGGAAAGCTTGATTCTAACATAGTGGCGCCATCTATGCCTCGGACAGCAAGCGCGCTGTTATTGATCAGTGGCAGCCGCTACATGAGAGGACGGCAGATGGCGCCACAACCCTCCGCTTCTCGGTAGCAACCCCATTTTAACTTATATACATTTACCTGGTGCCACTGCGCTGTCCTCGATTTATATATTGAATTTTCTGAAGAAAAAAACTTTAATGAAGGATGCGAACATCTTGTCACGCTTTTTGCGGCAGCGTTTAGCGCTATGGAGCAGTATTTTCAGGATTCCTTTCCTCCTGAATTATAAGTCTCGGGCGTCTGAGATGTGTACGATATTTAGCAGGGAGTGCACTTACACTGTTCCTCAATGAGGCAGCACACACCGGGTTTCCCTCCCATGTTTTACTGCGGCACAAATGATATTTACAGTTAGCACGGCTGTGTAAGTGGTTTCAGTATGACTTCAGCTAACCTAAGCACCCCTCGAAATTTTTCTGCCGCCTTCGCTGTTTTCTTGAGTTAAAGGCATAATTAACCATTAGAATTCAGTGAGCGCAGCCATGCGTATATAAAGTTAATTTACACAAAAGCTCTCAGAACCATTGCTCCCTAAGAGAAATTGTCCTGATCCCGGACTCGAGTCAGGGATCGCCGCCGGCCCGAAGGAATCGTTCTACTAAATGAACTCACGAAGACGGCTAAGAGATGGCAGGGCTATGAGGAACGCCGTAGTAAACGCCTCCGGAAATTTCGACCACCTGTGGTTCTTTCACGTGCACTGACATCGCACAGTGCACGGCCCTCTCGAATTTTGCCTCCATCGAAATGCGACCGGCGAGGCCAGGATCAAACCCGCGTCCTTCGGGTCAGCAGCTGAGCGCCATAACCACCGAGCCACCGCGGCCAAGGGTCAACAATGCACGCTAGGTTACTTCTCGAGGTGGAGTATACCTGCTGTTTCAGGGTAGGCTGTCACTAATTTTAAACAACGGAATTTTTAGGCTCGAGGATAATTGTTGCAGCATAGGAAGATATTATTGACCGTTGTCAGAAAACGCGTAATTCATGCGAACTAGTAAGTTGGTTAACTAAATTCTAATCGTTATCCTTTTAACAGTTCGAGTTAGGCGCCTGGTTGTAATCGGAGATTTGTAGCGCCGGTCACTAGTATTTAGACAAGTGTGGGGTATTGTTGGTGCTTCACAGTGGAGATATCGCGCCTAACCGGTGCAGAAAACATGAAACATGCGCCGAACGGTAGACAAGCGAAGCACGGCCATATCAGCTTTAGAATTTTAGAAAACGTGATTAGCAGCGGCCTATATTCCACCAACGTTAGTGCATCTTAAGCGTCATTCAGGAACCACGAGGCTGTGGAAATCGCGTAGCGACTCCAGCCGGCTTACATCCGTACATGTCGCACATGGGGCGCTTCCTTGTCTGCTCCTCCGTGCTTCGCTGCTCGCCGCTGCTAGTTGCTCCCGCCCAGGCAATACAGAAGTTCACGTGGCACGTTCGCCACGGAGCGAGGTGCACTGGAAGTGCTGGCACTGGCGGGCGTCATGTGCCCTCTCCAAAGCCTCCAAAGCCAAGATACTTTCGCATGATGCGCAAGACGAACATTTTTTTAGCTGCAGCGCCCGAAGGCTTATGAAAAATAAGTCTGGCTGAACAGCGTGAGGGGTTTAAGGACCACTAATAGGTTCGATGGGTATAACTGCGCTCTCATGAATGCAAGAGACCATTAAGTTTTATGTATGTATGTATGTATGTATGTATGTATGTATGTATGTATGTATGTATGTATGTATGTATGTATGTATGTATGTATGTATGTATGTATGTATGTATGTATGTATGTATGTATGTATGTATGTATGTATGTATGTATGTATGTATGTATGTATGTATGTATGTATGTATGTATGTATGTATGTATGTATGTATGCATGTATGTATGTATGTATGTATGTATGTATGTATGTATGTATGTATGTATGTATGTATGTATGTATGTATGTATGTATGTATGTATGTATGTATGTATGTATGTATGTATGCGCGCGTGCGTGCGTGTTTGTGTGTGTGTATCATTCATTGTATCATTAGCGTCGAATGAGAGGCTAATTACATCATGTGCTGGCAATGAGATAGCATAAGATGATTTGATGCATGCCTTTACCGGAAGTGGCGCCAGTTGCTGTCTGCTGACGTATTACCCTTCAGCCAATCTTCGAATTTTATGACAGGCAGCTTATCTTTTTTCCGATGATGTTCATTAAGAAAGGGGAAGGCATAAAGGGAGTATGAATACTTGCGCACTTCATCTTCGATGGCACAAAGACCGGAGTGTGGAAGGGCTAATAGAACTGGTCTTTCTTTTTCCCCAAGCTACTAATATTTCTGCCTCCTCAATGTTCGCGTTACGGTTATCCTGTTCATTTCAATGGATGCTGATGGCGCGTACGTTTGGACGTACGGCAAAAACACCGACTTATTACGAGCCACCATATAAACGGTTAAAGTCGCAAAAGTACAGCTGAGATTCTGAACGGAAAAACAGCGCTTCAAGATAATTCTTCTCATTCCTTCTTCAAAATTAAAATCGAGAACTTAAGCAGTGTTTTCAGAAAACGAGTAATGTATACAAAACGAAATATCTAGCACCCCATAAGGTTGGTTTCGCAAAGCTATATTCTTGCCGGCACTATTTGATCTTTTGACATTAATTATAGCCCTTGTTTGCCTTTTTTCGCACTTCCAGCGCCAAGCAATCCTCCAACGGACATCAAGATTGAGCCAAGTAGCTCCAAGTCCATCAAAATAAAATGGAAGGTACGTAGTTCCATGCTTCCGCTTGTACTTCCCTAACTTACCGCTGCTGCTTTGGTTAAATTTTGCATAAGAGCTTTGCAGTGATTGTCAAAAGAGCTACAACTGGGGCTAGTTGGAAATGCATCCTTGAAGGTATTGGTGAGCGCTACCAAAATACGGAAAGGGACGAACACACAAGACAAGCGCTTTCTAACAACTGTTTATTATCTGAAGGAGCATGCCTATATACACATATTAGTGATTGTGATGCATTGCTATTTGTGTCGCGTTTCACGGCGCACAAACGACTGGAGCTGTCATGCGCGATGCATCTTTTGTAATAACGTATTTGACAAAAATAGTCGATGATGACATATAAAAAAGGAGATATTTATTCTGTGGCTTGAGCTGTGCTCTCAAGAATGCCTGCGGTCATCAAGTGATTTTATATTAATATTTGCACAGACGTAGGAACGTGCTATATTATGTACTATCGGTGTCAAAAGTCTCCAGGACGTGCATCAAGGAATTTTTGGGCTTTATAAGTGTACGAACCGTACGAACGATAGCCTGATTTCTCTAGCACACATCAAATAATTCAAGTCCAGCTTTCCCGTCCGCACGCACCGTTTGAGCCTACTTGCCGATAAGAAGGCTATGAGCTTTGTTTTCTGTTCTTAAAGACCAAGGTGCAGCAATTACAAAGAGGCCAAGAAAAATATGCCTTTGAATTAAAAAAAAGATCACTTAGTGTAATCGCATATAATAGGACCGTAAGCTTTGGAGACTGAATGTGCAGCAAAATAGGCATAATTTATGTCCTCAATATAAACTTCGTGCTCAAGTTAGCGCATACTTTGTTTAAAGAGCAAAAAAAAAATTGAGTCAAATTTATTTTAGGTATTATTCGTAGCGAATGTAGCATATATAATTGGTAATAAATAGGTGCATACTATCGCAGGAAATAAGCTAAATGTTACTCAGCGGTCATTTTGTAAGTTAGGAGGGTTACTTATTAAACAAAATTTATCCTGCAAATGTAGTACATGTCGTTTGTAACGGCTCATAACTTGGTCGCGACGAACTATACACGCGATAACCATCTTTGGCAATGGAGCGAAACATAGAGAACCGAAACACGGTATCGTTACCTAAATACAGAAATATAGTTGTCTTATGCGGTAAATAGTTATCTTTTAAAAAGTATGTTGCTAGTATCAGTATTGAGACGCGTATTTCTAACAAAACTGGAGATTTTCAACGTTATATTTATGCCAAAAACAGTTTCTTTTTATTACAGCAGATTGTTTAGGAATATCCTGTTACAAGAAGTTTCCATAGATGGCGCCAGTTACAGCAGCGAAGGAACAGAGCAACCTCGCCGCGAGCAAAGCGCCAGGCGCCCACACACACCGCCGTGCGGCGTGCGGCCGAACTATTTGACTCAGTGACAGTTTCGGATGCTTGGTCCGGGCAGCTTTCAGTTCATTGTCAAAAAATGTTATCGCGGAGTATAGCACTCTCAGTGAATTGGTCGTAGCACGCATGGCAGTAAACAAACAGGACCCCGAATGCATTCAAGACGCTGGGCTGTGGAGATAATATTACGTCAAGAATAGAAAATTGTCGCTTCTTTGCAGTGACATGAACTCCATAGCATATTTTCAAGAACGCAGACTGGCGGTGACAATAAAATTTTAGATGACTTTCTGTAGCGATACCGCCGATCTTTGATGAATAGGTATTAGCGGTACTTTGGTTCCCAATCACTGTAGGAAAAAATTACTACTTTTCATTGGGCGCCAATTGATCAATACACTCTAAACACGAAAGGAGCAAAAAAGGGGAGTAAGCTCTCCTCTAGCGCACGCCCTTTTATAAAAGAGACTGTGCTAGAGGACAACTTACTCTCTTTTTACTCCCGTATAGGAGTATTCTTGTTTAGATTGCGCAAAGACAGTTTTCCAAGGATTCATCACGAAGACGTTCCTGGTCATTTTCTTCCCTTGCCATTGCGTTGTTCATGTGTGGCTCAAGTTTGGTTTGCGAAGACTGCTACTACAGTCGGACGTCATATCAAGGTAATGTAATAAAGGGCACTAAGCCGATCCTTAATAACCGCTTAAAATCCAGGCTAAAATTGCGCAGATAGCTTTATTTTGAACAGCAGCAGATAATTTCTTTATCTCTCAACATCTCTATGTTGGTCATATAAATAGGTTTAATACTTACGCAATGCACAATGAATTATACTGAACTCAAGAAATGGGTGTCTAGAGGAGCCTACTGTTACCTTACAGTGAAAACGTGCATTGTCAAAATGTAGGTCGAACTGATACTTCAGCATATAGGGGATTGTAAAATAGGACAGGCTCACGAACATGTTTTTACAGTTTGCAGATTTCTTCCTATTGGGTTTTTACGCATCGCTGTCATTTCACTTTTGTTTTTTGCAGCGCTGGTTGCATAAGCCTCACGGCTTCACGTAGTCGGCGTCGTTCCGTCCACATGCTCCTTTCATCCAAATTTAGGAATACCCTGACGTATGAACACGAAGTGTAGGCAAACAGAAACTGTAGGCAGAAAAGGCAGCGAGTTCAGGGGTTTCACCACTTTACTCTGGTCTCCGCCCTGCTGCAAAGGCCAACTTGGGCAGCCGCATTAAAACCACAGGCCATAGCGCAGGCCTGATGTACAGTAAGCCACGAATCCATCCAATCATTCACAGGTTATTGCGGCGCTTTGTGGTTGCTCGATGGCAGTTCAATGGCACTGATATAGGAGTTAGAGGCTGTGTGGTGTCATTCGTGGAGTCATCATTTTGTCAATTATTTCGCTGCTAGCGCTGCTAGCGACAAATGATCCCCAACGTTGATCACTTGTCCAGCACTGAGGGCCTGCTGCTGTATTTTTTTTTCATTTAGTGAAATTTTTTCTTTTCAATGCAATGATTGACCAGGCGGTTAAAAACAAAAATCACCTTCCTCTTTTTTTTCTCTGCCTTGTTTTTTCGACAGGCTCCCCCGTCTGAAGAACGGCGGAGCCCCGTGAAAGGATACTACCTGGGCTACAAGCTGCACCGTTCTGGCGAGCAGTATGTGTACAAGACCCTGGAGAGCTCGAGGAGCGGCGACGCTGAGGAGTTCACACTCGGCAACCTCCGTCGGAACACCGAGTACTCTATACGCCTGCAGGCGTTTAATTCTGCGGGCTCCGGACCAGCCAGCGAGGAGATAGTTGCAAAGACACTGGAGCACGGTGCGTATTACCTACTCGCTTCTGCTAATCTCCCTGAAAGTGCTCTAAATGTCCGAAACACGTTGGGCTATGTCTACTACAATTCCAGTTTGCTGATTAATCGTTCTTTCGGATACTTTTTGAGTTTTAGCGATGAGGGATTTCAAGGCAGGCTAAGGACAACTTCGTGCATTTACAGTTCTCAGTACAAATTGATTCTTCAGATGTTTATGGGTACGCTGACAATTTTGCAGCATTTAAAGAGGCTTTTATGATGGATACAACTGGGTTTAGAAGCCTTCCCGCGTGTCGATCAAACCTCATGACGTTCGAATCGAAAAGGAACAATTGCCGCCGCTTTTAACATATTGGGGGTGTATTACGTAACCTCTGGAAACCGCGCCCCAAAATATGAGTAGAGGCAGTCATTTTACCTATATTTCATTCTTTATTCTTTTGTAGCATAAAAAAAGCTCAATTTTTGGTGTGGGTGTTCTCTTTGTGATCGGAACGTAGTTTTCTATCGGTGAAGGCCAACTTCAATTTGCCCTCAGTGGGCCTGCGTACATGTCCCCACATGGTGAGAGCGCTAGATGGGCTTGAGATGCTGGGTGAAAGATGAGAGCTAGAGTTATGCGATTTCGCATACGAACGCTGTTTTATTATTTGGAGTAGACGCTTTGTCGTAGAGGAATAGAAAGAACACCCATTAAAACCAGATTAATCCTTAACAGCGACTGCTCTTTAAAAACTTTGAAGAGTTAATTTTTTCCTGATGATGTTTTCCACATAAAAACTTACCTTAAGCATAACATCTCTCTTCTTCCTCTGTGACTCTATGACGAAAATGTTTCTTCCTGAGGCTGAAATTATTCCGCCAAGGTTTTTAATACTTTCATTTTTTCATCACAGTTTTCATCTGGCTCGCACAGATATATGAGGAATAAAAAAATTGTGATATGAATAAAAAATGGTTATTTGTAATTAACAAACAAAACTAAAATCAAACTTGGTAAACCAGAGTCCTTCAGTGCTTGTCTGGTCACGAAACTCTCGTCAGCGCCAGCGGCTAGAGGCGCCCCCGTTTGCAGAATTGCATCGAGGCGTCGCAGCACACTGGCCGGCGTTATATTTCGGACAGTGTTTGCATTCAAATGTTCGGATTTTCTGCGAGTGTTTTATCAGCTTACGTTAGAATTTGCTCTAGCATTTAGGTTTCAACCAGAACTTTCGCCTTGACGAAAACAGGGCTAATGGCATACGGATGCCTCTCTGGAGCAGTTGTTTGTCGTAAAAGTAACTTCACAGATTTATAACTCATAATTGGAGATGAAATTTATTGCATGACAAGGCACGCATTGCTTGTATCCTGCCTTCTCCGTTCTCTCCAACTGCAATAAGTATGCGAGCGAAAACGCCACCGCAGTCTGTATGCAACAACTGCTTTAGAAAGCAAACGACGCATAAACGCTGATCTCTCGTTATCTTAAATATTCTTTTTTTTGCTGCATGTGTTGTCGCTTTACCGGCTTTGCACACTAGGATGAATTTGCCAGCAGCGCCGATGGACGCGAACGCACATCTGGGAAACTTTTGATTGCTGGTTTGTTGATGCCGCGTGTACGATCAGCGATTCTGCTAACTGCATCTGCCTTCTCCGATGTGTGCAGTGATCAATAACGGATTTTAAATCGCTTTCATCAGAAGTGCATTCGGCGACCGTGTCCATAGATTGAAACTGTCTAATTTTTTTTTTTGTCCACAAGTGCCGCCGAAGAAAGCTGCCAAACCCTTGTAGCACTGCTCGACAGATAAGAGTCACATGGGCGCTTCCTACAAATTGTACCCTTGTACTCCGATGTATGGGGTCCAGCGACCGTATGCGGCGTGTGCAATGGTCGGTTTCAGATCAATGTTGCGGGAACTAAACTGGATCTACATTGTTAATTCGCTCTCCTTAACTGCCGAATCGTGCTCTCGATTCCTGCGCGTTCGCTAGGTCCTCTCATCGCGAAAGGAGGCCGGTGTCGATTATTTTGAAGCGCGAGAAAATAAAATGCTTTTCAAAAACATGCACATACTTCGAGGTGGAAGGCAAACCAGATGGTGTTGTTAGGAGCTACCTGTTTCTTGCTGCACTACTGCCCACTTCGTTTTCCCTGCAGCTCCGTGTCACTTAGACAGGGAACCAACGAGGTCACGCCTCTGAACAAGAACTGCATGTCTACATGTAACAAGTGTTCGACATGGTCCCACACACACAGTGTACACTGCCTGAATGCACAAAAGCGCAGTAACCATTAAATATCACCATCAAACTAACAGCCGATTGGCTTCCTTCTGGTTCGCGATAGAGCGCCGAGGTCTTCGGACAACGCATTCTCGTAGACGGTGGCGCCGTAGAGCGGCAGGCGCCAGCAGCACATGAAGTTCTCTAAAGAAGTTGCGTGACCATGAAGCATTGAAGGGCTCTGGTAAAGCTGACAAACTCTTTTTTTTTCCTTTGAACGCTGTACCTAGCACCCTGATATTCCGGGAGGTTAAGGCGCCTTCTGTTGGTTAAGTATGAAAAGTCGAGGTTTCGAAAGCGCATTGATTTTTCTCGCACAAAACAGAAAGATGGCGCCACATGTCGTGCAGACCGTTCCCGACGCTGAAAAGAGGCTAGCTACCAAAGAAGACCCTGTGAAAATCTATACGTGCAAAGTAGAACTTCCGCATAAAATCACACATAATGCATAAAATCAGTAATGACTACTGCAGTGCGTCAAGACCATGCTAGAAACAGCAGCTTGCAGAGTCCGGTCTTATAGTCTAAACAATTCATGCCGAACCTTTTGATGCCTAACAGACCCTCATTAGCTGCTATCGCTTATGTTTCGTCTCAATTCATCTAGTATCCCGTTGCAAATACTCAGGTCTTTTAAATGCCAGGCGGTCGACCCGCCACCTTTTGGTAAACTGAAAAATCACTTATTTCGAAAGCCCATTGATTTTTCTTGCATCTAACGAAGAGATGGCGCCACACGTGAACATTTTGAAGTCTGGGAACAAGCCAAGAAAGAAGTCCCTTTGAAAAATCTAGGTCCGAAGGTAAATTTGGGCAAACTCATGTATGACGTCATGAAGTAATGATTACTGCAACACGCAGTGAAATTTTTGGAGCAAAATTTCCACATGTGCATTCGGCGCACAGTGTAAATAAGGAAATGATAATGTTTAGGTAGTCCGCTAAGGGCGAGAAGTAAGGTGCCGCAGACCATGCTAGCACATTCAGTGTGAAGCATTTATACGGGCATGGATGTTCCGGTCGCCAGTTTGCCTCCGCCTTTCAAGTCCTTTCCTGCGCTTTCGCCTTGGCGAAACGTTGCTGATGTGGCGGTATTGTCCAGAATTAAACATTGTACGTGATTATTTATTTGTTTTTATTTTTGCATACTGCAGCCTCGCATGAGGCTATGGCAGAAGGAAGAAAAAATGCATAAGCAAAGGACAATCAGTAGCATATGAGACAGTGTGAAAACATAGCAAAATGCGCAGTAAAAACTTAGCAGCAACAAATCGCAGAATGTCGGAATTCTTTTTAAGGCAGAGTACGAGTAAGGTCAGGATTGGAGTTCCGAACTTCGAATGTCATTGTCCTTTTGGGACTGCCACGTTCGTTGAAGGATCAGCCGAGCATTTCATGTCTAATCATTTTTGGGCGGATCCACGCACGGTTTTCCGTTGTTCAGTTGTACCGATTCTTTGAACTCTGCAGATTAGCAGTTGGTATTTTTCAGATGAGTTTTAGGTAGGGGGCGACATTAGAGCCGGGGGAACGCGGCTAATGGTTACAAATAACAAAAATTCAAAAAGTTAACGCGTTCGATTATGGATTTGATTGTCGTTAAACCGCGCACAAAAATTACTCTTTGTTTCTAGGAGTCAATTAACTTATTAAAATTATGAGAATCACCTGGATTCTAGAGATTGTCCCCTGGAATTCAACATTTTGTACAGGTACTAAATTCTCGTAGAATGTTGAAAGCTACAGCAGATTTGCACTGTCAGGAAGCGCGTGTGACGTCATTGATGCGAATATTTTTACTTTCAGTATAATACAGCTACATAACTTCGCAGGCAGCATGCTGTCCAAAGTTCTTGTTACCTGTCGGCGTGACTACTTTTGTGTGTTCGGATGCCAAAGTTAATATAAGGACTCTACAACTAAAGCGGCGGTCGCACTACTGCCATCTCAAAAGTGATGCTAGCTAGGGTGGCAGCCATTATAGCAGCACTTTTTTTATAACTAGCCTTTCTATGACAGGCCTAATCTTCAGCGTACTAATCTGGCAACAGCAATCTTTCAGACCTTACGATTGCAACTGGTACTAAGGAGGCCGATATCACATATGAATTAGGATGTAATCTTGCACAGTTTTTAACTTTGGAGTATTTAGTCATGTCGACGTATTCTCTTTAAAAACATTCATCACATGCTCAAGCACTGAGTTGTTATTTTTTGTTACTTATAATGGGAGCACTCACGGAAGCGTCATGAATGCTCCGCATATGGTATATTATAGCCTCCTCGCCGCAATTCACCCCTCTGAGCTGGATGCTGTGTCACTGTGGTCTACCTGAGGCTCGCTCGTGTTCGAAACCCCAACGTGTATTTCATCAAAAGACGCTGCTGTCCGAACTGCGATAAGATCTGCTTGTAGATTTTCGAGTACTCGACTGTGGTTTCTTCTATTAGAAGGGCTGGATATTAACGGAAATTTCCCCGAGTAATAAAATGATTTAAAATTCAAGACCAGAGTTCTTAGACATCACTTTTATATGCGGAAAAACTGTGGAAGACTCCCGTTTAACATTCTAAGACAAAAATTTTGAAAATGAGAAAAATGGGAGATACTCATAGAATTATTCATGGTAATGGTCTATTCTTCTGATATGTAGTAAATCGTTCTTTTAAAGTGTTTCCATCGATCGCATCGAATAGTTAAAGCTGGCATAGAAAACCAATGGGGAACGCTTTTGACGACAGCAAAAACGTTGATAGAAAAAAATGCAAGACTGTCATCGGGTGACCTGCGGATACATTGATTGTTTTAGTGAAATCTTCCGTTATATGAAAAAAACTGCGTTCATAAACGGTCTCCCAGTCAAAAATTCTTTTGCCCGGAATTCTTGGGTATGTGCAAGATTGGGATGTCCTGTTAAGGACGCATCTATGGGAACGGTCCAACATTCCAATTCATCGAAAAATTTTGATTTGTTTGTTTTGCTTGGACCGAGTGGTTAAAACTTCCACAAAAAACTGGTGGAGTGCGTTTTTTTGGCAATAAACAGTGAAAAGCTACACATTTCCTCGGGACGGATCGGGGGATGTATTGATTGTTACGGCGAAATCTTACGATATGCGGAAATATTGCGTTCATAAAAGACTTCCTGATGAAATTATTGCGATTGTTCGGAATTTCTGGGCATGAAAATGGATGTATATTAGCAAATCCAATAAAAGTGCAGTTAAATATTAACATAGCCAAATTAACTCCAGCATATAATTTTCGTGTGAACAGAAAATATAAGATCAAAAAGTACAGAAGTAGTTGTTTAATAAATACCGTGCAAAAAAGCACATTGTATAGATTGAACCGGTCTTCTATGAAGATCAGGGAAGGGGCGAAAGAACGCAAATGGTGCGTGAACGGATTTGCATTGTTTATTCGTCCGACAAGTAGGTTTTGAAAGTAGCGCCGTTGTTTAATAAACCGAAGCGAGAACCAGAACCAGATAAAACCAGATAAAATGAGATCAGCAATGATCATGATAAGTGTGATTCCGAAAGCTTTCTCTTACCTCGCTATAACCTAACAAGCTATACTGAGATGGAAAAAAAATTTGTGATATAGGTTAGAGGAGCTAGCATTACATTCAGTAATCAATTCACAGTACAATATACGCATACACCATGAAATTTGACTTGGGGGTAGGAAAAGAACCCTGTAAGAAAAGATGGCCTTACGCTCTTTATCCTATATGATAATAATAATAATAATTGGTTTTTGGGGAAAGGAAATGGCGCAGTATCTGTCTCATATATCTTTGGACACCTGAACTGCGCCGTAAGGGAAGGGATAAAGGAGGGAGTGAAAGAAGAAAGGAAGAATAGGTGCCGTAGTGGAGGGCTCCGGAATAATTTCGACCACCTGGGGATCTTTAACGTGCACTGACATCGCACAGCACACGGGCGCCTTAGCGTTTTTCCTCCATAAAAACGCAGCCGCCGCGGTCGGGTTCGAGCCCGGGAACTCCGGACCAGTAGTCGAGCGCCGTAACCACTGAGCCACCGCGGCGGGGCGAGGCTGCTTTATATTTATATTAACAGACTGCTATTCTTGGGGTAGTTTTGGTTGCGTCATTGTTCGACATTAAATTACCAAAGCTTCCCTTTTCAACAACCAAAAACCGCAGTGCAATACTTATGCTTCATGCTTTAAAGACAGTGCTACCAGGTACAAAATCTTCCCTAGCCAAATCACCCGTGGCCAAATCAACCGAGTGCAAAATTGCGATGTAGTGATCGCTGCCAATTGCTGGATCTGATTTTAAAAGAAGTGACGCGGCTAAACCCACGAATGGGCGCTTAAGGCACGCGCTCTAGAACAGCACACAGACAAACAGCACAGAGGGAAGAAAGCACGATGAGAGAACAGCCCAGAGACGGCGCATCACTGAGACTAAACGGCACCGTGCAGAACAGTACTGTATCGTTGCTGATGGAGCGTGTAATACAAGGATGTAATAGACCGGTATAGTGCTTAAATTGCCGGCTAACTCTCATGAGTAAGAGCACAAAATGGTTTTACTGGGTTTTGCAACCATTATGAATTCATAAGCGATCGTTGAATGCACACAGCAGGCTTACGGGCGACTTCATTTGTTTGCTAATGATGATGAACGGGCTTATTGGTAGTTAATCGGGACGCAACAGCGCAGAAAAGACGCGAATGGAAAAAGAAACATGCGCAGTGAATTTGTTTTACTTTTAAACGCTGCTAGCTGACTGGGCTTGCCTTGAGGTGACCTGTGCGACTGCGCTTTTTGCCACGCACAGATACTGGTGATTTCTGCGACACGTGAAGTCAATTATTTTATAGATTTATGCAGTGCCTCTAACACGTCATGATGGTGTAGTCTCATTTTTGTGCAGCACTTCTGGCAAATTTTGGACGACATTTCATATAGGGTTGAGTTTGTGGCCCCTACTGCCATCGATAACGGAACGCTAGTTACTACGTGTTGCACTTAAGCACCAGCGATATTAATGTTTAAAGAGCATAGAATGCTCATGAGAAGTCGCGCCTCTGAAAATGCTGCATAATATAACGACCGCAGCCCAAATAGGCTGCGAATATAATGCTACGCTAGAAAAGCTGATAAACTTTCGGCAAGACTGCTGTGTCTATAGCTTTTGATAATGTGTCAAGCTGGCTTGAATTCATTAGAGCTATCCCAACCAAGACCGGAAATCTGGTACAGCCCAGTTTGATGCCAGAACGCGCTTTCATGAACGTGTATCTTGACAAACGAGCGGAAGGTACTGTAGAGAAGGTAGCACCCTTTTTCTTCCCATTAGGCAGCTCTTTCTTCAATTTGGTATTGTACTGCTCGTCAACGCTCGTCATCCAAACACTGGATTTCCGTTGAAGTAACACGGTGGTTTGGGCTAGTTGGTTGCAGTTCATAATGGAGACAAGTTTCGCAGCATGAATAAAACGCACACAGAAGACAAGGAACAAACAAGACAGTAGTGCAGCACAGTCCTGTCTTGTTTGTTCCTTGTCTTCTGTGTGCGTTTTATTCATGCTGCGAAACTTGTCTCCATTATGCACTGGATTTCGTTCAGCTTAAGTTTGAAAACCACCTGTAGAAGCGAGCCTCAAGAACACAAGTACTCATGTGACGTCTCTTTTTTACCATTGTAACTAGCTCTAGACACACTAATCAGGGCCTGCTGTACCGCTTTGTGTGCTTCAAGTGACAGAGCTCTGCGAAGCTGAATGGTACAATACCGTCAAGAAAAAAAAAATGCGTGATGCAGAAAAGGCAGAAGAGGGGGAAAAGACATGGGATCCCCTTCCGTTTTCCTAAAGTTCACTTCGTTTTTTTTTTTTCAGTCATCTCAGCTCCTGGTGCACAGAAAGTATTATGGATAGCCTGCTTTTATTCACGGCCATTTTAGCACTCCGCGAAATGTTATGCATGCCAGTATAAGCATCAGTTCTGTACTTGTACACTAGTACAGTCGTGAGCAAAAGTAGTATACAACATGCAGCCGGTGGCGGAGCACGAGAAAACTGTATTGCAACGCCATCTAGCAACAGATATCTGCAATCGAGACAGTCGTTGCGGTGCCACATTTTATCGACAAGCAAGTCCGTCATTCGTCTGGGTGTGTCGCGCTCCTTCTCGCTTAAACGCTCCGACGAGATGTCGCGTGGGAGGCGTTTTTTTCATATTTTTGTTTTCACTGCATGGTCCAGCTACCGCAAGGCATCCTGCGCATGACCGGCGCTCGCCGCGCTGCGATAACGCTAGCGTAATGCTCGTTCGCGTGACGCTAAATCGTCGAACAAGGGCCATTTATGTGGTGTGCATTTTTAACTGAACGTTTTAGTCTACTGCTGCGGCACCGCTCGACATTTAACCGAAGAGTAGCGCGCACACCGAAAGGAGCCAGCTGACAGGACTGCAGGTAAGATTTGTCTCCCTTGTGCTGTCTCTACCCCTGTCGTTGTCGCTAGATGGCGTTTCGATGCAGTTTTCCCGAGCTCCGCCACCGGCTGCAAGATGTATACGACCTTTGCTCACGACTGTACATAAAGAAACAATTGCCCTAATCAATTAAAGATATCCATGAACCGAGAACCAACGCGAATTAATGTGCTGTATTTGCCCTTTTGTTTCTGACTTTATAAAGGAGCATCGAATCCTGCTCTCCCATAGAATGCGCTTCTGCTTGGTGATTTTCCACACTCGGTACTAACGTGTTTCACATTTCTGAGTAATCGCATTTTTATCATTTTTTATTTGTTACGCTTCACTTGGGTTTGTTGGCGCATGCAGAAAGCTGCAAACGCGGGTAACTGTGGGCTTGGGCGGAGGTATCCAGAAAATCTTTAGTTGAAAGCAAGGGCCTCCGCTGTGCTGTGTATAGCCCGTGTGTTCGTGCTAACACTTTTCATGAGGAATGGCGAAGCACTCATGAGAACTCCAGTTTCTGTGTGTTAAATCTTCTTACTAGTATTATATGCCCTTTAGTTTTGCAAAAGCTTTTGTGTATTGGTTGCCCAACATACGAGAGCGCTACATCTAATTCAGCCATCATCGAATGGCCTGAGTCGTTGCACAATATTGAGATGGCTTCAGATTTTCCGTAAAATACTCGTGATATTAGCGACAGCAGCGATCAAGCTGTCCTACATAAGAAAGCCAGCTTATAAATTATGACCCGCAAGGTGAATGTGGGCATAGAATCGAAAGCACGATGAGTGAAAGCAGGCAGATGACCGGATTAATATTTTTTTGCAGTTACACTTATCATGCTGAAAGTTTAAAGAAAAACCGAGAACATAAAAGCCAAGCAAGCAATGACTTCGTGAGCACTAGTTCTGTTGTATGCACATTATTCTTTGCACACAATTATGCAGGCGGCAGACGTATGTGGGGATAATGGCATGGTTTTCAGCTCCTCCAAAGTGAAGCGGGCTGTTCTGAAGATATTAAATGATCGGGGCAAGGAGTACTACAGTTTTACGGTGTTGCAGTGGTTGCAGGATGGACTCATCCAGGAGTCCTTTTCCTGCTCAGGGAGAATTTAATCTACGCTTGAATGTTTGATAACATTGTATGGTATACAAGAATTACTAAAAAAAATGAGATAAATACTGAACAGTCTGTAAGCAGCTTATTTCTGGCGCTGCCAAACGAGGAAATTGGCTGAAGCAATTAACTTTTGATTACAGTGTATGATATACCAAAAAGACTAAAAAAATATAAGAAATATCGAAATGTGCGTAAGCATGTAATTTCTAGCCCTCTCAAACAACAAGATTGCCTGAAGCGGAATAGAGTACTTTTCTGCCCGGCAGGTAGACACGCAGGGTGACAATAGCGTGCGTGTTTTTAAATATATTTTTACTTCTTTGATCTTTTCTTGTTATCTTTATTCTGTCCCAGTGTGTATATCTCTTTTTTTTTCTTTTTTTTAGTACATTACAGTTGTAGCAGAGCTTCTTGTGCACGAGTTTTCGTGCTTAAATAGTCGAGTGAAAGCTAGCTTTTTGATGTTTTCTAGCATCTATCTTGCCGTTCAAACGACTGTGCAACGCGTTTTTCAGTTCAAAGTTAAGGCACGGCACCAAGAATATTTTATTTTGTCTGTGTGTGAACATACCACATTGGCACTGGATTATCTCTGAAGTTCAGTTTCACAAAACGAAGTCCTGTGAGGAAGATTGTGCATGAGGTTAGCCGCTGCCACAGCTGCTCTCGATTCTGTTTCTTACGTGCAAATGAGGCTGCGACGGGTTATTCCCAATTGCACGGCCTAAACGAGCCCTTTCGCGATGTTGTGGTCATCAGCGGAATACCACGGCGAGTATTAGGAACATATATATTTTTAATGCAAAACATTGAAAGCCTGATCGCGAGTAAATTACGTCGTCGGTCACTTATTTCCCAGGACCTGAAGTCACGTAACCAGACCGGAACTGACAACTATACGTCGGGTAGGAGGAAAAGTGAGATGTCTGGTTGTGTGCAGAAAGACGCGTAGGGGTCCGAAAACAGAACCATGAAAGAATGACACAAAACTGGATGCAAAAACAACAACAGGCTCTAATGGTATCGCATTGCAAAACACAATACAGTTTTGTGTTCTGTGAACGTTTTCAAGGGGCAGCACATTGTGAGCAGTGTAGCGCATTTTATTACTATTTACCGTATGAAACAAATTCAGCCAGCATAGTGGCTGCAATACGAAACGGACGCCACAGAATACTTCCCTTGTGACCATATTTTTGAGATCCGGAAATAGGGATGATACTATACCGCTACAGCACTAAACATACAACTGCGGCACCATGTTTGAGACAAAAATGAGCCGACGCTTAGGCAGTGATTGAATATCGAGCGTTAACACACCTAACATAGGCCGCCGGTTCGAATCCCTGCCGCGAGCTAGACTCTCACTTAACTCGCAGATTTATGCTGGACGAAACGCGAAATCGTATGACGCCACCTCGAACACTCTGCGACTAACGCTTGAGCCGAAATGTTCATATGAAAATTCGTTAAGACGTGAAATTGGGGGCACATAGGTCGCCGTTTCGAGTCCCCTGCCGCTGCCGCGCACTAGGCTCTAACTTGACTAGGCGGTTTATGGTACACCAAACGCTGCATTGTTTGACACCATCCGCAACATTCTGCGGCAAACGGTTGGCCTACAAATTTTACACGAATATCGGCGCTAAGTGGCCCGATATATATATATATATATATATATATATATATATATATATATATATATATATATATATATATATATATATATATATATATATATATATATATATATATATATATATATATATATATATATATATATATATATATATATATATATATATATATATATATCACGCACCGGATCGATATAGTTTAGTTTCCAGTTGGGATGGTCCGGTATCACGCTGCCGCGTGCTATTATTTATTTTATTTCATGATCTAACCACATCGCTTATCATGGCAACCACTGCCATACAATGTCGTTGCTACGAAGGCCGCCATCTTATATTCTATCA
This sequence comes from Amblyomma americanum, assembly GCF_052857255.1. Classification (NCBI taxonomy): domain Eukaryota; kingdom Metazoa; phylum Arthropoda; class Arachnida; order Ixodida; family Ixodidae; genus Amblyomma; species Amblyomma americanum. Next base: position 164,142,027 of record NC_135500.1, on the reverse strand, counting down.
GTGGAATCAGCATAACTCGGAGGCTCTAAACGCGACCAGCAGAACTAACGCTCTAAAAACCGCAGCCTAGTGGTTTCAGGAGCCGCCTCGAATGAGGGAGGTAGCGGTTTCGATCGCCAGAGCAGCCTACTATGTACCAGTTTTAAAACGGTTACAGTGTCTCTTCTGACGTGGTCTTCGGCTTCTCCGGGGCGAGAATCTTGCGAAAATGCTCATTTGATCCCACCTTTTAGAGATAAAAACACCGCGTGTAATGGCGGTATTTGCCAATCTCCCCTCGCGCCATCAAAATTCGTCGTCAACGCGAATTTCCACGCGAACAAATTATAAAATAGCTGCTTTTTTAAAGATATACTAATAAAAACGAGCACGAGTAAAAACAAGAGCGGAAGCGTCCACTAAATGTGTTGTCGTTCCTGGCTTGATGTTTCTAGTTTTTTGGAACCTCGCTAATGCGTTGTGGACATCAGCACGGTTCACGTCTTGGGCAGTCTTTGCACTTCCATTAAGGTAAATATAGCAGCAATAGAATAGCCGTAAATCGTAAAGCAAGGAAGCATTGAATGAAAAAAAAAAAGAACGGTGAGGCAAAAAACGACGCTAAGGCAGTGCTTTGTTCGCTGATCCTAGGAGAGAATCCACACAGCGAGGACGCATGGTCATCGCCTTTTTACTGCGCTCGCGGAAGCGCTGTTATCTCTTCAGAGCTGCTCGCCGATGCGAGCGCCACCTTTTCCACCCTTATGTTTTCTTCGTGCACCTCCTCCGCTACTCGACGCACTGCTAAACGAGCGGACAAACTTAAGATCCCTGCGTGGTGGTCTTCTCTTCCACGCTGCATCGAGCGAAACGAAGGGTGACTGGTGTGAGCTGGAAGCTGAGGCACTCGCTGGAGTTGATAGGAGGGCTTTAGCGCAGATAATGGCTGGCAACGCTTTAGGCGAGGCTTTCTAATGTACATTGTTAAGCATCTCTGTCACCGCGTCTATTAGTATAAAGCATTCTTCGGGCACATGAGGAGGAGGGTAAGACACAGGCAGGATTTGCTTAACGTCTCCGTTGTTTCATCTTCATTTTATAAAGCCAGATGTACATTACTGAGCCTAATAGTGGTTCATATTTTATTTTTCATTTTAAAAGATCCACCCAGCCCGCCTTTGATTCGTGTTCAGTCGACTACTGCGACGTCGGTGCATCTTCTGTGGGAGCCTCCGGACATCCCTGTCACTGGTAAGGATCTTATTTAAAATTTCACATGTAGCGATGAGTTTTCCACGTTAAAATGTCGCAAGTTAATAATTAATTGAGGAGCAGCAAACAGTATTGCGTGCTGAACGAGATTTGCTTTCAAAAAGCTTGATGAAAATATAGAACGCAGTACCATTTTGGGGATGCGCCATAAATTATTAGTCATTAAATAAAGAAACATTGGTTTACAAATAGGTGAATGCATTGTCGCATTGTTGCATTGTAGCCAGTAGCCAGTAAAGCGACAGCATATCTTTAAGTAAGATACGTAAAACGTGCACTCATAGTGGAAGGTTTTAGCTCTTACGCATTCAGCTTGCAGTGCGCAATCTTTTACTGCAATATTTTTTTCCAATCACGGCGTCTGGTAAACATGTTGCAAGAATTTCCTGCTGGCTGGATAGGAATGTCTTTTATCAGTGTAATCTATATATGTTGTCAACGTTTACTTTGCAGCAAAAAGCGCGTGTACTTCGCTCTTTGTCAGGGTACATACTACACTACAAGGAAGAACAGAACGACTGGGTCAAGCAGCACGTTCCCGGCAACCAGCAGAGCATAGTGCTGGAGAACCTGCGATGCGGAACGCGTTACCAGCTCTACATGGAGGCCTTCAACGACGCCGGTAAAGGAGACCCGACCCAAGTTCTCAGCGTCAAGACGGAAGGCACAGGTGCGATTGGTACAATTTCTTTTAAGCATTGAAATCAATTTTTTTTTTCACAGAACCTCTATCCCGCGAGATACCTTCAGTAAATGAAGTGTTTCGTTTTAGGAGAAAAATGTAGTAGGGTTTTAGCGTAGTTAAACCAAGTAGACGTGCGAAAGCATATGCATTCATTCTTCGCCTTTTCTTTCTGGCATCTGCATGTGAACGCAACCACGTTTCTCGCTCTTCATCTTCACACACTCTCTCCACTCGGTGGCAGCTGGCGCGACGCTCTCCCCAGCTGGCGCTACACTCTTCCCGAATTAACCCCAGCTTACTCGAGTTACTCCGAGGCTTTACACAAGATTCTCGGTTAGGTTTCACCTCGTTAAGTAGTGATTTCTCACTAAATTAAGGAGAAAAAGATCTCGAATAAACAAATATGCATTCGTAGGACACATTCTTTAGGTAGCTTATTTAGAAAATAGATCGCGATGCTCGTTTTCATTTTGCATTGGTGGAAATTATTAGCACGCCAGCGCGGTTTCCAGTTTGGGTTGAAAGTGAAAAACTAAGAAAAGCCTTTACCAGAAGTTTAGGCCCCACGATTCTTGCTTTTAACCCGTTTAGCGGGGTTTTTGTAGCATCCAGACATGTCCCTACTTTTTGAGGAGCCAGGAAGATAGTCCCTCAAATTTTTAAAAGGTCTGAAACGCTAGCGATGATGCATAGCGAGCCACGCAAGATCAGCCAGAATAAAATCATTTTGGCTCTTTACCTTTGACAAAGGTTTTACTACCTGTTGCAAAATTTCAGTGCTACGTGACCGCCATCAGATTGGGGTTGCACGCGTTATTTTGAAATAGGAGAAGCCGTGATTATCTGTTCCGTGAGGTCGTGAGCGACTGCGCAATACCTTCTCAACACCTTCGACACCTTTAACAGAAAAACTAACGGATGGGGGCTATCACTAGCACGCCGTACATTCACTGCGGTCGCGGGTCCCTTCACATGGCCCCTTTCGGAACAGATGGCACCTACATGTGGGTTTGGCGCCGGATTGCTATCTGCGTTGAAGGCTACGCCTTCCAGTGAACGGAGTCCGCGAGCCATGGTCTGGAACGACAAGGGACGCACGCACAAGCAGTAGTCGAACATCGGTTTATTCTGTGACAGCAAAGCCTCTAAAAGGAAACAGCACAAATATGGTGTTCGCGCAGAGTTTGCGATTAAGGGCTGTTGAGAACTCAACGCTGTGCCAAAAACATCGAATGAGGCGCGAACATTTGAGCGCTACAAAATAACTCACACTGCGACACGATTATAAGGACGAAGCACAAAAACGCATTCGACGCGGTACTGGAAAGCGGGCTGGAAAGCCCATGGTAGAGTACCCACCTCGAATTCAGCATGTATTTGGGTCCATCCACAGTGGCGCCGTGTACCCACCGCTTTTATAATGGTTCCAAATTTCTCCCGCCATGGTGCTCGGCTCCTGTAGAGGTGCAAATCGCTGTTTTTGGTTTGGTTCGAACTGTTTGCTTCAAGACGCTTTCCCCAAGCATTTCACTCCAGGAAGGCTGAACACCAAGCGGGAAAAATCTTGTTCTATTAGAAGCCGATAGGTATCCTGCGTCTCTGCTGACCGAAACCAACACCTCCCGAATGCGAAGCGGATGCTCAAAACTTCGCTTCCATCCATGTTGTCGCGCGCAGTTTGAATGGACAAAACGGGCCATGGAGTCGCACTGTGTTTAAGAGAATCTTAAGCCCGGTAATTAAAGAGGGCTAATTGGCTCTATACCGTCCAAAGGTCCAAACAACTATCTCATGAAAAAGTAACGAGCTGAAGCCGTTATCAGCGGACACCAAACGGAAAAGAGCGAAATCATACAACTCTGGTAAAGTTTGCATAACTATAATTCACGAAGTAACACAAAACCTGCAACTGAACAAGAATTGTCGACGGCCAAGTTTTCTACTCGAGTGCTGATATACCGAGAAAATGAAAACAAGAAAAAGTTTTAAAGTAGCAAAAACCGATTAACAACAACTTGTTTTGTACAAAGCAAGAATGTTGAAAGAAGCCGAATTCAGGAGCGCTGGGCAATATGGTAGTACCTCATTAGTACGTCGAGCAAAGCTTCTTTCTCGCAATAAGAAATTCACATGTGTGCGCCTTTAGAACGCCCGCCAGATGTATTCCGGGGCTAATTACCGTAATCCTAACTTTGCAAGAGGACATGTGTAACTTGTCTATGGATTGTTTCCATATTGCGCGCGAGTTTCTTGCATATAGTTCTCTATAGAAACGTTTATTGCTCACCCATCCACTCTCATGCAAAAACTAGTGCGTTTATGAGATTTTGCAAAAATACACAAACAAATATCGACTAGAACGAATCACATCTATAGCTATATTGATCGGTACGACGAAAGTCAGACAAGTATTGAAGGCGCGTTACTGTTCTGACCGAACGTCGCATGAAAGCGTATAGGCTCGGTTTATTAAGTCGAGAAGCTACGAAATGTTCTTCCATGCACTGGCACAGCATCGACCCTACAACGTTTTCATGATATATGACTATTGGGCATTTGTAACTAAAATCAATAAAAATTATATTCGGCACTGGCTGATGGCTTATCTAAATTATCATCGACTTTCGTGCCTGTGTCCGTTCCATATTTCCCAAGCTACGTTACATGCAAATATGTTCCATGGGACTTTCGAATCTGAGTTTTTTTCTTTTTTTCTTTTTACAAAATGAACTACGGGCGTACACCAGATTTCTCAAACTCTCGTCGCATAATGACAGAGTCATGCTGGCTGGCTTTTGTTTGTTTTCTTCTTTTAGCTGCCTAGAATGGCACGTATTCTCAAGAAATTTTTGATGTGCTTTTTCACGTCGTAACTTTAGAAATGTTAGAGTGTAGCGTTATGTCTGTGCTGCAACCCCTTTAGCCACTCGCAGGAAAGGCGCATAACGCTACGCGACGAGTGCTGCACTGGCACCTTTCGTGCTAATAACATTGTTTTGTCGTGGAGGTGCGCAGCATGTGTACTACTACCATGCCAGAAAAAAGAATGGTAAAGAGGTCCTCTTTTTTCCCCTCCTCTTTCTCCTCTGCAGCCTCGACGCGATTTATGGCTCATTACGAGAAAACCAGCCGTCACTGACGCGGCGCCTGCGAAGCATTAGAGGATGTTTCTCACAACAGCCGAGGCTCGCTGACCCCGCTGGCCCAGTAGCAGGGGAGGAGTTGATAGCGAAACGAAAATCCCCTCTATACGCGGCGCGGGGAAAAGCAGATAGAAAGAGCGAAGAATGAAAGAAACAAAAATTAAGAAAAGGCCTCGGCTCCCGCGCAATACGACCCTAATCGCCATGCGTGTCGTCTTTCGAAGCCGGGCCGCATGCGCTGCGCGCACCCTGTGAGTGATGACCCGAGCGCGGCAAATAATTCGCGAGGTTAATTATTTGAGTGTGTTAACGAGCTTCGGGCCAACCCAGAAAATAGCAACGAGTGCCCGTTCTCCCGATGCGCTAAGCAGCTTCTGACGCAACACAAAGGGCGGGAGGGGATGGAAAGAGAAAAAAAGAAGGAAGAAAGAGGGTGCTTTGCCGTGATGCGCAGGAAGCAATAAACGACACGCAACGTAGCACTGACGCAGCCTGAGAGGGATAGAACGAAGTGGAGGGACGTGTGCAGAGGGAGAGATGGAAGGCTGCCGAACACTGGTCCATTAATAATGACCACGGTGAAGAATTAACGAAGTAGGCAACTTTGTTTGTCCGCCGATCAAGAAGTGCTCGAGTCTGCCGCGATGCGAGGCCTGCCGGTTATGAGGTCCATGCAGTGGCTCTGGGGAACACGCTAACGAAGCAGTGAAGCTTCGTCGAAGGAGGAACGCGAAAGAAAAAGAACGAAAGAGAAATGAAAGGAAATAAAAAGAAACTACGCGAGAAACGGGATACGTAAGCTTGTACCGCTCAGAAAGCTTCACTTTCGACGAGGAACAAGCAGAGTGCTAAGTAGCTTTAATAATCCTTCCAGTACACGCTTCGCAGGATCGTTAACCGGGATCCCACCCCCCATCATCTCGAGAGAAGAGATAATATCGGTTTCGCAGAGGAGCTGTCTGGAAAAACTCTCCGTTCTACCCACGCGCGCCGCACTGCGCCTAGTCATGAACCCAATCGCCTCCTGGCATTAACCCGCGGTTCTCGGGAACTTGTTAAGAGAAAGGGCAGTCTGGTTTGTTAAGGAGGTACGGGCTATTTCTTGGGACTAGTAAATCTGAAGACGTGAAGAAGAGGGTAGAGTACACAACGTGCTTATTAAAGAGAAACGTGCCTTAATACACTGCTTCAAAAAAATGCATAAATCCGTGCTGGTCATTGTTTTGTTCAAGTATTCGATATTGTCTAATTTCGCAGCATGCACCAGACAATACTCAATTTATTTTATAGCGCATAAAGTAATGAAGGCTATGCCACAGTGAGAAGCATTTTCCATTGCTAAAATACACTGTTAAAAAACTCTTATTCACTTTTACTTCAGTGCAAGACATTTTAGGCGCATTTTTCTTCGGCAAAAATTTTCGCTAGCCCATGCAAAAGAAACAGCTTGACTTTTTATTGCGCTGAAATGGTTTCTGATAATTGAAATCTTTTCTTGTCGTTATTTGCTTGCAGATGAGCGATTATAGAAGCACAGTTGCATAGCCAGCTCCAATAACTAACGGCTGGTTCAAATAGCTAATTACATGCCGCACGATTTTTAGTGTTTTTAATTCCAGAACAAGCGTGAAGTGAACCAGAAGGGTTTCCGGTTCCTAATGTCTCCCAGCGCCCCCATTCCCGACACTAACACCCCCTTTTTGTATTGCATGTTGTGTCCAGTGTGCTTTGCATGCTGCTTTCATTAACAGCCTCCACTGCTTCTGACAGCGGCCGCTAACAAAGATTTCGAGGCACGCCCGGTAGTGTCCTATTTCTGTACACTCTCTTCAATATTCAGATTTGCCGACTACTTTTTTTCTGGTATTAGAGGCGTTTATTGCGACAGCTTTTATAACGCGTGCTTCCGGCTTTGTTAAAACTAATGGAATGGTCTTTGAACGCCCAGCTAAACTCCTCCAAAAGCAGGTGCCATGTATAGCCGTGGCCACAAAAGCGAGCCTTCAGATAAGTCCGTCAAGAAGGATAGTCACTGCTGGCATGTGCGCGACGCATACCGCGTATTCTTCCGGGTTTTCTCCAGATAGTGTATTGCTTTGGTAAACTGGTAATTATGAAAGAATGAATGGTTTAAACCCGCCGCAGTATCTTAATAAATATGACGTTCTGAGGCAGGTTTTCCAGGACGCGAGGTTGAACGACGATGTCTCTACGATGTCTCTCATATCCGCCGTCCAGCTTTGGAACGTGAGCGGATGAGTTTAGGAAGTCTGCGGGGACAATATGGTCGCGTCGCATGTAGGAAAAGGTTATTTTGAGAGACTATGGAGATAACGTTCTCCCGCCGTGAATGAATTATGTTCATTATAATGATGATAACCTGCTCACGCTGATGAGTACATACATACAAAATAGCTTGCGAAGGAAGCGTTGAAGTGGATAATGTTAACTATTTGTTCATAGTTCTTTTAACCGTTGCCTGCTGCAGCAAATGTTCTTTCGAGAAATGGGAATTACAGACGTCTTGTTTCTATCTCTGTTTTTTTACGTCACACAGCGCCCGTGGCCCCGGACAAATCCTCCTTCTTGGCGGTCAACTCGACGTTCGTGCTGCTGCACTTGGGCGCGTGGTACAGCGGCGGCTGCCACATCAGCTTCTTCGTGGCCCAGTACAAGCCCAAGGGCGAGGCCGAGTGGACGCTCATCTCGAACAACGTGCAGCCGCAGACCGAGACCCTCATGGTGCCCCAGCTGTCTCCCGGAACCTGGTACAACCTGCTCATGACGGCGCACAACGATGCTGGCTCCACGGACGCTGAATTCGTGTTTGCCACGTACACCGAGACCGGAGGTAGAATGGCTTCAAGTTCTTTAATGGTTCCAGCTTTGAAACTTCGGTCGAGGTTTTTAAAATCCGCCCATAATTACTGGTCAGTATCTGGAAATAGTGCTTGGGTGTGGAGTAGTTTTCAATGGTTTTAATTTCATGTTTTTAATTTCATGTGTGTATACAAGTTTTCGATTTAAAGTTCTAGTGCAACGGATTGAAATTTAGAACGCGGAGACAAATGTGGCACCATCACACTAAACAGCGCTTGCACCAACACACAACAAATAACTGGCGTCACCCATGATGGGGCCAGTCCTGCATTTTTTTTCTACGAGCACGTCGTAGTATATCGCGTAGTTCTCAGTCTAGTAAGTGACACGGCACTGACCTATATTCTATGCTCTGAACAAATGAAAGTGCCGGATTTGAGTACAGAGGCTCCGTAAGTGAATTTGCAACTGGCGAGATTAGCGAGCCTTGGGAAGGATTTGTTTACTCTCGCCTCTCTGCTGCGGTACTCTGGTGAAATAGTTGTGGTACTTTGATTCAAGACCGAGGAAAGGTGCAATAAGCGCTGTTGAGAATCTCACTTGTGTACCGGCAACTTAAACTATTTCAAGGACGGGCGCCGAACATCATAGACGCACTGCTTTTTGAAGGCGTTAGCTTGAGAACCCACGTGCGGAGATTGTTAGCTTGAGGAAACCTATTGGGGAATACAACATTTGGACCTCCTTGTAAAAAGTGTCTGTTGTAGGAAGCCACAAAATGCGAAGACGCGGTACCTACCTCAGTGTGTGTGGAGCCCTTCACCACGGCGTGAGCGAAGGAATTGAGGAGGTAGAAACTTGAAGGCACTAGAGCTGTGCCTTAAGGGTATGACGCGATAGAGTTAATGACTATCTTCAGTGGTCTCGAGTCCTCTTTGGGCATCACTTGGCAGATGCGGTCATTCTCTACACTCATAGATCGCAGGGAGTCCTCATACCAGTCTTGGCGCATTGGTGCAGCGGTAAAACGATGTGCCACTGTTCAGAAAGGTGTCTGTTTCATACACTGCCTCCGGTGGGGCTTGTGAAAGACAGGTTGTTCTCATTGAGCAATTGCTCTCGACTAATCATTAAACCTACGGTGGGTAGGTTTTATGACCTCGCAAAGTCGCGTGACCTAGGTAGCATGTGGACCATGTGCTTTTTGCTCACAACGCCGACACCGATGACGCCAGATTTTCTGCACATTGCGAATCCTAGCGCTGTCGCGTAAAAAGTAGACAACGAGAGAAAACCGCAAGTACACATCGTGCAAAATCTAGGACTATAGGACGTGAAAGCGTGGATCTTACCCTTCCATGTTTGGGATTATGGTATCGTAATTCACCATGTTCCTGTGTGCTGCAAACACCCCCGAGTGCAAATGGTTCTGGCAGACAATTTCATCCTCCTGAACACCTTAGGATGCCTTCTTGCAGTATGTCACGACGCTCTGAAATATAAGAAACCTTGCTCTAATATCACCGAAGATTACGGTATAATTTTCCCCGTTTTTCCCGTAACTTGTTTTTCAGCGTCTGTAGCTACGAAAATAACGTTTTCTTGGCACTTGAGTTCTGAACACAATGAACAGTCTTTCTTTGACCACCAAGTTTCCCAAGCGCTGGCGATAACATATGCTGTTGTAAATTTGCTTGCCTCGAACGCTGCTGCATAAAATTTTGAAGCCCGAAATATTGAACGCCTGTGGCTCTACTTTTATCAGCTCTTCTCCTTCCGTCCTCGTTTTCGCACCTCTGAGGCATAAATTTCTGTTCACACAAGTGCTTCATTGTTTAGCCTCTCACGAGATTTCCTGGAAGAGCTACAACCAATTTAGCATTTATCTAATGACGCTTCAGTAGCTCTGACAAACGTCATGATAAAAGCCGCCTGGGTCTCTTAGTGATTATGGCACTCGGCTGCTGACCCGAAAGACGCGGGTTCCAACCTGACCGGGGCGGTTGAATTTCGATGGAGGCAAAATATAGAGGCCTGTGTATTCTGCGATGTTAGTGGTTGAAAAACCCCAGGCGGTCTAAATTTCCGGAGCCGGCGTTTGACACAACCTGAGCCGCTTTGGGACGTTAAACGCCCATAAACAAAGCCAGACGTCATAAATAAACTTTGTCGCACAATCAAGGCAATCTAACTTCACTGTTCAGTCCGTCAGAGACCTTTTCACACCGGTACATACATTTTCCTGCAAAAAGTTCTTTTTTAACTCACTGTAAGTACCATACGTTGTAAAACGAAGAAATTACTGGGGTTTTAATGAAGCCTGGCGTTCGTCGAAAATGCCCCCTTGCTTGCCCATAGGGCCGTGTGATAGCCCTACTTTTGATACGAGAGCCCTGGGAGTCATACTTTTAAAGTTTTATTTCTGATTTCTCTTTTTTTTCTGTTTCTGAATACTCATATAGCTTTCAAAACCAACGCGTACGAAGGATATTACTTGCAAGCAATGCGCCCTGACGTTACACAATGGAATAGCGAAATATTAAGGGGAGAAAGGACGGTAAAGAAAGAAAAGCTTAGAGAATAGCGCTGCTACTTGTGTTAACGACTTAATCTGTATTTTGTGTGTATCTTTTCCAACAAACGCTCACTATAAGCGGCTGTAGTTTCTATAACAGACGGGTGTTTAAAATGAACAGTGGGGAATGCTACTGTTACTTACTCCTCCCCCTCAGTGTGAGCACCTTTGGAGGCCCTTAATGCCTCATAAATATGATGATTATGCACTCGCCGCCAGCGTTTAAGGCCTAAAGTTTAAGGAGCAGAAACACCAAATTTGCATCGTGGTTCTGTCTTTGAAATGATGCGGAGTACATGAGAAACCGACGTGAATTGCGGCACCAATCGGTAAATAGTTTACAATTCAATATTTTTTCTCTCATGCTGCTTCGGTTCTACTTTCAACGTCGGCACTATGACAGCGGCGTCAGAGATGCTGTGAGGTCACGTGAGACACATATATGCCGCAGCATGGTCGCCGCGGTCATGGTTTCAATTCGCACTAACCCTTACGCAAGCTTGCCGAAGAGTTAGAATCACAGAAAATGAAGAAGCAGCAACTATATCGCTTTTTCGCACGACTCAAGTGTCCGCAACTCATCTGGTAGGTCACAACCTTCTTTCGGCTGTAGCAACCGAAACCAAAACTGTACGTTAAAAAACTTCGATTACAAATTACTCCTCTGGCGTAGGTGAAATTCGTGTCATGGTTCATTTGCACTATTGTCTTGCGCATCATTACACAAAAAAAAAACCCACAGCCATAAAATTTGATATGTCTACCCCTTTAAAACGATAAAAGACTCGTTACTACGAGCCTTTTATCGTCTTGAAAATTTAAATAATTGCGGAGGTGTGTAAATTTGCTAAACTATGTAGCCAACAAATGCGGCAATTTTTCAGCAGGCATGCCGAATATTTCATCTTGTGCGATGCAGTGTATGCTTACGTTTTCAATCAATTTATTCATATGACGATATATTTCGCCGTACATTTGACGATCTATTCAACGTCTGATTCTTCCAGGGAGTGTTCTCGCTTGCTTAGCATTCACCTCCAGCAATAACATCGGCTGTCTAAGCCAGACGATCCTCGGCACAGGACACTGAAATGGTGATGGTAACTGCACCGTGCTTGAAATCGAACTCCACCAAAACTGAACTGCATTCAAAAGCGTTTAGCTCGCACTGAGAAGTGGTACTTAAAAGCTGATCAGTAATGTGGGTGTAAAACATACCAAACAAAAAGCGCCCAGGTTTCGCCAATGCGCAGCGGAAAATGTATATGTTGCTCGACGTTCCCGAATGCTTAGGGATATGTTTGCGCGAGTTATCAAAATACTTAATATATGCACTTATGATAGAGTCTAGGATCAAAGAATCTTCTCGCCCCTTTCAGAACCTTAGTTGTTTCTCAGCTTTAGCTCAAGAACGTCCACTTGGTTCTTACCTTAGAAAAGGTGCACATAGAAGTAATTATTAAGTACATCTACATTATCAATTCGAACAAAAGGCAATACAGCGTTGATTTTCGGTGCATATAAACCACCTAGGCTTGATAAATTTTCTGCAGTTCGCCGCGGAAGATAAAAGAGCTCTAGAAACGCACGCTGTTTTTTTTATCGCAGAGTGCAAGCTCTTAGGAGCCTTCAGACATATAAAGCTGACGCTGGCTGGCGGCTCCAGTCAAAAGGCGTTTGTATTCTTCGGAACATGAGGAGAAACTAAGGCGCTCATAGATGCAAAGTGGAGCTCAAAAAATGATATCAATGAGTTTTTCGGGATACCTTTGTTCAAAAAAAAAAAAAATTCGAAACTCGGGTTTATCGCTCCATTTGATTACTGCTTGAATGGAGATTTTGTTTCTCAGTGTCTGCGTCTAAAATTTTTACCTTGCTCATCGCCGAGCAAACGTGTGATGTTAATTCATAAGATTTTTATTCTTGTATACATCATAATGCGCCTAAATACAATGACGCGAAGACTTATCAGATATATAGTACAAAGTCAGCTTGGCAGTACTAAGAAACCCTTACACCGAATACTTGCCTCACACATGAAGACAGTGCGCAAAAGGAGAACTGTTGGGTAAATGAATGAGGCTGCGTATTTAAAAAAAGTAGTGACGTCTATAAAATTGAAGTTACTTGCTCGAGATTAAGCCAAAACTGCGATCATAGCAACCTAGAGAATTGGACCAATTGGTTCACCCTTTTTTCGAGTGGGAACACCGGTACACAAAGGGGCAAAGGCCAAGATGAGACAAAATAAATGTCCGTTGACTTTCATTTGATGTGTAACGAACAATGCTAGCGCGTTATATACAGAACAAAAAAGATTAACAAAACTTGGAGGCGATAAAGACACACCACGCCGACATCATGTCATATACTTTTACTCGCAAGTATTGCGATCATGGCCACACACGAAATGAAACTTTTGTTTCAATTAACTTTTTCATAGGAATAGAAGGAGTTAATAATAGTACTGCACCACAGAACCTAATCCATACAATAAATGGTGGAAACACCACACCCGCCGCAGTGGCTCACTGTTAGGGACGTTCCGCCGCTATAACCAAAGTGGCAAAATCGAAGGCGGCTCCGGCGCCCGCATTTCGAAAGAAGGAATAAGCGAAAACGACCGAGTGTTATACGATGTCAGTTTGCATTAAAAAAAAACAATAAGTGGCCAAAATTATTCTGTTCCCCTCCGCTGCGATGCCCTTCTTTGCCCAAATGCGGTTTCGGAGCGTTCGACACCGTACACCACGTAGCAAATGCTGGAACATATTTTTCTCGCTCAAAAATCTACATAAACCGAAAATACGCTGTCTTTAGCAATAGGGGTGTAATAGGAGAGATAATACATTAGTGGTAGTATACAGGTTCAGCTCCACTAGAAAGACACCCAAGATAGTTATTGCTTATGTCCGTAAGTGACAGCACAGGCACGATTTATATCCACAGCGAACCCGGCTGTAACACATTTCACTTGCGTTGCTTTGTTTCGTCTACACATATCGGAGCTATTGTGAGTGTTACACGATCGTAAAGAGAAAATAGAACAAAACGAAAAATAAAGAGTGGTGTTCGGCCTTTTAATTAGAGTTGGCGTGAAGTAGGAAATGCTTCTTTTTCAACACGCAGCCAAATAGACCATAGATGTTAATAGAGGCAGCGACAACGCAGTGGTGACACTAGCGTTGCCGTTGGTGGCTACTTTGCGCAAAACGGCAACTTTACGACCGCGTTTGGCGATAAAAATTCCAGGTTGGCTCTCTGGATGCTTTCTGGGTACTTTGAACTTTTATTTGGACACATTTCTAGCCATTTTGTTCAGTAATTGCATATACAGTAGCAAGCAACCATTAAGACGACCCATGATTTCGGAGCTTTGCGGTCGTGGAGGCCAGTACGCGTGTGTTCTTGCCACCGGAGGAGATGGTGCGCATAAACATACCCGAAGCTATGCGCGAGGGTGCCACTATGGCTGCAGCCATGTGGATGGCATAATGCTGCCTGGCGCTAGAACACCTGAAGCACATACCAGGGACAAAACACTTGAGCAGACCAAGGCGACAAAGCTTGTTTTACGCATTGAGAGTGCCGAGACCGCCGCCTGCTAAGAGAAAGCACGCAAGTGTAAAGCGCATGTTTCGTAAATGGCAAAAGGACAAGAAACTTCTGTACACGCTAATTTAGCCGCCAGTCTCTTTCTTATTACAAATCTACTCTACCTCGGGGGATTGCCTTAAACAATGAACCAAAAGCGTTCCCACTTTGAGTTGTTGATAAATTAGCTACCGACTATTTTATAGCCATCTTGGCTAGCGCTGCTGGTAGAGCGTCTGCCACGAAAACCTAGTGATTCCGGATTCCAACTACGGACTGGGCCGAATTAATCTTCGACTGCGAAGTTTCTGTGAAAGATCATTGGCTTTCCTGCTCGGCCGTATGGCTGCGCTAGCGTGGATGCTAACACTTAATGCAAATGCATTCCACTTTTGGGGATTCCCCTAAGCATTGGACCAAGAACACTATCTATTGTAGATAAGCTATGTGTGGGCGCCCTGAACTTTACTAATTGACTTGCAACATACCTGTGGCTTGAAGGCCAAGCAAAAGGCCCCAATTGTTGCAGTCTTTATTCCCTTTGTTGTGTTTATTCAAAATTTTGCTATTTATTGTTCAATAATAAAAGAAGTATTCAGAACATCGCTTCGGTTCTGTTTAGCTACAAACTTGCCGGTGAGATTAGGTGGGCTGGCTACTTATAGCTTTAACTCGGGTTCCTTTTATAATCTCCCCAACGGCAGCCCTAAGTGGCACGCTACTCGTTGAAAGGAATAGTTGCCAAGCTCGCACACATGGTCTTACATACTTAACTTACTAAAAAAATATTTTTTTTCCAGTCCACATGTTTACAGTAACCATTTAAATTTTACTTGTACTTCCATCGGCTTTTTATGATTCTTTCACCAAGTGTCGCTAGTTCGAAAATTCAGCTGAGAAAGCAACTGCAACACAAAGCTAACAATAAAAATGGGCAAGGAAGTGAATCTAGATCAGTGACAGAAAAATAGAGTGCTTTCGCGGAAACACTTCACGAAAGAGCTTGACTCGTTGAATGCCTTGAATTTGTGGGACGGCACATGATGGAATCGTGACAATAAATCTCAAATTATGTTCATTAATACATGGTATTGTTGCTGCCTTCCAGCACGGGGAGGTGTCCAGTATTGCCGCGTATGTTCTTGTCTTCCTCATCAGGGACAGTTCCTCCCCTGGTGTCCGTGAATAGCGAGGAGCGCCGTTTCTACCGCCACCTGGGCATTGTGGTTCCCGTGGCCTGCTCTGCTGTCATCGTGCTCATGGTGTCGCTGGTCGTTTGCCTCCTCTACAGCCGCACTTGCTGCCGCGCGCGTTCCAGGGTCATCTACGAAACTGCCGGTGGGTGCCCGCGCATTGCTTTGCGCCGCTTTGGACGCGTTAACAGCGCGCGCATTATCTTTGTCCTGGTCTCATTCTTCTGGGCTTCCTTGCCAACAGTGTGCCTCAATCCGCTTTAGTCTAAACTGCTTGCAATCGCAGTCTTTCTTTCACTTTGCAAGGGGACGTTGGCAAGAATGGAATCAGCAGTTTTCAAAATTGGCACATCTCTCTCATGCATTAGTGTTGTTGGTTCAGTGCTTAGTTTCGTTAGATGCCTCGAGTGAACAAAGTTTTTTATTTATTTATTTATTTTACCCTCAACGCCTGGGGCAGCTTGAATTGTAACATGTGTGAGCGCGGACTGTAATGCTCGCAGTAATCACCACTCTTCACGAAACAATTGATCAGGTTCCTTGTTGTTATGCACGGTCAGCTATAGAACTTCGGACGTCTTAAGTGCTTTTTTATGATAACAGTCACTATGAGCCACGTGATATCAGAAAGAACGAATGTAAGGATATTCTTCTGAGGCACCTCAATACTTTTCACCATTTGACAAGCCGGTGAAGTAAGAAGTTCGTTACAGCTGGCAAAGAGAAGCTGCGGCTTTTATGCTGCCCTAATACTTTGGCCGCAGGATGAGTGGCCGAGTGTTCCTCTATGCATATATTGAGGACCAGAAATACATGGCTATCTGAACATGTTTTTAGCTCAACAATCATACCAACATTTATTCTCAAGCACGGGTAGCGGGTCCGCTTACTGTGTAGCAGTTGACACGTACCGTTGTATTGTTTGTATTACCGGGGGAGTAGACCTATGTATGTTTATTACGTCGAAGACATTTTCTTTGAGCAAAAACAGGCAAAGCAAACACTCCATTTCCGCTGCTATAGAACGCCAGAGCGAGAAAAAAAGGCGAAACTCCGCAGTGTATTGATCGAGAGAGAATCCATGATGACAAAGTATCGCTCTCGTTTCTTGAAAGACGCATCGCGAAAAGACAAAAACCACCAAAGCGTGAAAGCAGTGCGACGAAAGGAGGAGCATGTACGAATAAAACGGGGTAAGCGAGCTGTTTCGAGGAGTAATCGAGAGTTTTCTGGCGCATGTCAAACAAGCCTGACGGATGGCTTTGAAGAGAGAGAGTGAGAGAAGAGGATTGCGCACTCCCCCTGAAACGCATTATAATTGCTTTCCTCAAAGTGCAGTGCCGCTTGCGCAGCGTGTTTCTTTCTCACAGTTTTATTGTCCTTATTGGCGAGTACGGGAAACAAAGCTTAAGCTTCTGTGCAGTGCGCGTGTGCAGTAGAGGTATGTTTGTTTTGTGTAAAGAAACAGTTTTTACGTGCTCAGTAAGAATTTTTTCAACGTTGCGCAGGAAATAAAACCGTGCTTTCTGGTGCTCATTCAAGCCGAACAAGTTTGAGACGGAAGCTATTGTGGGTGAACTTTTTCCGCAGAAATATTTTCCTTTTTATTTTTGAGTAGCTTCAATGATCAGTGGTTACAGAAGCGAATTTTGTTGTAACCCTGATTATCTTAGCAGTCCCACAGAGAAGGCCAGTAGCGTGTCTTTGCTGCTATAAAATAGCCATTTCAATACAGCCCTGCTGAGGAAGATCGTAAATGCATCGAAAGCGATGGTCGTAACAACACGGTTACGTATGAAAAGCAGTTCCAGAGCAGCTCCTATGCAGCAACGACATCTTTCATCGCGAATACTGCCCAACCTTTTGGCGTGAAACTTATTCAAGACTAGCTTCCTGAGATGATCCGCTAAGTTGGAGCACTGCAAAACGTCTAGACCGCCAACTTTCCCGCATTGCAGGTGAAGACGACCGCAGTCGCACGAGCAAGACGGGTAGCCGTGACATGGTGGACATGGTGCTGCTAAGCAAGAAGCTGCACTCGTCCTTTGACGAGACCAACGCCAAGAGCTTCTACCCGTCGCCACCGCGGCTGACGCAGCAGCAGCAGTCGCAGCAAACGCAGCAGCAGTGTCTGTCGGCGGCGCAGAGTGCGGGGCAGCTCGCCACCACGGGCCAGGAGTTCGACGACGCCAACAGCGACTGCGACAGCGTGCCTTCCAACGGCGGCGGGGAGGGGCAGCACAGACACCATCACACGTACGACGTGCCTTTTCACGTGCGCAGGGTGAGCTGGTCAGCCGGTGCAACTCCATGCACTGACCTTTCTGCACTGGATCGTTGCACGCTGAGCGTACTTGGAGATGCGTGCTGATAAAAAAAAAAAAACACTTCCGAGCTGTCCTTGAGGACAGGAGAGTGGTCGAGTAATGAGTGGAGTTGTCCTGTTCGAAGAAATTTATTTCTCTCGTGCTCATCCGTCGCGGTGGCTCAGTGGTTAGGACGCTCGGCTGCTGATCAGGAGTTCACGGGTTCGAACCCGACCGCGGCGGCTGCGTTTTTATGGAGGAAAAACGCTAAGGCACCCGTGTGCTGTGCGATGTCAGTGCACGTTAAAGATCCCCAATTGGTCGAAATTACTCCGGAGCCCTCCACTACGGCACCTCTCTCTTCGTGTCTTCTTTCACTCTCTCCTTTATCCCTTCCCTTACGGCACGGTTCAGGTATCCAATGATATATGAGACAGATACTGCGCCATTTCCTTTCGCCAAAAACCAATTCTCTCGTGCTCAATGCGGCAATAGAAAGGTTCTTTGGAAATTGGATGCAGCGTCATTAGGAATACCACAGAGAGAGGAAGACACAACAAAGAAGAACGCTCATCCTCTCTCAGTGGTCTTCCTAATGGCGCTACATCCAATTTTCAAAGAATGAGCGACCAACTGGCCCAGCATCAAGTTCTACTGAAATAGAAAGTCTGTGGCAACAGGGCAACTCTTGCCCCTTAAAAAGGTATTTATTTTTCTTTTATTTTCCAGTTGGCGCGTTTCTCCATCCTCTTTTTAATTATGAGTCTAGCCGCAATGGTACACGGGCTTGACTAGGATGTTTACAAATTAAAACTGACGTTAATTAAGCGAGTCGACAGTAATTCCAACATTGAACATTCTCGCCTCTCTTTTTTTTTTACTTCCTTAACTCTATAAAATGAGTGGCCGTCGCATACGCAGAGAACCATAAGCTGCTGCTGTGGTGAGTGTTTGATCGATCCGGCTGATGTAAACATAATTTGGTGCATGTGACGTCCGTCCTACTTGCTCGTAGTGAATCATACCGAATCTTGTTGCCAAGTGTAGACACCTGACTAATTGGTGGTTTATAACACTCCGAGTCACCTTTCCAGTGCACATAAAACACACGGACAGAGAGGGAGTCTGTGGTTTTATGTGCGCTGGAAAGTTGAGTCATAGCGAATTTTAGGAGTCCTTCATACTGTGACCACACTCACTTGATAGCAACAAATTGAGAAAACAAACTACTGCTCGAAATGTTTTTGTTTGTTTAATAGACATTACCACAGCTGAGGTGTAATTGTACATATAAATACTAGGGCAACATTGCTCTTAAAAGGCAAGATCGCTTATATTGCGCGATACATTCTCTCAGTAGTTCCTGAAAAACGTTGATTGACAATTTTCCACCGTAAGATGCCGATTACAAAACTCTTCGCGCCACTTTTTTGGATTTTATTTGAGCTACACAAACATTTTATTTTCGCTTTTAAGCTTTTCTGATGCAATGCATTTATTTGCCTTTTGCTCACTTTCGGCGCATCACCAGGTAATAAAAATTTTTCATTGCATTTTTAAGATAAATTTATCGACTGGTAGGCTGAAAGTGTTAAATTCAGCTGCAATTCAATCAGCCTAAAATGTACTAAGGCACTCCGTCTCACAAAGTAAGTAACAAACGTAGCCTGCATTTGGCATTTAGAAGAAGATGCTAAAACTTCTTTGTTTAGACCAGTTAAAAGTGAGTGAAAATGTCTTGTGGCGAAAGTCATCGTTCGGATATTACCCTGCACATTCTAAAAATGAGTTGCTTTTTTTTTGTGGAATGATTGACTGATAACATAAAAAGCAGGCGCAATATTTCAGCGAAGAAATGAAATCGAAGACGTTTAATGCATTTTTATTGCTCACTGCATGCATAGAACTAGATCCTTACACCCTGCAATATTTTCCAAAAGCGTACAGGGCCAATAGCACGACTCTTGTTTACGCGTGCTGTGAAATGACTTCACTTTTTTGTACTCACATGAACTATCGGGGGTGTAGTGTAAGAAAGGGCGTTCATCCTTCTCAGCTGATGTATTCGGTGGAGTTTCAGTTGAATAATCGGCATTTTATCCTTTCTCTCTTTCTTTATGCGGGTCATAAAAATGAGCTTTAAATTATGTTTCTGACTGAGACATTGACAGCTTGATTTCAGATGCAAAACACACCATTTCTCGTACGTCAACCTAACGCTGTTTCATTTGACCGCTCTACTTGGTGCCTGCTGGCCTCATGCCAACGAGAAGTGAGATAGGCAGGGAGCTTTGGAGACAACATTTGTTTGCTGCTGGTGCCCATATCTTCGAGTAATTTGCAACATGTTTCCCTGAGCCTTACTAAGACACTAACTGCTTTGTTTTTATAAATTCCGGAGTTGGGTTTCCTTCTGCACTCTAAAAAAATTGAAAAGAATCTGCTCCCAAGTGCACATTCATTTTCATTATTTGCGCCAGCTTGTTTATGCATTGCATAGATGAATTCTATAGATCGTGCTCTGTGCTCTGTATGCAAAACAATAAATATTTTTTTCGTGTGCCCTCAGAAGGGCGCGACATGCGTTTTTACAAACACAACAAAAGTGGAAAAAAATCCTAGGGTAACGAACTTTGAGAAGACATCAAAGGAAGTGACTAGGAGAGTTGTGGAGATCCCAGAAATACTGGTAGTTTAATAACGTCCTCGAGGGTTCTCCGATGCCCGCATAAGACTCAAAGTGGAGGCCATATCTAATGATTGAGAGCTTAGTTTTGAGCAGCTTAGTTTTGAGTAACGTCGGATAAAAGGGCAAAGTGCGTATTAGAAATAAAAGAAGATTCGCCAATTCTTGTAACTTTTCTTTTCTTTTTAAACTAATATTTGCAGAACGTTTTCTTTGAAGCTGCATCAACGCAAAACAGAAACAAGCGGAAACAGTATGAAGCGTTGCTCCTAAGTTCAGTCTCTTTTTTTTTTCCTCAGACGTCCTAAGCTTCAGGGTGCACACAGAAGTACGGGGCGAACAATCTTTCCCGCTGCCGGCAAAAACTTTCCAGTTCCCGCCAATCGCGGAGCCGGGGTTGAGATGATCGGCGTCTCTCCACCGCGCTGGCCCGGACATAAAAGATGTGATGGACGACCCGTTTTTCTCCAACCCTTACTTTTTTCCCCTCCGCTCTCTACCTTTCCCTGCTCTCTTCCTTTGTGGAAACGTCGGTTTGTTTTTATTACCTTGTTTGTTTTGATGAGCGACTTCGTCTTCGTCGGTCGCTCGAAACTGCAACTATTGTCCCGCGTTTCTCTTCTTTCTGCCATCGTTGCTGTGTTGTCATACGTCATGCCCTACCCGTGTGTTCATACCAAGGCAGTCCCTGCTGCGTACTTCTGTCTCCCGAATCATTATACCAGTGTGGACACGGATGTCGCTCCGGGAGCAGCAGTGCCTTCAACGGAGGCCTTCGGCGAAGGATACCAAGTGGGAAAAAAAGGGGACCTTCACCACGTCTGGGCGCAGCTAGCGAGCTTAGGACAGGGGAAGGAAATGAGTGGAAAAGGGGGAAGAATTTTTTGGGGCGGGGGGAAACGAGGAGGGGGAGATAGAGGGGACGGCGTTAGAAGGGTCCCAGTCTGTATCGACCACCAGAGCGTCCTCCATTGTTTGGTGCTAACGCTGCCCGCGCCGGCCGCTCGCGGGCCTTCATCCGCAGCGCGCGTTATCTCGTCTCGAATGTTGTAAACACTCTTCTTCGGTGGCCTAGCGCCTGGCGGACCGGCGCAGAATTAAAGGGATGTACAATGCAAAGAAAAAAAAGACATGACGGAGCACTTGGCGCTACAAAACACGCAGGAATGGAAGTGCAAAGGCGCGTACAAACACGGGCGCTTAAAAGATGAGGTTAACTGCAGCTCATGATGAAGAGTGGAGAGGGAAAGCGGCCGCACTTTGGGGGAGAATCGATAATGACGCCGGCTGTGTAGCGTACCCGCGAGATCCTGCGAATTAAATGCGTGGAACACAGAATATGCAGTTATAAGAAGGGCTGCAACAAAATACGCGCGCTGACAGGATTGCAGGAAGGGAGAGAACCCAGCTATATACGTGTAAGAAGTGCTTGGCTGCCCGAGCGGCATGAGCAAACAGTGAACCCTTAAACACGTGGCGCTTGTGCCGCTGATTTGGCTGCTTTGTATGTGGTGTTCGCTATGTTGCGGCATTGTGCGTTAATTTCTTGCTTACTGATTCTCTTTGTCGCTTGAAAAGCGGCCGCGAACGGGACGGGAGACGGAGGAGGAAGACCGTGCTGCGAAGCGCGCCCACCAGCGCTGTCGGCGCGCCTCGGTAATTGGAAACCAATAGGCAGCCGCTAAGAGTGTTTACGATAACGGAGGAAACATCAATATGCACACGAACCAATGTCGGATGCAATTTTCTGCTCTTCGTGGCTGCTACAATCCTTGCCAAAGTTTGCCGAGCGCGAAAAGCACGCTGCGGGTTTTGGGCTTACGCTATTTGTTTTGTTTGACACTTAGCTTCGTGCCTTATTTTTTCTTTACACGTCAAAAATTTAGTGAGGACAACGCTGGGGAAAAAAATGTACTGGCGACAAAACTGCGCATTACGTCAGCATGAGGTTGTTTAAGTAGCTATCAGGACAGTTTAGGCGTGAATCAAGCGTTCGATTCATTAACCGCGCTGTCGGCACCCCAAAACAAAATAAAATAATGTTTACTCTGGACATATTGGGAAGAAATCTTTGTCATCGGCATGAAAGTGGCCCGCACTGTCGCGTTGGTGGATCGAGTAAAACTTGATGGACTACAGTGGTTGGTTCCTCCGATACTCAGAATGAGCATGGTTGAATTGAAGGGTAACTGAAGTAAAACAGCAAGCGATGTCACTTCGCTTTTGAGCGTGCGAATTCATGAACGAGAAAACTTTTGCAGCGTAAATATACAGGTGCATACAAATGTTCCAAGAGGACAGGGAGATCTAAACGGATGTTCCAAATAAAGGCATGTACCTCTGTGAATGAACGTCCATCGTCTAAAGAGGTGATGGTAAATATAATCACCAGTACCACCACCGCGACCATCCACATTTTCTCTCCTTCGCTGCCCCCTTTTTATTCAAGAATAGAAGAGTGAATAAACAAAAATATCGGGTGGAATCAGCGAAGGGGTAGGATAGGAGTAAAGTGAGGTCTGTGATGCTTCCAGGATCAAAGTCTAAGAAACTTCACAGCTTCTTCGACCTGCTCCGGGTTTGGGGCCCGACCTTCCCCTTTTACCCTCTTGTTTTTTTTTTACCACTTGTTCAGAAGGCCTCACTCCTTGGCTGTGAGAAGACGGTTGTATTACACGGGCACATATGACAAATTTTCTTTAGCGAGTACTTGAATACGGCAGTTCTGTCTTCTCGTTGGCTAAAAGGAATTCACGTTTTTGCCTAGGAATGACGCCATAATTTCTATCTGTTGCGGAAAATACGACCTGAACAACAATTACTACTACTTCTACTTCTACAGCTAATTATGATACTACTATTAAAACTAGTTCTACAACAATTGCTACTACCACAACCACTACTTCTGCTGTAGCTACTACCGCCACAGCATTCGTTTACTGCTACTATTGCGACTGCCCCCCCCCCCCCCAATTTTGCTCCTGCTACTAACTTGACTACTTCTACAACCACTACTACTACTACTACTTATTTTGCTACTGCCCGTCCCTCCACCTATTCTGCTACTGCTAACACCATCACTAATGCTACTACTATCGCTAATGTTTCTACTTTGACAACTGCTTCTACCGCCACTACTACCGCCACTACTTTTCCGTACGTAATGAACTAAAAGGACAAGACATAGCAATATCTGATGACTACTCATCCGCCACCCGACATGCTCTAAGTAAACTGATAGCCTTTGCAAAGAATTTGCCTGCAACAACCCTCTTTCATCTGCGCCACAACAAATTATCGGTGAACAACAAACTGTACATGTACGTCCACGTGAACGGGAGCGTGATAGAGTGGGCCTCACAAACATTACATGACGATGCGCAACAGTGCACTTCATCCCTTGGCAGTGCGTAGCGAGAAACGAGGGGCAGTGGTAGTCGTTCGTCCCCCGTAGCAGTCCTGTTCACTAACATTCCAAGCATTAAAAACAAATAAGACTCGTTCACCTCTGCAATAGACACCTGTAACACAGATATCATTGTGCTTACTGAAAATTGGCTGCATGCGCATGTTCGTGACCACGAAATTTTCTTAACCTCTCATCACTTCTCTGTTTATCGCTGCGACCGTGCGATAAAAGAAGGTGGCGGTGTTCTTCTGGCTATTAACAAACACTTGCACTCTCAGCATATTAGTACTACTACTAACCTGGAGTTAGGATGCACATTATTAAAATAAATTTCGAAAAAATTATAATTGGCGCATGCTATCGTTCTCCTACTAACTGTGCCTCCTTTGTTGACGAATTTCAAGATGCGATCAACATCGTCATTTCAGCCATCTTTTCTTGCCCCTGTTTTTGCTTGGCGATTTCAACATTCCAAACATCGCATGGAATAACGAAGCCATTATAATACACCCTTTTTTCACGTTAGCAAAATATTTTCTCGCCTTGTGTGCATTATTATCTCTCAGTCAACTCATAACACAGCCTACCAGAACCACACCACATGCTGCTAGTACTCTTGACCTGCTGCTAACAACTCGGCCTGAATTTATTTCCAACTATATTTACCTCCCATGAGCAACCATTTTCTTATTAACTTTAACATTAATGTTTCATGGCCAAAAATCAGAAAGAAAACCAAGACCATTCGGGACTAAAAGAAAGCAGATTGTGAATTCATTAACAAAGAGCTGTGTATATTTCTTCATACTATCCTCACAGATTTCGACGTACGCAGTCTGCAAGAGAACTGGGAAATGTTAATTGCTAAGACCAGTGAATTAGCAGGAAAGTGTATCCCTACATACACTCTTTCCTCTAACGGTCACGCTCCCTGGTACAACACTCACACCAAGTGCTTATCTAACAGAAAAAAAACGTTTATACACATCAGCTAAAATATCTGCTAACAGTGCAAAATGTGCAGCATACGAACGCGCATCTATAAATTACATCACAACCCTTAAGGATGCAAAATATAAATTTTTAAGAAACGCATAGTCATCTATTCTATCTACTGACCCGAAAAAGTTTTGGCGCATCATTAACCCAAAGCATGACGACATAGTAACCGCTGTTGATGACGATGAAAACTTCATCCCGCCTGCCGATTCTGCTTCCATCTTTAATCAGGTTCTTACACGCAACTTTTCGAAACACATCCATGCCACTCATTCAACTACACATTCTTAAGACTTTGCTGTAATTTACCCTTTATCCATTGAACCAGTCGGCGTAGAAAAAGTAATCAGGTCACTGAAACTTTCATCTGCTCCTGGCTGTGACCTAATTAATCCAAAGATTCTGAAGAACACTAACTCATATTGTTTCGTTATACTTTTAAAGATATTCTAGCAATCACTTGACAAAGGTTCACTGCCTGCTGAATGGAAGGTTTGGAAGGTGATTCCACTCAAATCAGGTACGAAACATTGCCCACTTAACTATCGGCCCATTTCTTTAACCAGTACAGCATGGAAAGTTTTTGGACACATTCTGTTTTCTCAGCTTGCCAACTTTTTAGAAGCGAACTCATTTTTCTCACAATTTCAGCACGGCTTTCGCAAGAAATACTAATGTGTAGCCCAACCAGTATCATTCACGCATAAACTGCACCTAATACTTGATTACTCCTCAGTAGCTGACTTAATATTTTTAGATTTTTCTAAAGCATTTGATGAGGTGTGTCACAGTTTATTAATATACATGAACTGCATCAGCTAAAACTTGATACCAAAATTCTGTACTGGCTTGAGGTTTTCCTGACTAACCGCTCACAGTTTGTCTCAGTTAATGACGTAACCTCGAAGCAATGTCCAGTTCACTCGAGTGTACCAGAAGGCTCTGTGCTTGGGCTTCTTTTTTTCTCATTTACATTAACGACTAACTTTCCTGCATCTCTTCGCACATTCCCTTATTTGCTGACGACTGTGTAATTTTCATCGAAAGAACTTGTTATGACGACATAACCAGGCTCCAATCAGACCTTAACGCTGTTTCTGCATGGTGTAAATTATGGTTAGTGGAATTGAATCTTAAGAAGTGTAAATTTATGTGGCTGTCCAGAAATGCTAACTACCTTCCTGTGTATTCTCTTAATAACGTACTGTTAGATCCGGTAACTACTTACAAGTATCTCGGCCTTCACATCAGCTTTGATCTAACTTGGAACGCACACATCGCGCATGTACCAGCCAGTGCTCACCGAATGCTTGGATACTTATGACGCAACTTTTGCTAAGCACCTTCCTCTTTAAAATTACTCGTCTATAAAACTCTGACACGGCCCAAGCTCGAGTACGCCGCGTCAATTTGGGATCCAGGTCAAACAAATCTGACACAGGCATTGGAAATGATTTAGAATAATTCTACTGGCTTCATGTTGTCTAACTATACTAGAGCAGGAAGTATCAGTGCCATGAAATCTAGCCTTAACTTATCATCCTTGTCATCACGTAACAAAATTTTTCGTCTGTGCCTTTTTCAAAAATTTTTCTTTCACCCGCAGTTTCGTACCGAACTTATCTCACCACCACACTACGTATCGCCAAGACTAGACCACATTCATAAGGCTGGCATTCCTTTCTGCAGATCAAAAACTTATTTTCAGTCATTCGTACCACGCACATCGAATGAGTGGAATCACCTTCCTTCTACGACGGCCATCATCACCGATCATCAATTATTCAAGAACGTTCTGGCTAACGTTGTATAACTAGGATGTATTTTATATTGTGTTATATTTTTTTTCCTGAACGCCTTAGCTAACAATGTACATGTAGGAGTCATGTTTGTACCTTGTCTGTTTCATTAACTCCAGTCCGTTAAACTGATTTCACTTTTTTTTGTAAGCACTCCCCTCTATAATGCGGTTGTGGCCCTGAGGGTCTCTTAAATAATTGAATAACTAACTAACTAACTAACTAACTAACTAACTAACTAACTAACTAACTAACTAACTAACTAACTAACTAACTAACTAACTAACTAACTAACTAACTAACTAACTAACTAACTAACTAACTAACTAACTAACTAACTAACTAACTAACTAACTAACTAACTAACTAAATAAATAAAAATTACTACGTTGTACGGATGAAAAACTTCCCTAATCGCGCTATCGAAGTCGTGGTTCTGGCCAGATTCGTAAAGCCAGTCGTGCAAGTGATGAGAAAAGTTCGCAGAACACGTAAGCCTTGAAATACCGAAAATTTTCCGCTGCTTGGAGGCGCGGCTTGGCATTGTGGGGTGCGGCGTGCGCCTCGCACAGTGACGAGCAAAGCATGTCCGTCACTTCGGGACTGAAAAGTCATACTGCGAAGTTATCAGTTACACGTACTGTTTGATTTTGGTGTTAGTAAAATTTTTTGAGGCGCCTGTATATATTGCTGTGTAGAAGCCGTTCGTGAGGCTGGTCGCCGCCCATAATTTCAGTTGTGGCGGTAGCCAATGAACTTATAGCTGAGATGTCGGTCAATAATTGCCAAATTTCTTGAACACGAAAATAGTACCGACAGCTCTCAGTACCCAGGAGTGGATGCGCAGAGGTTTCTATCGTAAAGTGGACTTGTAATCATCTCCTGTTTTCTTTGTGGTTTTCGGTTACTTATAATCATTTGTTGCGTTGAAATGGTGTCCGGCTTACATGATCTTATCTACGCACTAAAAGCTTTGTAAGCAAATTCGCAGGCCTTTGGAATCGTTTCCTACGATGTAGTGCAATAAACGGTAATGAACGAAAAAATTTCTTGACTTAAATAGAAACTGTGCCGCAAAAAGTCAAGTCTCATCGGGCACTATATTCTACATCCTTGGCGTCTATAAAAGTAGTTTCCTTTCACTTGGGAACCAACTTTCCGAGTCTTTCCTTCTTTTTTTTCAGAATGCTTTGGGCTTTCGTTATCCTTGAGTTTAAGACCGCGCCAACTGCAAAGTATAGTCTGTTACTTTGCAACAAAGGCACTAAATTACTTCTATCCGCCGCTTTAACGTTTACTTTCCGTGGTTTTGTGAGGCGTGACACTCTGCTGTGACAGACTGTTTCTGTTTCCATGAACCTCCTTTAGCTATGTACACTCTTGGTCCTATAAGTGGCCGAGTTGGGTGAACAAGTTACGATTTACTGACCTTAGAGTTCTTCTAACCCAGTATCACTGCGTAGAGGTTTTACCCAACAGTCCTGTGTAGTCTCATGATCAGCGGATAAAGTTAAAGGCCCATACAAGAGATACAACCTGGATAGAATTATAGTTCTTCAGCAATCGACCGCGATTAATAATAATAATTGGATTTGGGGAAAGTAAATGGCGCAGTATCTGTCTCATATATCGTTGGACACCTGAACCGCGCCGTAAGGGAAGGGATAAAGGAGGGAGTGAAAGAAGAAAGGAAGAAGAGGTGCCGTAGTGGAGGGCTCCGGAATAATTTCGACCACCTGGGGATCTCTAACGTGCACTGTCATCGCACAGCACACGGGCGCCTTAGCGTTTTTCCTCCAACGCTAAGGCGCCCGTGTGCTGTGCGATGTCAGTGCACGTTAAAGATCCCCAGGTGGTCGAAATTATTCTGGAGCCTTCCACTACGGCACCTCCTCTTAAAATCTAAGATTAGAACGTCTCGCAGGTAGGAAAGGAAAAGGTGTGAGCTTTGATTTCTGATGTTTTCATTCAAACATAATGGCGGAAGATACGCATTTTTATTCGAACATGCGTTCTCATCGAAGGAGTTAAGGTTCGTCTTGTGTTCCTACGCTCAGTACCATGCCGAATAGATTCTAGGAGTTCTTGAAACAAGAACGCCAGAAGAGCTACGGCAAGCAGGTTTCCATTTGGCCCGTGGGTCAGTCTTACAAAGCGAACCGCTTATGCCTTGATTTTTTTTTTCTGAAGAAGCTTATTGCTCATATTTCCCGCACGCTAGGAACGCCCATTGTTTGCGTTTAAAAAAAATTGCCTTAATGCATCCTGTAGAAACAGCCCACTCTTACTCGTGCACTGTGTGGTCTGTTGGGCGAAGGTATGCGTCGGCATCGTTTGGTCGTGGGGTACTTCTTACTGATTGGATGGATGAGTACTCCAGATTACTTCACTCAATACGCTTTTATGACGGATGGCTCGTTCCCGGCCGAGGCCATGGCGCGGAGAGGCGGGCTCAGACACACCCGGCGCGCATCAGGGAATTGAACAATGGACCCCGTGCAATCTCGTTGCGTGGCGTGGCATGCTCGCACCGCTCCACCTAGAATGTGCGGGCGCCTGCGAAGTGGCTCTGGCTTCTGTCAGCATGAGGGAACGGTTTGTTTACCACAACTTAGACGGCGACTAAATTTAATTATTTAGCTGCGCTTTGCTGAAAACGCCCCCCCCCCCCCCCCCCCTCAACCCCCTCTCTGGTTTGTGCCCAAATGCGCGAACCGACTAAAAAAAAGCTTGGGTTAACACGCTTTTGTATTTGTTGCCCTATATCGAACTTAGAGGGTAAAATTAATCGGCTCATCAAACGCCTTAAAGTTTCTAATTTTGTGTTCCTTTTTCTTTCAGCCAGTTTTTTAGTTAAATTATGTATTTGCATGTTATTCTTTGCTGGATCAAAGGTGCGCTTGTGTGCTGACTTTTCACCGCGAATCAGAGCGTGCTGCTTTCACCTGCACCTGTGCCGAAGAATTTTTGGCGGTGTTAATTAGGCCAGCGAAAATGCACAAAATTTTAAACCGCTAAACAACGCTCTTTGGGCGCACCAAACAGAGTCATCTTAATTTTGCTGACTATCAATTCTAAATGTGATTGCGCAGCCGTTTCACGTAGGAAAACAAGATGTAGCAAGGCAGCTGTCTTGTCCAGCGTTTGTTTGAACAAAAATATCACTGGGAGAATCATGTGCTACGCTTGCAGGTTTCAAATATGGCGCGATTCGCTCACTTTTAGTACTGTCTTAAATTGCACGCCGCTTTCAGTTACAGCCCTTGAGAGGTTCATAAATACGTAAGACAGTGACCCCGCAAAGTCGTCGTGAAAGAAATATTATACAGGAAGGTCAGAGCTAAAATTGCAACTAAGAGAATTCCTGACGAAAACAAGCCATTAGCTAAGCTTAGGTTAGCTTTTTGAGGAGCACCAGCGCACATCAAATTATAATGAAATCCGCGAAACGCGAAGCTTTGCGCTTCCTTTCACGAACTATTACTTTTTAAACTCGTGCCCTTGCTCTGCCAAAAGTTGCTTTTGATAGGGGATGATTTTATTACGGAGGCATACCTACATGGATTTTCATGTGATGTCGCAGTTGTTTATTTTCATTTACTCGATTTTCTTTTCTATCTCGTTCAGTCTATCTCTCTCATTCTTACTCTCCCTCTTTGTTTTTCTTTCCTTCTTTATTTTTCCCGTTTGTCTTCTTTCTTCACATTATTTCTTTTTTGCATCCCTTTTTCTATTTATTTGTATCTCCCTGTATATTTTTTAATCTTTCATTCCTTTCTTCCGACGTGAATGCTGTGAGCTCCATGAATTTGCGGTGGCTTCCGCTTATTCCTTTGTACTGAATGCCTGGGCGGAAATTTCGAAAGGCAGATTAAGTAGCGAAATTTCAGAGGGACGCCAAAAAGCTGTTTTGTTCACGGTTCGCACGCATTAAAGGGTTCTTCACGCGTACGTTTAGCTTCTGCCTGTCCAACGAGCGCCCGCTGACCACGAACGACATCGAACAGATATCCTGGCTAATGGCGAGCGTAGCTTGTGGCAAAAACAATCGCGAGTCAGAACTGGAACTCAGATTGTGCTGTTGCGAGAAAGTGCTGCATTTTTTTTTTGCTTTAAGACGAGGGAGACAAAAAGAACAGCAGGAAAGACAAGACGTTGGGCTTGTCAAATTCAATCAGCTACGCAGTATATTTGGACGGTTATTGGAGAAACCAAGGACATACCTTTGCTGGCCGTGCCTGTTCAAGCTAAGTAGAATACATTAGGTGGCAAACTGCCTACATATATTACGGCTATGAAAACAGCGTGAAGGCAAGATAACGGGGGAAAGCAGCTCTTGACTTTCTTCCTGCCGTCTGTGGTTGTTTCCGTTTCGCACAGTTCTCTTAGGGTAGTACTAGTGCTAGGAGAGCTCAGAACGAACATCATAGAACACTAGAATAAGGAATTGTGGAATAAGTCGTCACATGAAAAGACATCATGTGCAGTAGAGAATTTAGAGTCGCCATCAAAAGTTTGCGCGAGGCGATTTCTTGGAAAAACATTTATTGTAGCTCCATCCCGCTACGCAGTCGCCAGATATTGTTACCAGAGGAAGGAGAATGCAAGCGCCTAGTATTTTCATAGATTTTAAGCAATTGACTTGCGTGACTGTGCAGGAATCTTTTTTTTTCTGCACACCCACGTCACGTCGTAAGCTTCTGATGATAGTACATTGTGTTGCATACTCAGAAGGCCGAAATCAAGAAACTGGGTTTTCAAACAATACTATTTATCGAAAGGCCACTTAAGGTAAGGACGGAACACGTGCCCGAAGATAATTTAAATGCAAAACACTATTAAAATGAAAAACACTATGAACAACGCAAAGCGAAAAGACCTTCAGAGAGTCCCTTTGCGTTCCATTATCCGATACTCCTCCATCAAGTGGTACAAAGCATTAAATGCAGTAAAACAGAGCTGACCATTTCTTTAAGTCTATTCGCTGAGGTAGCAAGCAATCCTACTGTTCATTAAGTCTCAGCTGGTACTGCCTAGCATTGCTGACTTACTTTTCTTTGCCTCTTGCTTTCATTAGACAGTCTAGGATGTTTGTGCCATAGCATTTGTATGTTTTATTTGATCTGGTTACAGAAAACGTACGGTTAAACTTTCAAAGCAATGTCGAGATCAATATTCTTCTGGCGCGAAGATTAAAAGAAAGAAAAAACGCCAAAATAAAAAGCTAACTTCTTTACTTTCCCACCGTCTGTGTATCATTGGTTCTGTTGCATTCGTGATTGGCTTGCCTGCAGAAATGGAGGTGGAACCCAGAATAATAGCTCTAAAAGAAAGACATGCACTGCTTCCCAAATAGATGTGCAGGCAAATGAGAGGCTTAGATTTGTCGTGGTCCGGTACGCAAATTGTATCGGGTCCTGACGTTTGCGCTCGCCAGAGCATTTTTAATTGCATAGTAAAGGTCGAGCTGCTTCCTATTCTTTGTTTTTGGTTTATTGGAGGTTTAGAGGTCCTCTTGGATGTTTTTCGCATGCACGGGAGTAGGTAGACAACTTATTTTTGTTCCACTCTTGCCTGCTTTCTTTCATCGATACTGCTCAGGCCAGTATACGCGCTACTCATGCTTCAATAGCCAATCTTTTTTGCCTAGGCTATAACCCGCCGGCTTTGGCCGTATGTATATTGTTTTGTTTCCAGCTTGAAATGAAATAGAGCAAGAACTTTGTGCAAAAAAAGTGCTTGAAGAAACTTGCTCCGAAAACAATCATCTGCACAGAACTGTGCTCGTAGCATTCAACACTACTGCCAAACATATTTCGCTTTAATGCAGAAGTGGCCAGTTTTTCTCATTATATTGGTTTGCGAAGGAAGACTTCAATTTACGGCAGCTGCCTTTCACCGAATTTCAAAGGTTGGAACTTGACTGTTGAATATACGCGCATTGTTTGCGCAAAGTGATTGCATTTTATGATCCGTCTTATTTGTGAGATACTGACGACTGCGCGGAGTGCCCCATAAGGTACCTGGAATTTGTTTCATAATTTTGCGAGCATAAGTAGGCCATGGAGTTTAAAAATTCGAGATGTCACTTTCTTACGGCTTATTAATACAGATCCGCCCATTTCAAGAAGACGTTCCTCAAGGTGAAGCTGGCGCAGAACTATTGGCTTAGCATTTGAGATTTTCCTGAATGCTCTATGTGTTAGAATACTGATAATTTCGAAAATTATGGCGATGTGACTGGTTCCTTTGAGGCTTCCTAACTGAAACCAGAATGACGAAGCGCTGGTTGTGCCTCAGATGACCAGCAATGGTAAGCGCAGTTTGCGATTGGAGACCGTAGGAGTATTAAAAAATTCGCGTGTTGAGAGATAGAGAGAAACAGAAGGACGAAAAGGCAGGGAGGTTAACCAGGCGATGCCTAGTAGGCCACCCTACACGTAGGGAGGAGAACTAAGGAAGAAAAAGTAAACAAAGAGCGGCAATGAAATGAGTTTATCGCGTTCCGATCGACCACCATGACAAGGGGACAGAGTGCGCAAACTAAAAGCTTAAAGTTTATAGTCAGGAACTGATCCACGAATCCTTTAAGAACTTCAGGAGCGCCTTCACGACTGTCCTTTGTGATGAAGGTTTTGTCCAAGGCCCCAGAATCTTGCTTTATGAAAGAGGACGAAAGACTCTTTAGCCCGAGCTACTGGTCAGTGAAGGCGATGAATGCACCGTATCGTTCTGTTTTTGCATGTGTATTACAACTTGAAAATTTTCGGTTTATATTACGTCAATGCAATATCACGTTATTTGTTTTGTGCATTCATGCATAAGAGAGAAAGATACTTTGGGCCAAGCAGGAGGTACCTCAAAACAGAAAAAAAGCATGCAGAACCGAAAAAAAGAGCCAAAAATGAAATGCAAGAATGTTCAAAACACAAAAGAGCGATGAACACGTTTAGACGTCGTCTAAAGCTCACAATAATAATTTTCAATGCCACCATGAAATCACTGAATTGAAAAACACTAATGAGAAGTAAATTCCAGATGCTCACTGTTCGAGAAAAAGAACCGCACTTATAAGAGTTTGCTTTGTCGCAAACAGGAGGTAGCAAAACATTCGTGGTCTTCTCGGGTTCTTCTCACATTATGACAACTTGCGCATTTGGGTACCGTTGTAAGAATGTTTTCCTGAAAGCGTTTCGTATAGCTGCACAAGACGACTAATTTTTTTCAGTGTTTTCGATGTGTGCATTCCGTTTTGTAGAATTAAAGTAGACAAGGCACCTTTCCTGCCATATTTTTAGAATGCAGAACACGGCTTTTCTCTAACTCGTTCCAGTTCCAAATATTGTTTTTTAGAATTTGAGTCCCTTAGTTGAGGCGCATATTCTAATTTAGATATCAATAACTAATTGCAAAGAAATATTTTACACGTAAAAGCACGTGCTTAACTTCATCTTTATGAACTGGAATTTTCGTAGCCCTGCATTAATTCTGTCTCAAGTGTGTACTTGTATGAATTCTTGGTAATAATAACACTAAGGTTTTTCATTGTTAAACTTTTAAGACAGTTTTATTTCCGAGAGCAGAGGAAAGTGCTCTGCCGGATTTCATTTTGTAACGCGTAAAAGCACAGTGTTTTTTTCCTCGTTGAGTGTGATTCCCGATGAGGGCACCAGTCTTCGATTGCTACAAGGCATTTCTGTAACACGTTTTATTCCTTTCGAGACAATATTTCCTCGAAAACAACAAATTTATCCGCTTATTCTTGCATAGATACGTACCACCAAACACAGAAACTAAGCCATTCATATAAATTGAGAATATTAATGACCCTAACATACTGACCACAGTGGCGCATGATGTATCGTAACAGGCACTAGAACTACAATTTCTTGCCGTAACAAACCGTGCTCTATTTTAAGATATGCATATACTTATTTTATAATAACGAAAGAAAGTAGAATTATTTTCACATTTTATAACAAATTTATACGGGAAACCTTATCAATAGCCTCACTAGAGTCTAAAAAGAGCACATCTACTAATCCGGATAAATCATGATTTCGCGAAAGTTCAGGTATTGTTTTTGCTGTGTCGCTGTCGATCAGCTCTTCTGAAACCGTCCTGAAACTGCGGTAATAATGTTGAAAGCAGTGGCTTCATGAATTCAGAAGAACGGGCGACTTAAGCCAGCTGGGTTGGCTTGCAGAGTTTAGCGCAAGATGCCTCTACCACGTTCTCTTTATCTTCTGCGTGGTAGGCATCGCCTCTTAATAGGCGTCACAATATGTAGTGATCTTTTGAGATCACCTGAATAAACCCTGCAACAGTATGCTCTAATAGCTTCTGCATCTGCTCGTAATCGGTACAGGGCGGTAATTTCAAACTGCTGATTGGTCATTGTTTTGTCAACAAACACAATACGCTCCCTCTGTCAGTCTACATGTATTTCATCAAACATGAAAGGTTTATAGATACCTAATTTTTGGGTGCGTGTTTCATTCTTTGTTAAGATGCGCAAGGCGTGTAGTATACGTATAGTAATAGTATATGCAATACTATAGGCATTACCACGTGGTAGACGCCTACGACCGCTAAACATGCTCTCATGCTGATTAAGTTTCACCACCCGAATGATGGCTGTGACGCCAAAGTTTCATATAGGTCACGGGAAGCATGAAAAAAAGAACTGTGATATGATCGCTGCTTCGTCGGTTTAAATCACTAAAACACTAAGCTTCCCTGTCTCAATAGCCGGAATGATCACGAATGAAACAGCAGTGATTACATTGCAGTTTTTTCATGTCTGACGTAAGCAACACACAACTTTGACGTTAGAGAGCTGTTGAAATCAGAACCGAAAGAGCAAGACAGAGAAATTCGATTATATTGATTCAGCGGTCGCAGACGAGTAGCCCGTGGTGATTCATGTATAGTAATGTCTTACGCGTCGGTTCAAAAAAGAAAATATGCCACCAAAATTGGGTATCTTTGCTCCTTCAAAGATAACTGACTAGCATTAGCAATAAATCTAGTTAATTGCTCAGCACATTGCTCAGCACAGTGACCAAAGCAGCACAGCGACCAAAGCAGAATTGCTCAGCACAGTGACCAAAGCAGAATAGACCTTGCCGCGGAGGTCAGGTTTTAGACGAAAGACTAGTTAATTAACGGAGGCTCTACCACGCTCAACTATCTTTCTGTCTCTCTTTGTGTTCATTATAATCAATTGGTGCGAATTTTCTTTAATTAAATGACGTTTTCAGTTACGAATAAAATTCTGAATTCCAACTTAGAAACGATTTATTCAGGGTTGAAGTCCGCTGCGCTTGTTGTTTGTGTTAGTGCCTGTCTCAAGGGCAGAGCATTACACTCACATCCACACTTGAATTGAACTCAAATATACATGCGGAAAATAAGTCAAGCAGCCATAAAAATATGTTGAATGCCTTAGCTAGATCCAGTGCAAAAACTTAGAGCATTGAAACTGTTAACTAAATAAATGAGTACTTTAACTGCCTCAGTTCGCTTCTCGGGAAAAGTTTATGGTGCATTGAATTTTTTTTTCATTTCTTAATAACCAAGCTAGATCTCATGAAGATGATCGGGAAATTCCCCGCGCTCCCCTTATTCCAGCTATTCGCCAGGTTTCATTGACAGTATTGCAAACTTTGAGAGACCCACAGTGATGAAAGCAAAGAATGCGAGTACAAGTGCACGCAAAGCCCAGAAAAAATTTCCCTTCATCGTCTCCCGAATTCTACCTGCATCCGTGCCGGTTTTAAAAACAGAAGAGCTAGATATAGTGTTACACAAACCAACTATAACCGCAGATTGCGGTAAATTATGCGGTGAACTCTAAAATTTATCATATCGAGAGTCAAACAGCGAGGACGTAAGGAACTCGCAGATGAATCTCACGTTTCAAGCAGGAAAATAGGAGGAAGAAAGAAATCGAGAAAAATAGGACAATCAAAACAAGCAGTACGCAAAAGGACACATAAGCGGCCGCGATGTGAATAATTGAACTCTCGTTCCTTTCTTTCAGTCGCAGTTTTCTTCTCTTGAATTCAGGCAATGGCTCTAACATGTTAGAATTTTTAAACTTTGCTAACGTGCACCTAGCAACGCATTCATTTCATTACTTCTTTTTGTGCGGATCACCCGTCTCTTATTATTGATTGTAGCCGCATGCTTGCCGCCGACCGCCAATATTTCGGCGCCGGTTTGCCGAACGTGAAAACGTTCGCAGGAGCACTTCACGTTCTAAACGTCTGGCGTTATTATTGTTTAAATTGTCTCTGTGCAGCTCAGAAGAGGGAATGAACGGCGACGCGAAGAATGGCTGACACGTTGGAGGTCGCACCGGGGAGGTCATGCTTCTTTTCAAATGAATTTTCTTGTTCACTTTCGACTTTTTTTCCTCTTCCGTTCTTTCTTTCTGTCAGAGATTTTGTCTCTTCTCTTATTCCTGACCACACTGACGCGGACGTAAAGGAATCCGAAGCCAGGGCTATTTCTATCCCCGCTGCTGCTGCTTTGCTTTGTTCTTCGTTTCGCCGAATTGCCATTCGCTCAAGCGTGCGTGGCGGGCTGCTTGTGTGCAACGTTTACAGTCGTAGATGGAAGACTGTGGCTATTATCGCTTCATGTTCATGCTAGGTTTTTCTTTTTCGTTCTGTCATTCCTCAAACGCTGGCTTTAGGTTCTTGCGTTAATTTTCTTATGTTAGTTTTTTTTTGTTTCATCGCTCCTAACCTGGCACTTCTGATGAATCAAGTACTACATGTGCAGCCCTTTATGGAGTGCGCAGATTAAAATCGGGCTGCTGAAAATAGCACCGAGCAGATCATGCTGGTTTGGCAGCCTGTGTCCTCACGTGGAACTCTTTGTTTTTTTTTTTGTTTCTAAGTTTACTTTGCGTGCAATGCTGAAAAATAAATATGGAAATAAGTTGATCCTTTTAGTTTATAACGAGAATATTGTAATTACATCCACGCTTCCTTTTTCCTGTCATATATTAACGGTGCCTCCAGTACAAGTATCTCCACGGCACCAATTTCTCATTCTAGTTCATACTTTTTCGATATTACGCACAGTACCTTATTGTTTCATTTACGCCTTCTGAGACAGACGGCGCACGCTTTTGACATTTGGGGATGATTGCTGGATCGCCACGAGGCGATCCATTCGGGCAGACCTAATCGAGCTAGGCGTTTCACGCTTTCCAGTTCCCTTAGCACTGCACCGAATTAGGAGGACGAAGCGAGGTGCTTCCTCCCTTTCGTCTGTTTGAATTCCACTCTTCTCGTCTTGGTGTTCGCCACTGTGGCGCACGGACAGCCTTCCTGAGCTTGGTGCTCCTGGCAAATTCCAGACGGGTGCAAGAGAAGTGGCCGAGGAGCGCAAGAATTTATCGACCACTTATTTGCAACCTTCTTCAATTTCTATCGGCACGAAACATCTTCCTCGCTTCTTCTTTCCAATTTTTGGTTTGTTTTCACAGGAGCCGATCTGACGTCGCGAAAGGAGCGGAGTTTCATGCTTACCGCTTTTTTTTCTTCTGATTTGTTGAAGCTGGCAAATTTTCACTTTCTTTTGTTCCGGCGACCTGTCAACGTCAACAGCAGCCGTCGCTTTTCACTGTTTCGTTCAACTTGCGGCTAAATGCATCTGCTATGATGTTTTATTTTCTTGTATAATGTGAGCGTTCATCCAATTCTATTTTGGTTTACTGTGAATTTCAATCACCTCTTTACATTGCAACTTGTTGCGGTGAAGAATGTTGTGCCACTCTTGCATAATTTTTTTCTTGGGCTGAACAGTGCAAGCTGCTGAGTTTTTGTATGCCCTTTAAAATATATTTCTACACTGTTGATTATGGCAATGACAATTTCCCCGCTTACGGAGTCAATGCTTTAGAGTTATCAGAGTTCCCTGAAACTTGCATTTTCAGTGATATTTCTTTCTTTTTTTGTGTGTTTGTTGGTTGTTTCTTTGCGATGCTTGCGGACCCTCTACCTAAAAGCAAGTGGTCAAAACGTGCTTTAGTTCAGCAACAATATTTAGAGTACGCTAAATTTAGGAAAGCTTAATTTTGTTCCCATCTTTCGAAATGCGTGGGCTAATGCTTTCTAAGACAAAATCAGTGTTATTGTTTTCATAAGGTGGCTAGTTTCCTATGTTAACAATTCCTACACTGCTGTTATATATTTCTCATTTTTTTTACTTTTACTTTCATTCGTAGCCTCAGCCGCTTTGGGACGTTAAACCCCATAAAACGAAAACCCCTTTTTTTTTTACTCTTTCGATTCGCTTTTACCATTGTCATAATTTTTAAAAGTGTCTGTCTTCTTTGTATGCCGTGACAAGTGCAATCAAATCTATATGCGCATTATGACTATGTGCCAACGATTCCTCAGCTGTGCACGTCGATGCGTGCGTACATACCAAGTTATACTTGCGTTACGACTAATAGATACTTGGAGAGTGGTCCGCACATTCGCCTTTATTTTCAAATTTTTCTTACATGAAAGGAATTTCTTCGTCTTCGCTTTATTTCATTATTTAAGCCGGTGACAGGTACTCAATCTTTCACAGCGCCCTGGCGCGCCGTTCGTTCTTCGCGCTGGGCGAATTCCTTTCCAGCCATCTGGATTCCACGAGCAAAACGATTTCTCGATAGAAGCGGCCGGCGCGCCGGGGGCCGCGCCTAGATTAGCATGACCTCATGTGCTCCCCGGCTCTCGGAGGCAGTCAGTCAAAGCTCTCTGCATTTTTCCTTTCTTTTCTTCCCTGCTTAGCCGCCTCCGCAATACGTTACTCCTCTCTTTGCTACGCAACTGCGCACAGTTGCTCCTCGCCGCCTCGCGCTTTCTACATTTCCTCTTCTCTTCTTTTCTTCCTCGTTTTGTCTCTCGTGCGCAGCTGCCTGCCGTCCCGTACGACTTTTCTTTGCCCCAAAGACATGCCGTTTAAGCAGCTCCATACATCAACATGGGCCTTATAAAACTGGGTTATGCTAATTTCTCGGCTGATTTTGAATTCAAAGCAAATACGCAGAAAAGCCTCCGCCCAAGCTCGAACGCAACCCCCCTTCGCTATTCTCTCTATCTCTTTTCCTGTTCCTGCCCTGAACGAAGGGGAAGGGGGAGAGGGGGCGCATATTTATATTCTGCAGCTTATGCATATCACAAGGCGCGTTTCTCGATTCAGCTCCTTTTTTTTTTTTAGTCGACGACCCCGTTTGACTTTGAGCCTTTTGTTTACTTGAGCGAGTGGATTTCTACTGCTCATTTATTATGAATAACGCTCGAACGCAGAGATTTCTGCTTAGCTATGGTTCTCGCTAGTCGAGTGTCGTGTGTTTGCGCTTCCGTTCTTATATATACGCATTTCGTCGAGAAAGGCACTTGCGCAGGAAAAAAGTTTGCAGACTACAAGGATACCTGCCTTGGTAGTATACCCTCTTGAGTAAAATATCCTTTGAGAGCACCAGATCGCGAGAAGACTGCGATTCTCGAAATACATAAGCCAGCCATTCAAAATCACAAAAATTGAATGTGTTGACTTAGAATGAACGCCTGTAAAGATTGAAGAATTAAAGAATTCAAGCGCATGAGAGCCCGTTTGGTTTATTACTTATGTGCTACCAGTGACTAGGACATTTCTTTTGTTGCTCTTTATTGACTTTTCTTTCCACCGCCTTTTTCTTCTTTACTTTTGTTTTGGTGGTGTTGGCGAGACTGATCCGTGCCTAAAACAAAAGCTGTTTTGTAGGATCATTTTGACTGCTGCTGATAGAGAGATGTGCTGTTTTCATACAGTTATTTTAAAGAAAAAATGGGGACCTTCTATCTGCAGATAGTTCAGCCCGCAGCGGCAGTTCACAGCACCGTCCTGAAAGCGGAGCTTCCTCGCCCTCCGTAGCTGCACGGCTTATTGGCCGCGGCCTTAGTAGCTTTCCGACGTCTGAAAGAATCTAACCAATAGCCACCTCTCAACTTGTATACGCGTTTGCGACCGACGGAGGAGGATTCGAGCATGAAAAAGTCGCCTGTAAGGGCTCGCTAACTTTCGCGCCTGATTGAGGGTCCTCTGCTGCATTCAGAAGTGTGCTATATGGCTCGGATTTTCATAAAACGACGTAGTGATTGAGCAAATTGATGTGCTCTTCTCGGAAGGTGCTTCAGAGTCGCTTTAAAGGATATTTTTTCTAAACTTTGCTATTAGGCAGACCAGCAGAAATCGAAATATTGGTACAAAGCAGTCGTGTTTGCAAAACGACGGAGTAAATATCCAGGAATAAGAAAAGAATGTGAGGTGTTCTAAAAAGTCTGTACCCAAGCTGAAAACGCAAACATCCTACAACCAGCAAAGATTAGCAACGGAGTTATTAACAGTCTTTTAACCATCTATGAACAGATTCTACTATTACGCTTCTACGAAAAAACAGTTATTATTTAAAGCCAGGCATTATAGCATACTGAAGATATAGGTTACAGATTGTACATATTTGCTATGTAAAGGTACTGGCAGCACTGGGCTGAGGCCATGAGGCAGCGACAGTGTTCAAGTTGCCGGCAGCGCGACGGCAATGCTGTTAGAGCTGCGGTCCATCATGAAGGTATCGTGTTGTCGTTGTAATTATCATGAAGGAGTTAATAGGGCGTACCCACTGTGGGGGGTTGGGGGGGGGGGGAGAAAGATATTTTAATGAGAAGAGAGGAATTAGCCAAGATATAGTCGGATGCATGCATTGGGCTTGCGCTGATCTCCTTCATTACATCTACTATAATTTCCACAATATTTCTGCAGTCTTATGATGTCAAGTCCTAAGTCGTTTACAGTTAAAGAGTTGAAAAATGTTGAGAGTTATTCTGTATTGATTAATAACCTATGTTGTGCTGCAAAAATTTTTACGGGTGTCAGATACTATTTTCGCATAGCCATTGTTACCGAACTTGGTA
This sequence comes from Amblyomma americanum, assembly GCF_052857255.1. Taxonomy (NCBI): domain Eukaryota; kingdom Metazoa; phylum Arthropoda; class Arachnida; order Ixodida; family Ixodidae; genus Amblyomma; species Amblyomma americanum. The sequence continues at coordinate 164,100,601 of NC_135500.1, read as the reverse complement.
TATAGAGGGTGTTTCACCCAAGACGATCCACAATTTTTAAAATAGAGTTTTTAAGTCAGAAGAGCGCTTCTTTGTCGCCATAGTATTGCGGGCGGTGTATTACATCAGAATAGAGCTAATATGTGCTAACTATCAGGCTGTTTAACAAATATTTGTTAGTTAACTTTATAACTATTTGCTGTTAGGTTCCTTAATTATTAATCGGCGTGTATGCCACCGTAAATGATATCCATATAAGTTAGAGTTTTGAAAACACACCCTCGGCGCTGTGGTCCAACAGATTTCGTATATTACAGTGAAAGCTTTACTGGCGGCGAACTTGCGATTTCGCCGTGGCTGTGCTCCGAGGAGGCACATGACGTCACAAAGCACGCCTCGCCGTGGAGCCAAACCGGTCTGGCCTGGCCAATGGCGGCTGGCGCACTCGGCGCGAAATAGAGACATGCTTCAAGTCTCCGCCAGTGCGGTCGGAGTGCGCCGAAGCCGCCGAACGCGTCGACATTCAAGCGCAGTTGGAGTATAGAGGGTTTCGTTTTGGCCGACGTGACGTCGCCGTGCAGCGCGCGCGAGCGCTTTACACAGGAGTATAAACGCGCCTTAAAAGAGCCTGTGCTTAGCCGCGAACCAACGTATTCGGTGGCGGCAACAATGGGAGCCACTAAAACACCACGCACACTCACTGAATAAAGAAAAAAATGTTGCGAGGCTCGGAATCGATCTAGGGCCTTTGGCGTTTGAGCCCGAGACACTACCACTCCGCCACGATGGCTCAAGTTTTTTAATCATGAAAAAATGCGCATCTAGTGAATGCACTCTTCCGATGAAGAAGTCATCGCGCTTTCGCTACGTATCCTGGCCTAATAGAGCTAGGCCATCAGCAATTTTTTCGACGGGTTACGTAAACTGGAGAGATTCCTTTACCTGCAAGCTTCTCTAAAGCGCATCTATTTGGTGCGGTGTAAACCAAACTTGTTCGGTCACTGCCCCGAGCGTGACTGCTTTTTCGTAATTCTAGAAACTGAAATGGATATTACTTACGGTGGGCTACGCGCATCTCAATACTTAAAGAGCCTAACACTCACAGTTAAAAAGCTGAATATCTTGGTTAAAAATCCAGCTAATCAGCACGTCTTATCTGTATTCTGATGTTCTACAGCCCTGACAATTATATGTCGAGAAAAGAGCTCGTATAACTGAAAAAGCTTATTTTTAAAAATTGTGAAAAATCTTAGGTGAAACCTCATGTATTAATGCACTGCGGCATGCTCATCGGCGCATAGTGTGTAAGGCCCTGCCTTCGTCTCTTTGAAGTGTGGGTAGGCACAGTACTGGCTAAGGCTCGACGGTGCCAATACCATTATCCAGCTTCCATTATTCGGATTCCTGAAAAGGTAATATCACCACACGAGCTTTATTTTATAAAGGTAAAACTTTTCACCTTTACCCAAGGCTACTGGAGCTAAGTATAGCCCTCGATTGTCTTAGTTCTTTCATATCAGAAAACAGGCACACGCGCCTCGCGCATCCAAGCACTCAGCGTGTGGAAAGCAAGGGGCAAATAAAAGAACGAATTCAAACTCTGTGAGCGGGCGATAATATTAGAACGAAGAACAACAGCAGACTCGCCCACGCCCACACTTGCACCTGCACTTGACATGCGTGGACGGCATTTGTTTTAGGCTCGCGTGTTTTCTCCGCCTCAACTCTGACTTTGTTTGTTTCCTTCTTCACTGAATAATTCAGATGTATAGCCGACTTCTTTTTTTTTCTGCCTTCTTTTATAACTCCAGGCAGCTGCACGTCTGGCACGGCGACCATAGAAGCAGAATAATGCATAAACGATATTTTGGCGGTAGCAGATTACATTTCTTTTCCTTTTTTTAAATCTGGCGTTGAGTTCAGAACTACATTTCACCAGCGTTTGGAGATGAAGTTTCTGGGAGGCGGGGATTTCGAAACTTTTAAAGCCTCCTACTCTGACGGAAAACTTAAAAGGTGTGAGGCCAGACTTCTCTACTACTTTTTCTTATTACCTTTCAAGTGCGCTGCTCGCAAAGATATTGTGCTGAATGTTTTAATGCCCGTTTTAATTTACAGGAGTTGGAGTTGCTTAGAAGCATAATCCCTAACTTCACAATCGACAACAGCTGAAAGCATTTATAGAAACGAGAGAGAGGCTAGGACCTTTGTTTTGTAGCGGTAATTTTCCCGTTACCTTCTTTTCTTCTCTACAACTCGCATTCTTTAATTGTGACGTCATCATCGATATGAATTTAAACAATGTAAACTGCACAACAAGGACCACGAAAACGTAAGGAAGGAAAATAATGAGTGGTTAAAAGAATCGTTTCTAAATACGCCTCCTTGATTTTCAACGCAGCTTATGATTTTAGTGTTAGTGTTTGAGATGAGAATTGCTCCTTGGTGAAAAGCTGTTGGTAAACGACGAAAAGATCACACAGGATAACAGAGTTGACATATGTCGACATGAGTGAAATTTCGTAAATTCTACTGAAACGTGGCAAAAACTGAAACAGGACTACTATTTTTTTTAATGGAGCATTTCTTTTTGTACTTTGTACGAAATGACATCTTGCAAGAAGGATTAAGAGAACTTTGAAAATCAAGCTTGCGTGCTTGAGAGCTGCCTGTGCCCTAAAAAACGAGACCCGATTTCGGCGTACAACGGTTTCGTTCGTACCTTTATGGACGTGCTTTTACAGTCGTCACAGACCATCACTCTCTGTGCTGGCTGGTCAATCTACGCGACCCCTGCGGTCGGTTGGCCCGCTGGGCGTTACGCCTCCAAGAGTTTAACTTCAAAGTGTCTTACAAAAGTGGCCGCCAACACGCCGACGCAGATTGCCTCTCGCGGCTGCAGCTCCCGGTTACTACTTCCGATGATGAAAAATTCGATGACTATCTCGCTGCCGTTTCCCAAGAGTTTCCAGATCTTGGCACTTTCCAGATGGAACAACGCAAGGATCAGCACTTGGCGCAGCTTTTTGCAGAAGCCCGTGACCCGACATCCGCAAGCCCTTTCTGCGTTCGCGACGGTTTACTCTACAGAACGAATTACTCGCCTGGAGGTGCGCGCTTTCTCCTCGTCGTTCCGGCTACTCTGTACTCCTATGTTCTGCAGGCAATGCACGATGACGTCACGGCTGGGCACTTGGGGTTTGCCAGGACCCTTAACCGCATCAAAGAACGTTTTTACTGGCCAAAAATGCGTCACATGGTTCAGCGCTACGTGGCCACCTGCGTGCAGTGTCAGCGGTTCAAGCTTCCCACGACTTCTCCGCCTGGACGCCTGCATCCTTTGCCACCTCCAAGCACGCCATATGAACAAGTTGGACTCGATCTGCTCGGCCCGTTTCCCCGCTCGTCCAACGGTAACCGCTGGATTATAGTGTGCGTTGATCACCACACCCGTTACTGTGAGACCGCCGTCCTACCTTGCGCCACCGCTGCTGAGGTCTCGCTCTTCCTTCTTCGTGCTGTCATCCTCCGGCATGGACCTCCTCGAGTTGTTATCAGTGACCGCGGTCGCCAGTTTACGGCAGACGTTGTGGAAGAGCTTCTGCGTCTTAGTTCATGCCATTTTCGCCACTCGACGCCGTACCACCCCCAGACTAATGGACTGGTTGAACGTACCAATCGGACACTCACGACCATGCTGGCCTTGTATGTCGATTCCCGCCATAAGAACTGGGACGACGTGCTTCCCTTCATTACATACGCCTATAACACGTCGAGGCATGAAATAACTGGTTACAGCCCATTCTTCCTTCTTTATGCCCATCCGCCTCGAAGCTCCCTCGACAGCATCTTACCTTTCTCTCTCGACACCGAGCCTTCTATTGCCAACACTCTATGTCGCGCTGAAGAAGCCCGTCGGATTGCCCGGATACGCACCTTGGCATCACAGCATCGCTCTAAGCAGCGTTATGACCGCCGGCGCAAGGATGTCTCCTACCTGCCCGGGGACGTTGTATGGTTGTGGACGCCCCTACGCAAGCGTGGCTTATCAGAAAAGCTGCTATCCCACTATACAGGCCCGTTCATCGTTGTTGCTCGCCTCAATGACCTCAACTATGTCATCTCTCCCCAATCAACGCAAGGACGCCGCTTAAGGACAACCCAGGTCGTGCATGTCGCACGGCTGAAGCCATTCCACTCTCGGGACCCCGATTGATTGACTGGCCCAGAGGGCTTCGTCTGCGAACGGGGAAATGTCACGTGCTGCGCATGGGCTCTGAGGAAAAAGAAGACGTGCGGCGGCTGGAAGTAGAAGAGGAAGTCAAGTATCCTGCCGCCGGCGCACCAGGCTCCTCTCGACCTACCTTGTAAATACTATTTGTAAATAGAACCTGTAACAATATATATATATATATATATATATATATATATATATATATATATATATATATATATATATATATATATATATATATATATATATATATATATATATATATATATATATATATATATATATATATATATATATTCTCGGGGAGGGTCTGAGTGTAAATGAGCATTGTTCAAGGCCAGCGGTGAAACACCAGTGACCCGTCGTTGAAGTCGGAACAATGCCTCTGATAACGGTCGCTTTAGAAAGTACAATAAATACATTTTTGGTGGCCACCAAGCTAACCTGTAGAATTGCGGGTGCAGTCACGTGGGGGGAACCATACGTTCCGTTCTTATCTGTTGCCTCAGCAGAGGCAGCAAATGCCTGCCAAAAGAAAGACGGTTAATCTCAAACAGTGTGTGTTTTCAGCAAAAAAGTTTGTTCAATGCAATAATCCATGAGCGCAAACGACGCATTATGGAAGCGCATGAAGTTTTAGTGATATCATGTGTAGATATAACGACAGCGGATATGCACATTCCTTCTCTCCGTCACTCCACTTTTGATCTCTAGGTACGTTAGAAGACAATCGCACGCAATCCCAGCAGGTTGCAAGGTTACCAGTCATCAGTACTATCGTTTAAACAGATTACGAGCTGCGAGTAAGTAAGCATATTACGCGTGGTTGAACAACTTGCCACCCGTTACCCTAGCAGCCAATGCATCACATCATGCAGTTCAGATTACAGGCCCTCCCCCTTAAAATTGGCAGGCTTTGATCTTTTTAGGTGTGAGGCTGTGAACCATCGCCAACAGATCTGGTGTAGCAAGAGAAATGGGGAAGAAACGCCACAATAACAGGATAAGCGTCTTGTGATTAATAGTTCGTGAACCATGGCTCTTTGCGTTGTGAGTAAATCCACAGAAACTATTTTAAAGCTTTATAACACTGTCTGCTCATAATGCCCTCGCTCAGTTGGAGAATGACTCTTTCTAGGATTTATTTTTACGCGTCGTCACAGCGATGGAGCTGGATGGAAAGGCCGTCTATCTGATGCTTCGACGCCCTAACGGATGTTCGGGGCGGCCGCTTTTAGTGACCACCGAGGCTTGCTACTTTCGATTCTATTATCGACCATACAAATCCAGACGAAAGGCGCAAAGGTGATGAAAGCATCATTTAGTTGTTCTTTAGTATGGCCGCCGTGGTGGCTCAGTGGTTATGGTGCTCGGCTGTTGACCCTTAGGAAGCGGTTTCGATCCCGGTCGCGACGGTCGCGTTTCGATGGAGGCGAAATGCTAGAGGCCCATGTACTGTGCGATGTCAGTGCACGTTAAGGAACCCCAGGCGGTCAAAATTTCCGGAGCCCTTCACTACGGCGTCCTTCATAGTCTGAGTCGCTTCTGAACGCTAAACCCTTATAAACCAAACCAAATCGTTATTGTGTCTCGAAGGCTGCTGAACGTTGAGGGGACAGACAGGAAATTAATAAGCGTTTACTCTGCTTATTTGCAGGATGTCTTGTTTGATGCTTAATGTAGCTTAATAGAAGGATAATGCAATATTAGTTTGTCATCCTTCTTCTTTTTGCAGAAAACGTCTCATATGCAAAGCGATGCTAATATGAGCTCAGTGACCTTAATTCTCGCAGAAATCTTTGATTAACAATTCGTACTTTGAGACCAAGAACTTCGCACGATCATCTTATTCCCTAGCCTCCATACTGGAATGTTTTTTTTATTTAAACTTAAAGAACCCTTCAAAGAATATATTGTGAGGTTTTACGCTTGGGTGTATACACTAGGCTGTCAATATTCAAATCGTAGAGATAATGTTTGCGAGTCAGAAAACTTCTTTTTTTCAATAATGGCTAGCTTACCAACATTACAATGATGGGTTTGGCTTGATAGAGGCATGTGGCTGAGCTTACGCGCAGTATTGTTGATTTGATTTCATGAATTTGAGCATGTGAGTGTTACCAAGTTTAGGAGTAAATTTCTTAACTTATTTAAGCGTCTTTTTCAATGTTGACGGTGGAGAATTCAAGGGCTGCTTAAGCTTCTCAGCGCTGTTTCACTGCATAGCTGCTGATGTTGCACACTGAGGCGAAACTGATGAACCATTTCTTGTGCACGCAGCCTCCTGGTGATGACGAGACCTACTCCAAAGTGAAGCGTGTGATCCCCACGCCGGTGCCTGCAGCCAACCTCTATCAGGTGCCCCGTAAGTGCGTATTCGTTTTGTGGCCTCCTCTCTTTTGGTACACATTATAATTGTCTTTGACATAGCCTCTTTTACGGCAAGTCTTTTCAGAAACGATCGTGAAGTGGACGAATTGAGTCGCACCGACCTCTGTTTAAGGATTCCAAGCAAAAAAAATTGTAGCGGAATATTAGCTGCTCGAGTGTCTTGCACGGCGGTCACCGTGCGGACTTTGAAATGACCTAAGAACTCACTCTTCCAAAAGTACGATTGGCAGTTACGACTTCGTTTGTGTTACGGTAATTGTTTTTGCTTCCCAATGACAATATGCCCATAAACGAAGACCGCTGCGTTGTGGAGTCATTCTAAGTCTTCTCTGTTCTTTAACGTTGCTAATGTAAACTTAGCTGCTTACATTTATGCAGACACTTTTTGCGTATGGTTTTGAAAGTTGTCTTATTGTTGCACGAATATAAAGCGAATGGCCGTGCTGGCCGAAATGCGTTTTAGAGCTTGAATTTGCTCTATAAAAAGTAAATCACACGAGAGCCAAGTTTTTTTTTTTTTCAGATGCCTTCCTGGGCATCTTTGGAGAAAAAAAAAAGGCATTCTCTGTTGACCTCGCCTGAAATCAATTCGCTAGTTCAAAGCAAAGTGACAAAGTTTATTAATCACTTAGCATTTCCCATGCCTCAAGATCTTTAGGTCAAACCTATTAAAATGATAACTACACTTCTGTTATTCCTGCTTTCTTTGAATGCCCGTAGGTCTGAATTATTTTATTGTAGTTATCAGCGCTCTTCTTAGTTCTACCTAATGTTCTAGAATTTCTATTCGTGTGAATGGATTTGAAAACCACAAGCAAAACCGTGCCACAAATCGTAACGCTAATTGGAAACTCTGTGAAGAACGGTTAGACCATAGCGAAGTCCGTGACTGTCAGTGAAAGATCTGACATTAGATCTTCATTTGTGTGCCGTGGTCTATGTCTACCCGTTGTCTTGGCTTTCTTTTTCTCGGCTCTGTTTGTGGCTGCCCCCGCAGCTACAGCCTCAGACCGACGCTTGTCGTGACCTTCGTTGAACAAAAGCAACTTCGTCTTTCAGGTGTGTCCAACGCACGAAATGCACAAAGCAAACAGCAACCACTGAGTCGTTCGTTTTGTGGCACTGATAGCAAACATGCACCGATCTTGCACGATGCCACAAGTGAAATACTGAGTGCACAATTCAATTTCAGTGCAAGTGTTGCTTGTATCTGTTATGAAATGCAAAAGATCCATTATCTTCCAGCTCTCTAAAGAAAATGGAATCCCTAGTGAAACCTGAAATTGCTGCCTGTAAAAAAAGAAAAGAAAACGTATACACTGTAGAGTGTTGATGGTAAAATTGAGGTACTAAATCTGTAGTTGACAGCACGCTTCGTTAGACAGTGCGCATTGCCTTGAAGTGGCACACGGGAATGCAGTAAACGTAGAACACTCCTAAACAGGCTTCGCTCAGCACTAACCTCCTTCAAGTTGCACTCTGCATCGCACCTGTTTTTGACTGCAATTATTATGTTTCTGGTGTTGCCTGCATTGATCTAGCAGTGAATTTTCTAAATCTAGGTTAACTATTCTCTTCAACTTTCTGCGCACATTCTGCATATCGTATTTGAGAGGTTGTGGCTAGGAACATCTAATGCCAAGTTGACACTGGTAGTGGCATGATCACCAATTATGTGCGACTCTCTGCAACTCTCCATATAACTATCACGCTCAACTTTTCGAGGCAGTTTGCACTACATACACAGAGTGCTTTTCTACAACACATACGTTATACAATATAAGATGTGGTTGAAAGGGCGACTTTTTTATAAGTTTTATTGTTCGCTTAAATTAGGAGCATTCTGACTGTTAGATAATGTAATCAGTTACTCGATTTTCTCATTTATTTGTATTGAACCTGTTTTTACTATCTTCTGCATTGTTTCCGAAGTGGAAATATAAAAGTAGTACATTGATCACAAATGCATGCGAAGCAAAACGTTTTCTTCCCAGCTAAAATTACATACAGACAGATATTTTCTTGCTGTCAATACGGGGATGTTAAATACTTTTTGTTCTCCGGGAATAGAGTTTTCTTACAAGATGAAATAGGCGGATGTTATATTGAAACTAAAGCTCACATTATTTTCTTTCCGAGAAACGCATCACTATACATTATCGTCTGAAGTTGCGGCAATGCACTTGCGCCACTTGTGCACTACTCCGAAGTTACTGCATACTGTCGTACAATAATGATGAGTGCTAATTTCTTTCCTCCACTCCACATCTCGGGGTTTTTTGCTGTGTGACTTTTTAGTGTTTCCCAAGATGAGTGAAAATATCAAGAGCACGTGCTCGCATCTAAGCAAGAGCTTTTTCCGTGGTGTCGTCAAATGGCGCTCTTATTATCCTTTGACGGCGTAGCCTAATATGAGCGTGGCCAAATTGCACCGTCACTACTGGGGCTAAGCCAGAAATTATTGCGTGCCAGGGCAAGAAGGCATTCCTGACTTTCATTACAGTTTACTATCTTTCAATGTGGAAAGAGAATAAAAAGCTTGCAGCCCAAGAGGCCAAACAAACTCGACCCGTATCATAGGTACAGCATTGTTACAACGCTTCCCGGTAGTAAACAAGTGGCATCACTGCATGATGTGAAAATGCTGAGCGGTAGAGCCCAGACGTCAGAAACCGTTTCCTTACTTGCTGGCGTGAACTTCTGTTCTAATCAATATCAAAGATTCTTATAAGTACATCTGCGTAACTGAAAACCCAGATGCGCGAACCACCTGCAAAGCCCTTTGATGCGAGAAGTCTGTCGTAGTTTGTACCACCAAGAGATAGTATGTGACAGATACTGCATTACTTTTAGTGATTCGCTTCGAACACTGCCCTTTAAAGAGGTCGTTTCTTGTATCCGCTTGGATACAATGCAGCGAAAATATTTTCTTTTGGCAAGAACAAACTTAGGTTTACGTGCGAAGCCCTCTACAACTCTGCATGAATACCCAGGGAAGAGTAAGTCGTGCGCAGTGAAGAAGTAAACATCGATTAGTTGAGCTGCAACAAAATAGGAGGTATCAAATGTAATGCGCCGTACTCAAATTGTTGAGAGAATCATTGTGCGACCACATGTTAATAAAAATTTTCGTGTTCTACAATCCAATAGGCCAAAAATCTAAAAAAGAGAAAATAAGTGGGTTGGCACCCTCTTATCTAGCTTCGGCAGTCGAAAACTAAGGACGTAAATATATATAAATATACAATGGTTTAAGGGTCTGTGGTACACCATAAATGCCCAACTCGAAATTAGAATGTTTCGATGTGGATAAAACAAGCCAGATTATGATGATCTACTGACGACATATATGTCCATGATATCAGAAACAGCGCCTCCAAAAGGCTGGTAGAAAGTTCCACTGTTTAGAAGATCTCGTTGCGCTGAAAAGTTTACACCTGAGAAGCATTTTTTGTCAGGAACTCTTTGGAGTATCGTTACCTTAAGAGTTCTGTAGAGAGAGTACTCTGAGTTCTTATTAAAATGAGAATGCTATTTTCTATGAATGCTGACCTATGCCTTTCTTGTAATTTTTTTTCATGGTATTTGGGTAAGCCAGCAGTACTGGAGTGACGACCGGCGGCACAATAAAATAAAACATTATGCACGCGGTTGTGGTTATCAACAGAAGGAAAAACCGCTAGTTTAGCACTAATGCTTGTCTACTCGGTGTTAAAATCGGGTATCCATATAATGCCACACTACCATTGTTGCAGCGCCGTTCAGCAGCACACAGATATCTGCTAGGCGTAGCAGCTCCTTCTTTGAAACGAAAATATCAGGCCAGTGGACAGTCACAGCTATCCATCCTCTCATGTGGTCCAATACCTGGAAAATTTTTTTATTTGAATTGCAGCGACATGAAACTTACTGCATATTTATTGTCCGACTAGCTAAACCATTAGGGCTCAGGATAAGTTCTGGAGATCAGCACTCGGTTGAGACTGTAATACCCAGGAGGCTGAAATGCGTGTTTGAACCTTCGGCTTTTGGTTGTTGTGACCTCCTCGCTGAAAAAGATTTCAAAGCGCTGGTAGACATACTGAGAAAAGCTTTGAATAATTTTGCAATTTATGTTAACAAATCAGGCTATTTTTCAGTGTTGAAGAACAACAGAGCCTGCCGTATACACTATGTCGTCAATAGATTAAAAATTGCTCTATTATCTCTTCATGCATCAGTGCGAACCTTGACGTTCTTGTTTGTTCAGGCTCACTGTTTAAGATGAGCGATCTTTCAGCAAGCCCTCTATGCCTTTGGCAGCCCGCATACTCAGTTTCTTTTTATAAATGTGTTGACAAATGCCTTCGGCGCAATACTTTGACAACCTGATTTCATATCACAACAAGGAACCGTAACCTTTATTATTTGTACAGTCTATATCACGATAGTGCTGTTATTGCATGTTTAAGTGTGTATAGTGTCCGGATATGAAAATTTTTTAAAAGGTAATTTTAAAATTCACTAAAGCATTAGCCGAAATTTCAGGCTGCTATTTTGGCAATATATTCTTCAAGACATGATGTTGAGAATATTATCTGTTCCTTATCTGTTTTCACTCTCTCATACTCCGCAAACTGTTGTAGGATGCTTTAGACCAATGGACTGTGAACTGTGGCCGGCGTACCAGATTGTGTACAGAAAAGGCCTCATGCGACGACATGGTAAAGCGTCCACAAAGTCTGCTCAGCACTTTCTCGCTTTTGTGCACAGTTCACGTGCCACGTAATAAAAACACACGCATTCTGACTTTTATTTGCACAATATTTCGAAAGTTGCATAATTGCCGGTCGATAATTACCTGCAAGCATTTTCCTGCAGCTTCCGTGTTTCTTTCTTTCACTTAAACAAAAGCAAACGACGCGCGGAACACAAGCAGAGTCTTTGACCACTCCGTTTCCTAGCTGTCTAAATAAGGAGTTGATTTATCGTTTGATTTCATAACTTGGCCATCGTGCCTGAGTTTCACGGACAGAGTTTACGTTATATCCTGTCACGCAGCTTTGTTTCAAAGGGAAAGCTTTGTGGAACGAAGGATCCCGTTTTCTTGCAAATCATTTACCAACTTCTTCTTTTGCGCCTTTGCGATTCGCAGCTGCCGCTTGTGGCGTCAAAGCTCATAGTCACTCAAGCAATGTGGATTGCCTGCTCTGGTGTCAGAGTTGATGTTGAGCGATGTCTAAGAGATAAGTGAAACAACAAAAAAAGTACTCACAAACTGCAGTGCGTCCAATGATCAATATAATTTAATCCAGCCACGCCGAATGGCAGACGGCGTGGTAAGCCTGAGAGCACTGTTATTTAAGACAGTGCTTAATTACCGGAGAAAATGCTGTGAACAGAATTCGAAAGGAGTTGCTATATTATGTGAGGCCAGCAGTCGTGATTTTGAAGCTTTCAAAGTTCATTGTTTTCCTGCTTTTATCATTTTCACCCTTGTCCTTGTACCGGAGGCAGTGACTGATATTGCTTTCTAGCACTATCCCTGACCTCAAAGACTGTAGTTACTAGAGGTATAGAGAGAGATAGTTGTGAATTAGAAAAAGAACTCGGACTCCAAAATGAGGCAACTGACAGCACCACAACAATATCTGCATTGGATCTTCTGGCGCTTTTAGCTCATTGGCAAAACGTTCACTACTTCTTTGCATATGAAACTGCTTCGTGAGTGGTGTGCAGCGCTATGGAGGGTCAAAAATTCTCAGTTATGAGGAAATAAAAAAAGAACTGCCAGTGATGCGCGCAAAGAGAACGCACAGACTTTAGCTTTCTTGTTGCATACATGCGAACGCTTAGTTTTGTAACCTGCTTAATTGGACCGGTTCGGGATCTGTAGAGTTAAGTTTGAGCAATTAAATTCAATGAAATAAAAATGAAGCTAAAAGTTACCCTAAATAAGTTTATTTTGCATTGAATCCTCGGCTATCAACGCATGCAAAGCAGGCTACTTTTGTGTAGAAGAGCAGCGTTATTTTCGCGGACTAATATAGTAATGGGAAAATCCGCCATACGCAGGCAATGCTCAAATTTGCATAAAATCTCAGAAGTTACGTCTTTAGCATTAAACGTAGCCTTTAAAGTGAAAATTCCCACTTATTTATACGGCATGCTTCGAAAGCGCCTGGAAATCCTCGTTCTTTCCGATTTTCTTATCTGTTTTTCTTTAAAATGAGGGGCCGGAAAGAAAAAAGAAAAGCAATTCTAAGTGAGCTTTTTAAAGATGTACTGATTAGCCCAATGTATCTAGGGCGACGCCGTAAGCTTGATTACATTTCATTCAATAGAGTATTGTTCATTAACACCCACCTTAGCGCCGCCATACGGTAAAAAAAGATTAATCGCTTGCTTACAAACTTCGCAATAAAGGGAAAATTCTTCCTGGCACGAGGGTTGAACTCCGTCCCTAGACCTGACCATGACAGTCGATCTACGGACTAAGATAACCAGAGTGGCTAGCAGATGGCTGTAGAGATCGAATTGATCAAGAAATGGAAGCATTGAGGGTATATATTATGGCGATGCCCCAATGTGCACCACATTTCATTTTAGCCAGCCAATGCTCAATAAGTTTCTCATTATTTTTTCTTTCTTTTGAAGCCATATGAATGAGCTCAGGTAGAAGCTAATGAGTAATTACTCCTCTGAATGAAAGTCGTAATAGTTAATCGTGTCCTGTATGGCATTCCTATGTTCGGTTTTCACTTATAAAAAGAAAACGCCGCAGTCACTCGTAACACAAAGCTGACCAGCCTCTGTGAAGTCTGTGCATTAGATAGCAGTACATAAAAAGCGCATATTGAAAAGTACTTTTTTACTCCAACTCCAAACTAGAACACATTATAATAATCGAGGGATTGGGGTGTGAAGAAGTGACCATACTGCTAGAGCAAGGTAAAAAAAAAAGGTGTTGATTAGGTTATTTTCTCTTTAGGTTTTATCTAGCATGCGCATTTCACTAAAATCTGAGGAGTATGTGGGTTTGCGTTCTTGAACTCGAACTTTGAGGTGAAATGCGTTAATTGGGCATGAGGACAAATTGCACCATTTTTTTTCATTCTGTGCTGCATTTGGCTATGTATGGCCTTCTTGCAATCGTTGTCTCTAAGTATTCCCACTCTTCAATCACGCCAATCTTTATTTCCCGCGCACGAGCCGCTTCATATTACTGTTGCCTGAGCTGCTCTTCTAATTAGCTTTACTAATAAACACTCACCACGCTGTTAAATTTATGAGAGAACTGATCGCCAGACAATGTTTTTGAATAAACACGACTGAGAATGAGTGCTGGGCGAAAAGAATATTTGTTCGCAGCGATAGAAAAAAAAATGCACGGTAGGAGATTGCGATATGAGCAAAAATTTTAAAAAGCGGAGACTAGGAAGAGCACTACGTACACTTCTCAGTTAGACGAGAGTTCGGAAATTACAACTATACTGTTTTTCCAATCAAGGGACAGAATCTGTACACATTTCTTCATGATGAAGTGCAGCGCATGAACCCTAACGATGAGCTGGTGCGCTCTCCATCTCCTACTCCCCTCTGCCTCTTTTCCCTTTCGCTCGCCGTCGGGCGGCTATGTCGCAGAGGTTTGTGACACGGGCAGGAAAACGCTGGAACGTCGCCGCAACGGTCGGCTGCAGGTGCGGGAGCTTGGCTCGCACCAGCAGTGGGTGCCTTCGTCGCAGCTGGTCAGCACTGCGCAGACCTCCGACTACCGGAGGCCCCGGACGTCCAGTCGGTGGGTGGACATAGTCTCGCTCGATCCTACCTGCGCTGCGTAAAAAAAATATTGTGTTGTTGTCCTAATCTGTCATTCAGTGGTCACAATGCATACGACATACTTCAAAGGCAACGTTTTCTTTTGAGAATTTTTCTCCCATCTAAGTTCAGTGACGGTCAGTATGGGACCCTGATGCGCTTTACGTCATCGAGGTGTAGCAGAAAGGAACTCATATCGGCCAGGTTTGCTCTGAAAGAACAACGAAGTGGGAACTCAACTCGCTGTTCGCTTAAGGTCGGGAATGCAGCGACTGTAGTAAGAGAGCACTCTTACCTCCAGCGACCACAACAGGGATAAAGAAAGCACCCAGAGGGCAAGATAGGCACGCTTCATGACCAATAAAGGTATGACTTGCCAGCAGACGACTGGTGCAAATAACAAAAAAATACGCATCCAGGTATAAAACGACGTCGCTCCACTTGTCCGCGCTGCGCAAATGTTGAGCCTATTTAGCGCGGCGTTACCATCTGCACGCTGAATATCCACTGGTCCAAGACACCACTTCCGGCCAGGCAATGAATAAAATGCATGTGAGTTTTCCTGAAAGAATGCATGGAAATACGGGCACCATCTTTTAGTGTGTAGCTCCTTCTACGGGACAGGTATAGGGCGTGGTTTGTCACAGGGTGTCATGAGGTAGGAAGAGTAATGGCGCAAAGGGGCACTCCCGAGCTGCCGGAACGTGTCGGAACGTGTCTGCGACTGCCGGAGACAAAACTCAGGTTATGCACTTGAGTAACACACGTTGTTGGGATGGTTGGTCTAACTTGATGTTTGATGAAACAGCGCGAAAAGACAGCTTACGGGTTGACGAAGGACGATGTGAACGGATGAGCTTAACGAACAACTTTCATTTCAGAAGAAACACGGGCAGCATATTTATGCGTTTTCTAGCTCAGACCCGTGATGTAGAAAGCTATTCTTGTATCTCCTGACACGTTTTCAAGATCAAAATGGTTCTCACCTAGCCTTCTACGTCATGGGTCTAGACTAGAAACTGCATAAATATGTCGCCCCTGTTCCTTCTGAAATGAAAGTTGTTAGTTCAGCATTTCCGTCCACGTCGTCCTTATTCTCCTTGTCAGTTTTCTTTTCTCGCTTGCACCAAAGACCAGGCTATGCATTGCAACTACTATGAACGAATGCAGTTACCATCCACATGAATGATGCTATACGGATTTCCCAGCAGCATTAGCTGTTATTTGCAGTGAAATGGCTGCCGCATGCTTTCGTGCTAATAGTACTTCTTTTGTTGTTTGAATTCTCCTTCACTTTGAGTGCTTTCCTTAGACTTCATGAATTTACTGCTGGGAGCCGAAACAGGTTACACACCGGTTGCATAGATACAGCTCTCATCTTATAACTTGACTTACTTTTTTGCAGACCGCATTATAATGGGAGCGGCAGCGACACCGAACACTCGCCTCAGCGCTGTCTGAAACCGGAAGACGACGACCTACACGAAGTCTCCGAAGCCGAGTGTGACCGCGAAATAAGCAAACTCTCTTTTGTGAAAGGTGAGAAACAGCGACACACCGATGGTGCTAAGGTCAGTGACCTGGCACGAACTGAAAAACGTTTCTTAATTGTTGGGCTACCTTTAGCACAATACATTCTGTGAATTTTAGAGCTAAACATTCATATTTTTAATTAACTAATGTCACTGCGCTGTTGTATTTTGACTTTTTTGTGTCCGTTATCTCGAGGTCACACACTTAGTATCTCTGTCTATCCAAGTGTGCAGTTTGTACATTAGCCTGCATGTAATAATGTAGTACATTATCCCGTCACAAAATACGAGTGCTTATTTCGGAGCCCGTTGCACACAGGCTGGCGTAAGCTGACGTGCATGACAGTGAAGCACTTAACCTAGTTGATAGCGATGTGGAATATACTTGGGATTTCATTGGATTTCCGTTAAAAGAAGCACAACGAGAAGCTATGTATTGTGTAAAAGAATATTCCACTCTGTGAAACGCGGAAGGGTGATTCAGGCGTAGGACAAGTTAGCCTGCCAGCTTTTAAGTTAAAGCGGGATACACAGGTCACGTGTCGTACGACGAAGAAATACCCTACGTGGTTCTCATGATGACACTGAGTCCGCTTGTCGTTGTCCTCAAGCGAAAAATCTCAAAAGTTGGCAGGCGCACTAACGACTTAGTGTTCATGTTCCTGTAATAGAGGAAAGCCGTTAGAATGGGAAGTGCAACTTAATGTAGTCAACTTAAGTATTATAAAGTGGGGATTGCGGGTGCCATAATATTTACTCTGGCATAAAATTTGAGCCACCAGCAGTTTATTTTTTGCTGACACATATTCAAGTTCATTCCGAAATGCCTAAGAAAGTATTCTGGGCTTTACAATTCTTGTTCAGGTATAATAATCTGCGTACAATTCCACGTAGAACTTTTCTTCTTTAGGAGTGCATGGTCCTAACATCCAGGCGTGGGGAATCGCCAAGCTTGCCATATTTGTATCAGTAAGCATGAGAATGAAGGGAGAAGTCTCACGTGCACTTATTAGTGATGAAATTATAGAATGCAGTACATTACTAAAGAAGTATTTTTTTCAATACTACTGTTAAAAACTTCCAGCTAAATCCGCAAGTGCACTGTGAAGAGTTTTGAGCGATTGGATTTCTTTCCATGACACCACATTTACCAATGCGACAGAATTACGGCCGTTAACGTTATAGCTCAGGTATACAGTATAAGCTTCGACATTATTCTGAAGAAAAGGCATATTTTCTAAATAATGCCGCGGCATTCTATTTCCTTAAAAAAGTTACTTGTTTGTAATCCAACTGAACAGCACTATATAAAACAACGACTACGCCTCTTTCGGTAAAGTGCGACGTTGCCAAATCTAACCATTTAGATCCTGACAGTGAGTTGGAGATAAGCGAAGTCAAGAACGGATTACTAGCGATGTGTAAGATCCCAAAGGGCGCTTGAGCGTGTATACTACGAAATCCAATGGGTTAAACTACAGTTTATCGTCTAACGTTTCAAACTGAGAACTTAACGGCTGGCCATGATGCGACTTATATAAATCTTAAATTGCGGCGTTTAACATAGCGAAGTGTCATATAGACTATAAGGGACGCCGCAGTGGAGGGCTCTAGATTAATGTAGACCACCTGGGAATCTTTAAATTGCGCTGACAACGCACAGTACACGAGAGGCCTTTTGCGTTTCACCACCAATCAAACGCAGCCGCAGTGACCAGGATGGATCCCAGGGCGTAAAGATGAGTAGCTGAACGCCAAGTTAACTTAGCCACCACTGCGGGTCGCAAATAACTTCTGTAATGAAGGTGTCGAGGCAGAAAACATCGTGGCGGCATCATGCCAGGTGTATTCTGAATGACGCAAGTTTGAAGGAACGTCACTTACATCGACCCCAAAGTTGGTGCGACTAGGAAGTGGTAGACTTCTCCGAGGTCTTTTACTAGACGCTTAACATTCGGAAACCATTCACCCTGCGGTTCCGTGCAGTTATAGTGGAACGGCGAATAGGTCTGCGTTTTCTTTATATGGACTGCTGATTTGTACTGACGGCCACTATATTGCCAACAGATTTCGGTACAAGTTTCGTACAAAACTCGAATTTTTACTTCACCAAGCACTTCGTTATGCACGTCACTCCGCTGTTTGGAGGAAACGCAACGTGATCCCGGTGCGAATTTAGGCTCTCAAACAGGCAGTGCTGAACTAACTTTCTTGTAGACGCCACGTACGCTGCGGTAGAGCCACCGGCGCGTTTTTTTTCGACAGCTTTTGTAAAAATTAAACATAGTCTGCAGGAAACATGACCATTCCAAAGCGTGAATAAGTCATGTTTTCTTGGATACGGGCTTTTTCGCACTCAGTTACGAGCTTATTTGCACTTCAGTTATGATTGCACGATAACCAAAGTTATCAGGATTTCTTACTTTGAGATCTCTTCTGTATTTGCTTTCGGATACTAAAAGTTGTGAAATATTTGCACTGAACTTTAAGACTGGATGTTTGATTCTGGCATAGCCTCGAAGCGTAGCGTCGATCATGAAGGAGGCTAGAACAACCTCTTAAACGGGATCGCTATCAGTCTATCGCCACTACGATCAGCTCGTCTCTACCACCGCACCACAATTCTTTTTTCTTCTGGAGCCCTCCACTGCGGCGTCCCTCATAGTCTATATGAACAATGGGAGACCTTATTACTCAGCTCCGATCCGGAGATTCAACTGAAGACCGTCCGACTGGCCGAAACCGCCGCTAGGGTCCAAGGACTCCTGGCCGTCGTCTAAGTGGGAAGGCTTAAAGCCTTCCCTACATCTGTTGGACAATTAAAGTTTTGCAATCCAAATCTTCTGTAGGCTCAGAAACGGAGAACATCGATATCCACACCGGTACATGTTTATTCGCTCCACATCACCTGGGCTTATTAGTTCTAATCAGGCAAGAACGCTGAGGTTTACTCTGCAGTACTGTTACTATAGCGTCATACTCTAATAGCACAATTCTAGCGGAACATTTATGCATTGCAGCTTTTGTGCCCTCTCCTTACCTGTGCAGGTGACGGAGGTCTGCGAGTACTCATGCCTCCAGTGGGGAGCAGGGAGACGCCATATCTGTGATCATCCGTCCGAGATTCTTCTTGGAATGGGCTCTCGACAAAGCAAATCCTCCAACTCCCGCGTTCTCCGGCGTAAAGAATTCCACAGGGACATTGTGCTGATATAGCAAAAGACATGTCACTCTTCTATTACACAAGTGTGTCCCCGTGCTTGACGCGCCGTGGGACGGGTGCTCCTGCGAGTCCACTGAACTGTTGTCATTGCGCCGCAGCGTGCCCGCGCGTGTCTCTATGTGTGTGTGCGTGTGTGTCTATGCGCGTGAAGTGCGCATGTACGTTTTTTTGCGCACATGCATTGCGGGCACCTAATAACGAAGACTAAGCCTCGTTGATGTTTTCATGTTGTCGTCGGCAGCCGATGCAGAGAGGACGTTTGTAAATAAAGAAGATCGTTAAATTCACATAACAAAGATATCAAGGTGCCCGTGAGTGGATAAATAAAATCATGTTTGTTTTCTTATGTGTCTGTATCTGAAAGCGTCATTTATTAAAAATTTAAAGAAAAAATTCATGGGGGAGGGGGGGGGGCACTTTGTTGACCTAAAGGGCGCTGAGGCGAAAGCCTTTAGCGCGGTGTTGGTTCTTGTGTCACTGATGTGCGGTTAAGATGCTAATTAAGAATACAATTGTTTGTGAATCTTAAATGCTGGAGACACTGGAGGGCATTTGGAATGCATCCGTCTGATTCGATGCCTTTCCGCAAGCACTCTCCAGCGTCCTAGACAAAAAAGGTGTTGGCAGGAAGTAGCGTAGTCGTTAGCACGCTGGGCTGCGGTACAGAATGATGGTGGTTTGAGTCCCATCGTGCAAAACAAATTTTTTCTTATCGAGTTCAAGAGCGTAACGGATGGACGGACGGTATGACGTCACTTCCGTTGTCGTGACTTCCGGTCGGCGATGTAACAAACGGACAAGATCTTGACCGGGAGTATGAGCCATTGAAAGCCTTAGCCTTAATACCATCGAAATGCGCATGTCTTATAGGCCGTCAAATTAGACTACCTAACTGGAGTAATAAAACGCTTGCCCATATATACCTCGAGAGGCGACGCACTACCTGGCACCCTGGAGAAGTTGGCGCGGAAAAACAAGGACAAGCATAGACAAAGACGAGCGCGCTCCTACCTTGCCCGGAGAGGCGGCTCCCAAATGCTGCACATATGCCCGACTAACCCGTTCGATTCTGCGTGATATCTAGCACAACATTGTTTTTCAAACTTGCGTCGGCCAGTTAGGAGTCGAACTGTCAACCAACACAAGCACGTGCGTTAATGGGAGCCTGTCGGCCTCGTATCGCAAGACCATAACAATGCGTGTTGTGCACTGTTGCGAAAGGGTGCACAAAGAGGCTCTGTGGTATAGCATTGTCGCACGGAATCAGTGATTAAGTGCCCCTAAGTTTTACCAGTTTTCCGAGCTGTGTGCGTCCTTCCTTCTGTGGATATGAATCTCATTGTTTCAATATTGTTAGGTGGCGGCCAGCCGAAGAATGAGGCGCGATGGACGATGGACAAGAGATGATTTATTGGCTGCTGGCCTAGCACGAGCGCACCGTCCCGCGCCATTGCCAGCTACGCCTTCTTCGTGGCAATGTTTTATTCAGAGAAAATGGCATGACATATCCTAATTACATTACAAGGATTACCCTCAAATGGGCCAAAGGCGTGATTTCCATAAGAGTTGTCTCTTTAAGCTGAGAGTTCGGCAGTAGGTATCTTTCTTTTCAGCCAAACTCTTTGTCTTTTTGAACACCGAGGGACTATCTGATAAAAGTGTTATAACGAGGGAAGCGTTCATTGCCTGAAATAAGTAGTAATAAAATTAGGAAGAGCGAGCATTGCATGATTCTCTTTTTTCTTAAAGTGTTTTTTCTTTGGTTTGTTTTATTCTCAGTGCAGCTGGAGATACTAATGTGCAATTCTGACTGCGAAGGAAGGAACTGTGCCACCGAAAAATTACACGCTAGCTATCAGATTGCGCAACCATCAGATTGCGCGACTCAAAATAGTGTCTATGTTCGATGTCCTTGCCATTCACTGCTGCGTATCTGCTCTTCTTCTTCAAGCGCACAACGATCCACAACATCCCTTTTTTTCCAGTCTTTTCGCACGAAAAGGACGTCCTGGCGCTTGCAAAAGCAGGCTCAACAGTATGACCGCGCGTTTTCTTGCCTTCAATCAGATAAGATATGAAACTAATTTGTTTCTTTTTCATTACATTCTTTCACAAGGGCCCGCCCCTGCCTATTCTATATTTTCAGTTCTGTATTTCATGCCGCGTCACATTTTATTTCAGTCGCTTCCTTGCTCCAAGAAGGCGTTTTTGAGAAAAACAAAATAGCGCTGTAACGAAAAATACATTCAAGCTCCAACATTATAGAGTGGTGAGCATAATACTTTGTGCCAGCAGGCATACTGTCGCAAAAAAAAGAGCAGAAAAATGCGCGTGGTGTGTTTATGCGTCTTTATTAGTGCTTCAATTCTTTCAAATAATTCTAGAGTACAACAGAACGCAATGTAAAGCAGCGCGGCGCCTTGTAAGAGTGTTGAGAGGAATGTGTATTTCTTTTTTTTTGAGCGAAAACTTGCTCAGCCTCAATAATGGTGTCGTTCTCTGCGCCCGCGTCATGATCTACCCTTTTATGCAATCATCCTTTTGCTGCAAACATACAGTATACTATTCGAAAAGTATATGTGATCGTTTGTTTCATCCTTAAAGGGTGTAGAAAATACCTGCCTTGGCAGCTTACGTGGTGCGTTGATCAAATAGAAGGCAGTCCGAATGGCACGTGAAACACTGGGCACCCTGCTTGGTCTGTATGACTACAGTATGTGTACATAAATAAAACAATAACCAGGTTTTTTTGCACATCGTGGCTGTGACGCGAACAGGTAACCTCATAACTGTTAGTCAGGAGTGGAACAGCGCATGAAAGAAATAAAATAAAAACAGGTAGGTGTGAAAAAGTTCTAATGTGGCCATGGTGCCTTACTGGTGCTTCTTGATAACGGTGCTATTACTTTCCACTGCTCGCCGTTCCTGCCATCGGTGAACGTTTTAGGACCCCGGCATTCTTTGCTTCCTTCCAGTAGTTCCCTCCTTGCACCTCGTTTTTCCTTGTCTCGAATTTTTGGTGGCTGCTCGTTCTATTCGCTGATACCTGCTGAAGTTTGTTGCTTCTCGCAACAACCGTCCGACCATTTCATAAACTTCTCGATCTCCGCGCTTGGCGCCCGCTGTCGTCCACGCAACCGCCATTTCTTTTCCAGTGACAACTGCGTTGAGCTCAAAGCTGTAGTGTGAAGTGTACTGTCTTTCCACTTCGTCTCAAAATTATTTTTCAGAAGCCCTTATAACCTGTACACGCCTTGAAACTAAGGCAGTAAATAGAGGATGTACATCGATTGTTTTAAAGGCGATTTCATATTTTTTAAAACGGTTGTCGGTTGAAGTAAACACAGCACACACTTTTTTCAAAACTAAACCGGAAGGTGTGCAGTGAATGTTTGAAAGCGAGCTCATGAGTGTCTGGCTGCCGCGGAAAGAAACCGAGGCAGAGCATAATAGTCTTCACCTATACCTATTTGGACAGCGTTTAATGCAACAACACTAAAACGTTAAGCCGCGATTCTTGATGGGAAGCAGAAATCACTTTGCGAAGTGCACGCGCTTCACTTCAACATAAACGTTGTTAAGTACTGAGGAAGCCCGATACGAACGGTGTGCGGTGATCGCAAAAGACGGTAGGAGCAACAAATGTGGTAAAAAAGGAAGGAAGTTGCTTCAAAAAATGCTGGCAAGACGGCGATTGCACTAGAAAGAAGGCAGAGTTTTTATAAAAATTGTTTTCACACTTCACTCGTATCCCTCTTTATGAGTGTGACGCAACGCTGTTTCTACAGCTGCCGACATCCACGCGCACTTATTTCTCAGTCCTGACGTCCTTAGTGGTAGGTTCTAGCAGTGCAAGGGAAACGATGGATAGTTAGAGTTTGTGGAAATTGCACTCCATCCTTTTGTATTTCACGACAAAAATTTCAAAAGATACTAGGCATAAATAGCACGATAGATCTTGTCTTCTATGAGTGCAATCATTAAGTCTAAAAAAGTGCCTTGTTGGGATAGTTGGTTATGCATTTATCTAAATCAGCGCTTGTAGACACGGACAGGTATCTTAATGATGCTTAAAAATATTCATGGGAGGCAAACAACCATCAAAGACTCAGCTAGGGCAAAGCAGAGGATCTCTGCAGGCAAGAGCCCATGCAGGCAAACCTGGTGTTTGGAGTGGCTCAGGACGCTCAAACCTAACAAATGTAATTATATTGTCACCAAGAAACGGTTACTGTACGCAGGGCAGGTTTACTTGCTTGACTTAGACGCGCAAGACACTGTTGGCACGCGCAAGGCAGCAGGCAGTACGAGAGATGAAGACGACAAAGCGTCTAGCCCCAAGATGGCTCAAGGCTTGCCAACTTCCAGGTAACACAGTTTAGCCGCGATATGGCGCCACTAGAGGAATTAGTAGTGTGGCATTACTCCTCCTCTCTGAAAGACACTGACTCGGTGCGGCAGCAATGGGAGGCAGGACAACAATGGTAGTCGCATGTGTCCGGCGTGTGGTGTAAACACGCGCGAGGGGCTAGCGGGCGTGGTATACGGCTTCATCCGGGCGACATGGGCAACTTTGGAGGTCGGCCGTCTAGGAGAACGAACTCTTCTCTGGGGGAGAACTTCGTAGGAGACTTCACTGAGCTGGCGGAGCACCTAGTAAGGGCCAAAGTACCCGCGTTGAAGCTTGTCAGAGCGCCCTCGCATGCAGATTTGGCTCAACACCCACGCTTGTTCTCCGGGCTGGTAACACACATTCCGGTGGCGGAGGTTATAGCTCCGAGTGTCGTGGACTTTCTGGTGCCGGATGCGCTGTCGAGCGAGTTGGCGGGCGGCCTCAGCGTAACGAACAAATTGGGCAGCACCCATAACAGAGGGGGCAGCGCTAGCTGGAAGCAGCACTGCATCCGACATGATTGTGGCTTCGCGACCATGCACTAAACGAAATGGAGTGAACGTGTTGTTTCCTGGACCGCAAAATTATAGGCAAAGGTGACGTAAGAGAGTATGGCGTCCCAGTTCCGCTGGTCCGCGCCTACATACAGGGAAATCAGGTCGGCGATCGTCTTGTTGAGCCGTTCAGTGAGGCCGTTCGTTTGAGGGTGGTAAGCGGTTGTTTTGCGGTGATTGGCGCCGCTCAGGCTCGTAACCTCCTGTGTAAGGGCTGAGGTGAACGCTGTTCCTCTGTCAGTTAAAACGATGGTGGGTGCACCATGACGAAGCACAATGTTTTGAATGATAGAGTTCGCAATTTCGTCAGGGGTACCGCGGGGAAGGGGTTTAGTCTCACAGTATCGGCTGAGGTAGTTAGTGGCGACCACAATGTAACGGTTACCCAGCGAGGACTCAGGACATGGGCCGAGTAAGTCCATGCCGACTTGATGGAAGGGGACCTGAGGCGGATCAATAGGCTGTAGTAGGCCGGCTGGCTTTGTCGGCAGCGTCTTGCGACGCTGGCACTTGCGGTAAGTACTTAAGTAACGCTTCACGATTGCAGCAACCCTGGGCCAGTAGCATTTTTGCCGTATTCGTGCCAAAGTTCGACAAAAGCCCAAGTGTCCAGAAGATGGAACATCATGGCACGCCTGCAGGACTTCGTCGCGAAGGGCCATAAGCACGACGAGGAGATAGACAGCTTCCGGTGGGCTGTAGTTTTTCTTAAACAGGACGCCGTCGCGTAAACAGAACGATGACAGCCCGCACGAAAAGATTCGCGGGGAGACTGAGCGCTTCTTTCCAGATACTCAATGAGGAGCCATAGTTCACTGTCGTCTCTTTGGTGTTGAATGAGAATGGACGTGAGGATGACGCCAAGAAAAACAGAATAGTCGTAGGGGTCAGCTCGGGGGTCCTCGATAGGAGCACCAGACAAACAGTTGGCATCACTGTGCTTCCGACCAGACTTATAGATGATGGTGACATCAAATTCCTGAAGTCGAGGGCTCCAGCGCGCCAGCCGCCCCGAGGGATCTTTGAGGCTCGCCAGCCAACATAGCGAGTAGTGGTCACTGACGACCCTGAAATGGCGGCCGTGTAAGTACGGGTGAAATTTATTCCCTGCCCACACAACGGCCCGGCATTCTTTTTCGGTGGTGGAATAGTTCGCCTCAGATCGGGACAAGGTGCGGCTCGCGTAAGCGATTACGCGTTCGAGACCATCCTGCCACTTCACAAGGACCGCACCAAGGCCGATGCTCCTGGCGTCTGTGAGCAGCTCAGTGTCGGCTGACTCGTCGAAGTTTCCAAGGATGGGCGTACTTTGGAGACGAGTTCGGAGGTCTTCGAAGGCCTGCTGTTGCTCCAGGCCCCAGGAGAACAGTTCGGAATCTTTCGTGAGTTGGGTGTTGGGCTCAGCGATCAGCCGATAACAGGCGCAGAGACCAAGAAAGCGGCACACACTGCTTTTATCGGTGGGCACAGGAAAAGCAGTCACGGCGGCAGTCTTATCATGGTCTGGGCTAACTCTTTTAGCGCTCAAGATGTGGCCCAGAAACTTCAGCTCTTCGAAAGCGAAGTAACATTTTTCGGGCTTCAGGAAAAGACCGGCCGACCAAATTGCTTCGAACACAGCGCGCAGGCGTCTCAGGTACTCTTCGAACGTGTCAGAGAAGATGACAACGTCATCCAAGTACACGAGACAGGACTGCCATTTCAGGTAAGCAAAAACGGTGTCCATCATCCGCAAGAAGGTTGCAGGAGCCGAGCACAGGCCGAAAGGGAGCACCCGGAATTCGTACAGACCATCCGGTGTAATAAAGGCGGTGTTTTCTTGGTCGCGTTCGTCCACCTCGATTTTCCAATAGCTGCTGCATAAATCTAGCGATGGGAAGTACTTGGCGCGGCGCAGCCGGTCCAGGGCGTCATCAATGCGCAGCGGAGGATAAGCATCCCTTTTTGTGACTTCGTTTAAACGCCTGTAATCAACGCAGTACAATAGGGTTCCATCTTTCTTTGCTACTAGAACAACAGGCGACGCCCACGGGCTCGTCGACGGCTGTATCACGTCGTCCTTTAGCATTTCTTGAAGTTAGCGGCTAATGGCATCACGCTCTTTTGAAGAGATTCGTTAAGGTGGCTGACATATCGGCCGCTGGTTGGCGTCAACTATAATTCGGTGTTTTGTGAGGGGTGTCTGCCTAACCTTGGAGGTCGAGACAAAGCAGCCGCAGAAAGACTGGGTAACGCTTTACAGGCAGCGTTTCTGATTAGACCGTAGATTCGGGTTCACGTCAGTATTTTGGGAGTGGTCGGTGCCTCCACTTATGGCGGGTCTCTGGACAAACCGCGCTGTTCCGCAAATTCACCGATTTATTCGAAGTACGCAATAGCCGTTCTGCCAGGCAAACACTGATATTCACAGCCAAAATTGGTCACCAACAGTTCGGTTCGGCCATTGTTCAGTTCAACAATTCCGCGAGCAACACAGACTTGCCGACCAAGG
Source organism: Amblyomma americanum (assembly GCF_052857255.1). Taxonomy (NCBI): domain Eukaryota; kingdom Metazoa; phylum Arthropoda; class Arachnida; order Ixodida; family Ixodidae; genus Amblyomma; species Amblyomma americanum. Next base: position 164,074,007 of record NC_135500.1, on the reverse strand, counting down.
AGCAGCGACATGTTGGCTTCAGCGATGCCACGAATTCCAGTGCTGTTATCGCAATCTACTGTAACAAACGTGCTGGCTCTTGACGGGATCAATACGTGGTCGTCACAGACGCTTAACTTAGTCCTGCGTGGCTCGGGATCGCCATCAACATGGGGTTGAGTGGAAAATGACACGACCAGCTCCTGAAGGTTGATGACGGCACCGCACTCCCGAAGGAAATATAAACCGAGTATCAGGTCGTTGGCGAACTCGGGCAACGCAGCAAACCAACCAGAGAAAGTAGCACCGCGGATCTTTATTCGTGACGTGCAGACGCCGATCGGCGTACCCACATGGCCGCCGGCGGTGCGGATCTGCGGCCCAGGCCAAGGGGTCAAACCTTTCTGAGGCCGTGGCTAACCGACTGCTCATTACAGAAAAATCAGCGCCGGTATCTATAAGTGCGGTCACATCGCGGTTATCAGTGGTTACTGGGATTTCGGCTGACACCAGTCGGTCACAGCACGTCGTTGTCGTTGAGGTCGTCGGGTGAGGTCGTCGTCGGTCGGGTGTAGCAGTGAATTGTCGATTTCGGCAGAAACCAGTCGGTCACAGCATGTCGTGTTTTAGGTCATGAGGTCAAGTAGTCGTCGGTCGGATTGTAGCCGTGGATCGTCGGGTGGAGGCTCTTGACTTGGTCCAAAAGCGGCGGCCCTACTCCCGGAGGACGCCGTCTTTAGTTTTCCCGATGTTGGGACGCGCCTTTGAACTGGCCAGAAGACGACGGGCGGCTTGGCGAAGAAAACCGCCTTTGGGATGGCGATCAGGACTGACGTCGCTGCGAGGTCGATGGCTGCACGTTATCGGACAGATATTGATCGATATCCCGCGGCCGTTCTCCGTAGCGTGGTCGAGGTGCGTCAGGTTAAAACCCCCTCAAGCCCATTCTGCGGTAGGGGCAGTGGCGTAGGATGTGGCCGGGTTCCCCGCAGTGGTAGCAGAGTGGCGTATTGTTTGTCGTACGCCAAGTATGCGCTTTTCCCATGGTGGACCGGAACTCCAGCGGTACGGCGGGTACAACTGCAATTGAATACCGCAGTGAAGGCACAGGAGTGACAGGGGAAAAGGTTTGCACCACTGGCCCAGGACGGCCTTGTTGGGCTTCACTGTATGTCATCACATAGGGCGCTAGCTGCGGAGCTGGTGGTGACTGAACAGCTCGCCGGACATCATCTCGGACCACGTCCGGTATGGCAACGACGCTGGCCTGTGGAGCTTCGAAGCGAAATTTGTCGAGTTCATCACGCACCAGGCTCCTCACAATCTCTCGAAACACCTCATTTGGTAGCGACGTAGGCGTACAGTGGTGAGCGATTGCTACATTAGCTTGGCGACCGTAGTACGCGCCCGTTCCTGCAGATAACGCTCCATGCTTGTTGCCTCCTTGGCAAATTCGGCCACCGTTCTTGGTGGGTAACGGACCAGTCCGGCAAACAGTTGCTCTTTTATGCCATGCATTAAGTGGCGTACATTCTTGGCCTCGGGCATAGCAGGATCGGCGCGATTGAAGAGTCGCGTCATGTCCACTATGAACATAGCGAGGCTCTCGTTCGGCTGCTGCGACTTCGATTTCAAGGCGATTTCAGCCTTCTCCTTTCTTTAGCTGGTGTGTAACCTGGCTGAGAGCTCTCGGCGAAAAACCTCCCAGTTACTGAAGGAAGCTTCGTGGTTCTCATACCAGGTCTTGGCCGAGTCCTGAAGTGCAAAGTAAAAATTCCGTAATTTGCGCTCGCCGTCCCACTCATTGAAGCCCGCCACACGGTCAAAGCTGGCCAACACCAATCTTCGACGTCCTCAAGCCTCTCACCGTGGAACGATGGGGGCGACCGATGTGCGTGAAGGACGAACGGTGGGGCATTCCCTGAATGCTGACTTGTCTGGCTGGCCGTAGTAGACGTCATGATCCTTGCAAATGTTGTGAGTTGGCCGAACTCCGGTTGTAGGCCTCGCAGGTGGCGGCTTGCCTTGTGGACTGGTGTTGTAGCCACTCGTTGAGAACTGACGCCAAATATTTCCTCGAGGTCAGCGTACATGGGCCGGACCCAGCACTTCCACCAAATATGTCACCGAGAAACGGTTGGTGTGCGCAGGGCAGGTTTACTTGCTTGACTTATACGCGCCAGACGTTGTTGGGACGCGCAAGGCAGCAGGCAGCACGAGAGATGAATAAGACAAAGCGTCGAGCCCCAAGATGGCTCAAGGCTTGCAAACTTCCAGGTAACACAGTATAGCCACGATACGGCGTCACTAGAGGAATTAGTAATGCGGCAATATGTCTTTTCACCGCCGTCGAAATCCTTTTGTTTACTAATACACCGCTTCTAACTCCCCAAATGACCTTTTCCTCTCATAAAAATAATTAAGTATCACCATTTCTAACGATTTATCCTGCCGTTTGCATGTGACTACCTGATACTATCAGATAATAAGACAGTTCGCATCTTAAATGTTTACCTGTGGGTGCCCATGAATACTTTGGGCTACAAGCGTACATTTCGCTCATTAGAACTAGAGTGGAATACGCACCGGCCATCTGGAACCCTCATCAAGCATATTTGACAAATGCCCTCGAAGCAGCAGAACACAGAGCCACGTGATTCATTCACTCTTCGTACTCATATGATGTCAGGATATCATTAGGTCTGTGCAACAAAGTTTGTGTAATCTTTCTGCTCGCCGTCACATCGCCAATCCTGCCTTGTTTCCAAGATGTTTGATTTACCTGTCAGACAAGGAACCTGCATCTGCGCATCCTTACCATTCAAATCTTGTCGCATCGGTCACCCTCTTCAAGTTCAGTGACCACGTGCTCGCACTACTGTCGTGACGAACTCATGTTTTGGTTGAGTAGCAGCTGATTGGAACAGACTTCACCACCATATCCCTGCCATAACTTGCCGATCAACGTTTGCGACTGCTGTCAACGCCCGCACATTGTAAATCCCACCCCTTATGTAGCACCCCACAAGAACTCTTAAAGGAAAATAAAGTAGTTTATAAGGGTTTAACGTCCCAAGAGGACTCAGGCTATGAGGGACGCCGTAGTGAAAGGCTCCGAATGATTTCGACCAACTGGGGTGCTTTAACGTGCACTGACATCGAACAGTACATAGGCCTCCATAATTTCGCCTTCATCGAAATTCGACTGCCGCTGCCGGAATCGAACCCGCTTCTTTTGGGTCAACAGCCGAGCGTCATAACCACTGAGCCACCACGGTGGCCTGGAAAACAATGTGATGTGATTTAATGTGTAATGTGATGGTGGTGATAAAATATCCCAAAATTAAATGGAAATCGCCTCTCGGGTAAAAAAAGTGGCTTTTTTCTGGATCTGACAAGTTGTCGAAATTTTGTGAAATGGAAGTGGTTTCCGGAAAAGAAGTCAAATACTGCAAAAATAAACACCAAGTCCCCATGGTCGCATGCGCAGAAGCAGCTGACGTACGAGAATACTTTTGTGGGTCAAACAGGCTGTTGTTTGAAGGATTGGCTCAGTGAGCACAAGAGGAACTTGAAATAAAAAGGAATGGAACCTTGTCATCCATTGCAGGAACAGCAATGTGAACCTTGCTATCGAAATACTGGAATAATTCACCAGAACCGAGAACAGAGAGTACGGGAAGTTATCGAGGTCAAAACAATCTTTGATTGTAGACACATGCATGTGCAGCACGTCGCCATCGCTGATAGTGAAGAAGAGGGTATTTTTGGATGGGGGAAGTTGGGGATATTAAGGAACATGGGACGGGACTGATTGTCAATAGTTTTATCTGCACTCTGTATGTTTAGCAATGTTTCTTGTGTGAAATTCATTAGTCAGTTCAGCTCAGTGTGTGTGCATTACTCTCGTTTCTGTCCGTGCCTTCAAAAGCTGGTTCGGGTAAAAGAATGCATGAAAATAGCACAGCCGATAGGGATACATTTTGTGCGTCAATATAAAGTGCGTCATGATGCTTTGTGCAGATTTACTGCATTCTCGCTTACTCCACTGAAGGCGTATTTTCTTCAGAGAGGCAAAGTGCTCATTGTTTAGAGAACACGCAAGATAGCCCGGTCGAACAAAGCCACCATACCAAACGCTATAAGCTTTAGTAGCGAAGGGAAAAGTACATGCGTACGGGATATCAGCCATGCGGATTCTGCGTAATATGTGTCCACCGGAGGCGTACCTTGTTTGGCTGCATTCGTTTCGACGAAGAGGTATAGAGGAAAAAGTTCCATTGTTTTAGAGCACAATGTGGTTCTGTTAGGACTGGCATGCCATGTATAGCTTCTCGTGGTCGTTCAGGTTTGGGAGTATAAGAAAACCTGTGTTTTCTATTTCTGGCTAGCGGCTACGAATAAATATTGCGTGCTTTTTGTTTATTCCCTCAGCCCATTGAGTTTCACCAAGTAGTAAGCTTTGATTTTTGTTTAGTTCCTCTTTAAAGAAAGCAACATTATTGCCCAAGTTTTCGCACAAGTTTTGTAACGATAGGTTGCCGTTTCCTTGCGATAACGCTAGCTTTTTGCGTTTGGTGGGGCGAGGGTTTTAGGACTGAACCGTGTAACGACCCCAGGTTGTTAGGTTATTGCTTAATTAGCAAGCAGAACAAAACTGAAGTGGCGACTAATTAAACGCCGCAAGTGCTGGCAAGTCGCGCGAATTAGATCAATGCCTCTTTCAGAGTAATATTGAACCAACGTACACAGCCGACAAAAAGTGATAGAGTTTTGAAGTAGCTAAACCGAGTAGATGTGCGAAAGCATCTGTTCAGCTATTTTGGCTCATGGTTTTGCTTCGCTGGATCGTCGGCACGTCTGTCGATGATATTAGTCTCGCGTAATACTCTGATCAAGGTTAAGCTGATCTGATCTGTTCGCGCCGCAAAAGGAAGTTGATGAAGACGACGACGTGCAATGCACAGCGCGAGAGTGTCGCAGTGTCACCAAGGCAACAACAACAACACGAGGCGTGATCGCCTGCGGCGAGAGCACAGTGCCCTCATCCCGTGACCAGCGAAGTTGATTTCTTCGCGCAGCCGCGATTTCAAAGACCCCAGTCGCACGAATATTTATTTTATTTCTGCGTCGGCTGTTGCTTTGCTTGGGGTTTCCGAGGTCACCATCAAAGTTAAGCTTCACACAAACTCGGGGAGCCAGTTACACCTCGTTAATTAGTCGTGAAGTGCATATTTTTGAATAACTTCATTAAAAAGCTACTCGAAATGAATCCACTCCTGTAGCTAACCAAAGCTTATGCAAAAATAAGGAAGAAATTATGTTCAAGCATTGAGTATTTTGACCGAATCTGCAAAAAACTCGTTGGCCTGAAAAGATGAATTGCTGTCTTTCCTTCCTTTTTCGCATTATTTTAATAAAAACCACTTACTACCACCGTCGAAAACCAGGTTAGTTTACTAGTTGTGGTGCCAAAATAAGCAAGAAGAAAGACACACATAAAATGTGTTTTAAGAGAGAGAAAAACAAGGAAACGAATCACTTCTGCAAAACAGAGCGGCCAGGTTACTTTGATTCATAGTGGAGCAGGTGTTTCCGAGTCGAAGAGTCCGAGTACATTTTCTAGACGAAATCTTGAACTCTAAAGTGAATCATATTTTTGCATATTCTTCGGAGCGCAATAAAAAAATCACCGCTAAAGCATATAAAATACAGCACACTAGGTCAGAAACACGGCAGGTACGCTGACTTGGTGACTGAAAGAAGGCCACGTCTTCTTGAAGAATATTGTCGAGACGGTAGGCCAGAATAGAAATACAGAGCAGATTTATTAGCGTCGAGGGAGAGGGAGGTGGCGTTGATAACAACTCAGCTCCAGCTCTTTCACATGGAGTTGGTCCCAGTTCGCACACTTCCAGGTATCTTCATCGCACGAGAGGCTATGTGCCAAGCTGTAAAAAAAATGGCGTACAAATTATCTAACTGTATAGGCGTCATATACATGCAATACTTACACATCTTCAAGAAATTGTAATTAATGCCCCGCTGAGAACTTAACTAAGGTCCCGCTAGGGTAGTGAAAAAAAACGATTCGTGCGCAGGAGATAGTGGGCATTTATCGGCATTTTCCAAAATGCTAAAGAATGACGACGGCCATGCCATACTGATTCACAATTTTGTATCTCTGGCACAGCATGATCAGCTGTATCATTCATTGCGCCTGTCATAATTAGTGGGGACTGCGTTCTACCATCAGAGGGCAGCACATGCCGCAGACGTTAATTTTGAGGTTGCTAGTGCACTTTCTTCATTTACATATCAGCAGCTGAGCGCACAGAATATATGGAAGGACCTGCAAGAGCAGCGCTGGATGATGTTGTTCTTGTGGAAGGAGTGTGTTCTCTGTAGATTCACTAGCGTCTTGCTGCAGTATGTGACAAGTAAAGTAGTCAGCATAACGAAGAACCTTCTTACACTGGGTTATATCGGATATCTGCTTTTTCTATTTGTTCTGGGCCATCAATTAGTAGCTTAATGCGATAATGCAGTAAGAGAAAATAAAATATAAAAAATAAGAACAGACACGATCAGCTTGACAGGGCGGAAATGCTGACGTGAACGTCGTAAGTCTGACTTACAGACCATGCTCCTGCTCGGTGGGTTGTAATATTGATGAGGAAGTGGCGGCAAGAATGAGTAAATAAGGAACTGGGTTTTGAGATATGAGCGCAATAAATAGCTCGTTGCGACAGATTTGCGCTCGGGGTCTTGAAAGTCAAGATAAGTCTGCGTACTAAAACCGAGACTTAGCATCCTAGCATGCTAACAGGGTGCAATGCCGGAACTAGAAGAAAGGGCGTGTTGAAACCACACGTTTAAGGCATTAAGAAAGTTCTGCCATTAGCAAGCACTGTTCTAACGAGATACTCCGACTGTAAGCACTTAGGGTACATCATTTTTGCAAAAGGCACACTGCAGGGGCACTCTGATGCAAGAATCGCACGAGCATATTTAAACTTATAGGGTGCCTCGAACATGCGCATGTTGAAATCATAGACGCAAACAGGAATTATGTGCCAGATACTGAAGCTCTTTAGAACCAGCATCCTGACAGCTTGCACGGCATTCGAACCGCTAATATGCTTTAAAAAGATTTTGTGTGGTTTACTGATCCTCATATTTGCAAATATGAAGGTCCTGCATTCGAGGCAAGGTGCATTTCATAACAATACAACAAAAATGGATCGATATTGGTCGGGATTGCTTCAAAAGGATATGAGATGTCTTTCTGCCCCACGTGTCCTAACACCGTTCCCGGTTGGAGTTATATGGTCTCTTTTTTCATTCAAATGCCCGATGAAAGAAGCAAGCAACAAAAATAAAGCCTATTCGAACGTCATCAGGTTAAATGGCTTCTCAAAAAGAAACTTTATTCTAAGCAAAACACAATTATCAATAAGATATAAATTTTTCCGGCATGCATTATGTAGAATGTACTTGCCCTGTGGCAAGTTCAAGGTAGTGACACGCATCGTGCTTTGTTGCGATAGTTGGTGTTTACATGACTGCCCATGCCACTCCTGGTCTCGACGAGAAAAAATTGAGAGCTCCTTGCTCACAACGCTCATTAGCAATATTTATACTTTCTTTGCTCAGAAAGATTGATTACTCCCCGCTTTCACAAGGAATTCCTGATTACTTCATATTATATTCAACATTTCGATCGATCGAGCTTCGCATCAGCCCAGTCGCGCCATGAAATCGCTATCTCCTCTGCCATCCGCCCCTTTCCAGCCATGACAATGTCTAATTCGTTACGCGGCTGACATTATCGGCCAGCTTGTCAGCGCTTTTCGAGCTGGCTCGTTCATCTTAAACTCGGAGAGACGCTAATTCGTCCCGGTGCACTCAACACCACCGCATCCGCGAGCACCGCGAGAGAGCGCACGCGCATCGTCTGGCAGATACAATGGCTGCCGTTTGAAAACCTCAAGCAATGCGTCTCGCGATGGGAAAGGGAGGGAACTCGCTTCATCCGCTCGCTAGCCGGCCAAACCGGGTCGAACAAAAGCCACGCAGCGAACCAGGACGTTGGCGTCGTATCGACGCCGGGCGTCGGTGGCGGCGACGCTGGACGACGGCGACGACAACGTCGAGGGGGCGGCGCCGCGTCTGGTCAACTCCTTTCGGCGCCGCATTCATCAAGCAGGAGTGCCTCTCGGACGCATTTGCAGCAGAACACGGCCCGGCCAGCAGGACAAACAAAGCTTCCCACCTCTCTCGTCGGGAACGACCCTCCGCATCTCGTCTCTCCTCGCCATCCTCTCGTTCCCGCGTTTCCTTCCCTCGGAGATATGTCTCCGAGACCAACCGGCTATGACAGACCTCCTCTCTTCCTCCTCTCCCCCATACGTCCCCTTCTTCCTCTCTCTATCAGTGTTTTGTGTCCTTCGTCGAAGACAGCATTGAGAGGATCCTAGAGGGATGGACAGCGTAGACGTGGATGTGGTGCGCTATAGGTACACAGTCTGACTTGCTGTGCCGGTTGCTCAAGGATCCGGCAACGTCTCTGAGGCTACGGCAGCTATAGATGCAGGGTTTAACAAACCCTGGACACGAAAATTGGAGGCCTATAAGAAAGCAATACCCGAAATATAACAGTGAGCAGAATTAACTTCTTTTTTTTATGTGAACATATAGCAAACTGGACTACGTTTCACCTCATCTTTGAGAGTTGGCGCTGTGACTTCACAAGCGTGATAGCGCTGCAGTGATATCTTTGGCGCAGTCCGGGAGGCACCCGCTTTTTTTGAGCGACGTATGTTATGCTAACGTTCGCGGTATACCTGCTAGTGTTGCAGGTATAAAAAATGGTTTTAACACTTGGTTCACTCTCATTGGCATCAAAACTTCGACGGTGTGAACAGAACACTGAGGGTGAACATTCAAGTCACTTGAATACGACTAAGCATTCGATTCTTGTAGCCCCGTTCGGAAGAAAAAAAATTCGGTTCGAATCGATTACTTGAGAACAGACTGGTCGTGTTAGACAACATTCTTACATACTTTAAATCTAAAGCAGGCACTGGAATTACGGTTGTTAATGATGTATTTCTTGGGCGCGCGTATTTACGGATAACTTGTGTAAATTTTTGTGCTTGTTCACTGACTGAAATCGATGCTCAAACTTGTTCCTCGCTTTCGGCTTATGTGATAAAAAGATAGGAGCCGGCGGACCCCACTGAAGACGTACGCTTAAACTAGTGGAATTGATTTACCAAAACGTATACCTATTTTAAAAGTTTCTCTCCGCAAGAATTTGAAAGAGCTTTTGTGCAGATGGTGAAAAACTGCCACTTGTCATCATCCGCAGTTCACTAACTTGTTGTCAAGGAAGTTTTGCTCCTAGCTTTCTCTTTCGCAGTTAACAAGTCAACACTAGGCGACATTTTGCAGAAATTCGTTTTTTGTTTCAAATAGCTTACTTTTTGTTATCCACCACCCCGCCGGATATGATGACCATGATGGACCAGTCGCGCAATCTATCTGGCTAAAATTAATGAATGAAGAAATGGTTTTCAAGAAAATGCTTTTGAAAATAAAAAAAAACATCCGGCAGTCATGTCCGTCGGATCTTATTTTAGTACCACTGTTGTTATCTGTGCTCAGCGTTAATATCCTGTACAATTGTAAGGTAATACATACAAATAGTTTTAAATATTTTCTCATTCAAGTAAAATTATTAAATCTCGGCTTTCATATTAGCAAAGTACATTTTAAAAGGAAAGACCAGATGAATATTGTATGTTTGAAGAAAAAGTGAAGCATACTTACACCGTCTTATAGTGCTCATATTGTACCCTTTCCAATGTGCCCATTCGGGTGCATTCACCTTTCTTATTCTTTTTTTGGCAGAAAAAGTTTAAAACTTTTTTTCAGCCCACTGAAATAGCAGATGAATATTGTATGTTTGAAGAAAAAGTGAAGCATACTTACACCGTCTTATAGTGCTCATATTGTACCCTTTCCAATGTGCCCATTCGGGTGCATTCACCTTTCTTATTCTTTTTTTGCCAGCAAAAGTTTAAAACTTTTTTTCAGCCCACTGAAATAGCATATGACATTGCACCATGCTAAAAGAAAGAAATTTAGAAATTTTTATATTTCCGGTTTATAATTTGGGCACAGAAAACAGCGCCATCAGGAGGAACACTCAATCCTAGGAATGAAGGATCATTGTAAACCTTTTATTGTCGACCTAAACTCTCCGATCACGGCAACTGTGAGGGTTTAAACTTTAAATCTATCTCAAAGTTTATGTTGCGATGACATGACAGGGCATTACGGGGCTTTGCACTGTCCCCCATAAATTCATGGAAATCCTTGTGTTTTATTTTCCCTCTGCTACGCCCCGAACCAATCACGCACTCTAAAATTTTGCTTCACTAGTTTCAGGCACAGGTTAAAAGTGTCCACGAGTACTTCCTGTCCAGGGGCCGGCTGTGCCCCTCACGGGATCGTTCTCTCGATGGGTCGATAGCGGCCCTCAGACTTGACCGGAAGTCTGGAATCGCGAAATGTTATTACGGCGGGGCTACTTCCTTTGGCGAGAGGCGGCATTTTTGCGCCCCACGGCCTCGGTGCGGCCGCAGTTGCGTTCGGACTGTTGCGTTGCGCCTGCCACTCCATGAGCTTTCTTTTGTTGTCGCCAGGCGCGCATGAGCGGGCATAAAATTCTGCGAAAGCGCGCCATAAAAGACACGCCTGAAACTACTTGGGCAAACAGACGGCATATGGCCCCATCTTCGGCACTGCCGTGTGTGGAGGCCACAGCAGCCGGAAGGGAACTCGTAAGAAGCGACGAAAGGGTAAGATGACCAGGGTGGAAACAAACGACAAGAAAATGTTAAAAAAGAAACTGTTACTAAATTGTCAGTATGGAAGCCACAAAAACATGACGTTTATCTTAGCGAGCTTGAGAGAGCAAGGAATGCGTTTTCATACACTGTAAACAGAAAGGAGTAAAAAGACAGTAAATAGTCCTCTAGCTCAAACCGTTTTATAAAAGGGTTTGCACTAGAGGACAGCTTACTCTCTTTTTACTCCCATATAGGTGTATTTCTTGTTTAGAGTGTACCGAACAGAAATTGAACAAGCCTTGGCTGGTAGGAAAAAAATCGTGTAACAGAAAAAGAAAGCTTGTATGCTAAAGCTGGCAACTTTCTGTACCCATTTTGTGGAACAGTTTTATATTGATGTGTGCTTTAATGCGTTATAATGACAGAGACCTGTTTAAGCAAGTAATGCTAATAATAAATAGTAGATAATACATGCGGACAACTGTTGTTTCAAATCTAGGCACGATTTTCAAGAGAAAACAAACATCAATTGACCGAAAAAAAACCAGAACTATCCTATTCCGTCGAAATAAACCGGGAACATAAGCTGTGTTGCACCTAATTTGGTCCAGCATTAAAGGGGCTGCGAAAGACCTTCTGAGGAGAGTGCATCAGCTAGGTCAATCGCTATTGGGTGTTATCATGAGCACCTGAGCCAAATATTACCTCTCTACACGCAAGCTGAAAACGCACATTCGCGCTCGAAAGTTGATGACTTCTTTCCGGCGGCTTCTTTCTGACCAGTCGCCGCGGTGGCTGAGTGATTATGGCGCACGGCTGATGGCCTGAAAGACGCTGGTTCGATCCCGACCACGGCGGCCGAATTTCGATGGAGGCGAAATTCTAGAGGACCATGTATTGTGCGATGTCAGAGCACGTTAAAGAACCCGAGGTGGTCGAAATTTCCGGAGCCCTTCACTACGGCGTCCCTCATAGCCTGCGTCGCTTTGGGACGTAAAACCCCCAATAAACGAAACCAAACCAACCTTTCCGACCATTTTTTCATACTCTTGCCCTCCTTTGTTTCACGCTCATGCGTATGACGGCCAAGAGACGGCAATTAGTTTGACTGTTTCAAATGTCACGCAGCTACCATGGCCACAGCCAGTCAGCTGAGCCTCTGGGCTGTTTCAGGAAGCGCCGTCCCCCAAAACGAGTTCCTGCGCGAATTCCCGTTGGGACCAGCTCAGGTGCGCCGAGTTTTCAGCGAGGAAAAAGTGACGAGATGATAGCGAAACGCGTCAAGATGCTGAAGTTCAGAATTGAGTTACAGGTAACTCAGCTTCTACGCAATGCATTAAAACAATGCATTAAAAATTTCTTGCTGAAACATATTCGTGAAGCGGTGCCCTTTAACACCCCAGCCATACCGCGCGCTTATTGAGAGTCCCTTTCAGAGCTTCTTTAATAAATGACAACACGTTTTACGAAGATATTACTCGTGCAGAGTTTTCGGCAAGTCGCTTTAGCCAATTCAGCATATTGTTAAATGCACCCGATTACTTAATTAAGAAAGGTAAATTGAATCGTTTTTTATCGTTCAATTGTAGGGCCAAATTTTCAGTTTAAAATTCCTGATAAAGTCCTGTTTATGCTGTTTTTTGCAAAGTAGCCTTAAGGTAAGAAGCGAGACATCTTCAAGCAGAACTTTTTGACTTAAAATTCTCGAAGTTTTGAGCCGGCCCAGTTGCTTCTTCAGGGATGACAGAGGAATATTTGGATTGCGTCTTTAAGTACGTGGCTGAGAGGAAAGAGGGCGTGCGGCGTTGTTATCAAGCCAAATCGCACAAGTAATTTTGTCGAAATCTGTAGTTCATATATTAACTTTATTTCGCCTTCCTTTCCTAAAGCTCCAAATAAATTCCACGAAAATTAAAACTTTTCTATGACAGGAGGATGCCGCGTCACGAATTTAACACTTTAAGGCGCGCCTAGACTCGAGGAAGGAGGCTGAATAAGGCCAGAAGTAAGAAAAATACCAATCACAACCATAATACCGCGTGAAGAGCTGACCCTTCCTGTCGCTAGAATTATGATGCTGCAGTTGAAATTTTACCATTCATCTGCTGTTCTACGACATAGCACAGATAACTTTTTGACGTCCAATATGGTCATGCCGGCGCTGCAGCATCATTATTCTAGGGAAGCGAGGTGTCCGCATTTGTCGTGGAATCATCCTTGTCACCGGTGCATAGTTTATGTACTGCGGCTTTGTGCAACAAATTTCTTTTTATAGAAGTACGCTTGAGGCAGCTGACATCGCATCGCCAGAACGCTCATTATCTTGGATAGTTTGCAAACCAGCTGGCTGAATTTTAGCCATTTCTTTAGCATTTCTATTTAGAGTAATACTTTTGTTCCGGAGAAGACCTTGGGGCAAGGTGTAGGAGACGCCCGTCAACCCAGGTATTACTCTGCCGTAAACAGCTTCTCTTCACGTCAAAAACCCAATTTTTAAAAAATAGTGATCACCTTTCCTGAAACATTTGATATATGCGTAAAGTCGTGATGATGAATCACTGAAAATTAATGATATTATTCAGCGGAGGTATTAGTCAGCGCTTGAGCACGTCCCGTCTTGTTACGAAGACCTGTCTATTACCCGCGCTTCAAATTATCCAGCTGGAATATCAAACCCGATCGAACTGTTAAACTTGCCTAATCAATTTGGGAGCTCTGGATCACGGTAACCTGAAACGCCACTACGTATCCAGAGAAGTGATTGGGGATGTACGAATATTCCAGTTTTTCGACTATCCAATCGAATATTCTTTCATTCGATTCGATGAACAAAATAAATAGTGAATGCTCAAAATGAATCTAAACACATAGAATTCATTCTGGAGTTTTCGAGTAGATTTAAAGTAATTGGCACCAAGTTTTAAGAGTACGTGCCGTAGTTCTTTCGAGGACTGTTTAAAAAACAGGACCAACTCCGACGCCGTGCAGCATGCTACCGTGATCCGCGTGTGCGCAGAAAGGAGGTCTCAGCACCGCGACACGGCCGATTCGTGTAGTGGCATTCAGAATGCTCATACATTGGGCATCCAATAAAAGGCAACGCGGCAAAATTCAGCCAGGTCTTGTAAACCCTGCAGTATGCTCAATCTTAGTGGCTACGGCTCAAATCTCAATCCTTGCATGAAATTAGATTCGACGTTAGTTACTGCGCTGTCGTCATCAGTAGCAAAGTGTAATTTTACTATAAGTATTACATGACATCACGAAGTTTATGTATAGACTTCGTGTTTCTTGCCAGATAGTGAACGTCAGTGCTGCATCTTCCGGCAGCTGGAGCTGTAATTGTCTTCCCTATAGCGTCGCAGCTGCGGCTGGGGCTCCGCTGATTAGCATAAACATTCGTTTTGTATAAATATTCCTCGAAAGAAGCGAATAACCACACAAAAATTCGGCTTTTATTTGATTCATATCCAATTCGGTGGCGAAGCTATCCTTTTCGAATTCGATTCTGTTTCGAGATTCCTACACTCCTACAACTGATGTGTAGAATGTTCACGTGAAGGTAGCGAAAAATGATATATACTGCTAACCTTCTCTAACATGATTACTAGAAGCCCCCCTTTTCGCCTGACATCAAGAAAATTCGCTGGAGAAATGTGCAAGCATCCGAACCATCTGTGCTCGGCGCTGCATCAAACTCTGCAAGAAGCAGCTGAGATGACCTATCCGTTGTGTTAGCGCAGCGCTATGAGGGGAGATGTTCGCATGAAAGCATTTCGCTTCCAAGCATTGCTGCAGAATATGTTCCCGCGAACAGGCGTCGCGCTTTGCAGGACCTTGTCGCATTGCCACTGTCCGCCACCCAGCAACAGTAAGCGGATTTCGAACAAGCTGAATGAATTGCGCTAGAGGAATGCCGACTGCCATGTTTTCTGCTTCGGAAGCACACCGGTACTTTATTGCACTGAAAGTCCTATTGCACCGGAAACGTGATTGGCATGTTATGAAACGCCAGTCACTACGTCGCACCTCAGGACACAGCGATGGCGTATGATTGCAAAGCTCACACTATGTGCGGAGACCCAGATTTCTGAAAGAGCGGATAAACCAACGGCACCTGTCATGCTCTCCCCCAGTCTTGTCTGTCATATGAAGAAAGTGCTTTGGTCCAATTCTTTCAAGCTCCTTCTTGAGAGAAAGCGAAAGATAAATGGCAAGTTTCTCGGTGCAGCCACATTGCAACCTGTTCTTTTATGGCGGCATGTTAGTCATCGTAATGAAACCAGGTATGCGTGTCATCGCAATGTTAATATTGACTTCACGATCTTCTGAAGATGTGAGTGAACTGGAAACGCTTTTCATCTGCGTCTTAGATCGTGCCATCTGCAAATAACCTCGCATGCCATCTCTTCCACTTCTCAAAAAGACTTTGCCGACGCATATCAACAGCAGATTCTAATTATCATTTATTATATATACACTCCCCTTACAAATATTTCTGTAGTCAGTCTATAGACTGTACATAGACTTCTGTCTATCAACTGTGTAAAGTGTGTATGGACAAATGCTAGAAAACAATTCATAGGCAATACAAATACTATAGACAGTCTAAAGACAATCTAGGGATTTATGGCCACACACTTTCATTAGAATGTTTTTCATATACAGTATATAAACTATGAATAGACAAAAAGAAATATATATAGGAAGCTATAGAGTATATAAGAAGTGTATAGACATTTTTTATAAGTGTCCACATAAAAAAAAATCGTAAAATAGATAACCATCGTAAATTTTCAAGGGAATATTATTCCAATGCATTTGCTATTTAGGCTATTGGAATATATGAATGCACACATGAAAACTAAACAAAAACTAAACAAAAACCTCAACTTGTAAAATCGACGCTGGGAGCACGGAACCTATTTACACACTAAACGCGCGTCATGTAAGTAATTTGACGCGGCATCCAATTTTGACTCAAATTTTGGTTTTGTAGGAAAGAAACATACATAGGTGGGCAATGCAGAGACTCAGCACAAAAAAGCAAACTTTATAATTTGACAGAAAAATGTAAACTTGTTCAGAACTGATACACTTTTCATGTATAATACAGTCATTTTGATCGTAACAATTCCTTCACGGAGAGGGTTAACTTGAAGTGCACTCTTTCATTATGTAGGTGTTTGAACAGTTACCAGCTTCTCAAGTATACAAGTCTTTTTAAACACTGAACAGGTTTTAAACTTGTTTAAAAGTTTACACACGCACGCACACACGCACACACACGCGCACACACACACACACACACACACACACACACACACACACACACACACACACACACACACACACACACACACACACACACACACACACACACACACACACACACACACACACACACACACACACACACACACGCACGCACGCACGCACGCACGCGCACACACACACACACACACACACACACACACACACACACACACACACACACACACACACACACACACACACACACACGCACACACGCGCACACACGCGCGCACGCGCACACGCGCACACGTGCTTCTACGTCTCGTTGCAACTCACATGTACGTAGAAATAAGCGCCATGAGAGCGAACGATACCTCGCAAAGTTATCGAGGGAAGCCGTGGACTTTTTTTTATCGTTTTTTGATCGTGTTCACGAAGTGGCCTTCGGTGCGTTGTGTGCTGTCGTGAAGTGTACACGTAAGCTTCGAGGAATCCTAAAATGCATGCATCAGCAGTTGCTATCTAATGTATTTCATCCAACAGCAGATCGTGGCCAAAATTGCAAGCGCATTTTTCATGAATTTGCCTCTGTGCTCTCGATTGTCGCGCGATTGTTGACTTACTACGGATTAAGTATCACAGACGCTGGTGATCGACTCGGCTGTGGACGTTGCGATTTATAAGTTCGTGAATAGCTTCCTCTCGATTGTAAGCGAAAAAAGAAGAGCACAGGGTGCGTTCCGACGAACTATTAGTAAGACGTCTGGCGGCTAAAGCTATCGATAGGGAATGGATACATTATTTTAACGAACATTGACCAGTTTGTTGGGCGTTTTTATCGCGGAAGCGCCTGTACCGTTATTACCAATTTAGCTGCATATCGCATCAGTATAATGCACCTTCACCTGAGAGAAGGAGCACTCGAATGAAAGGCGATTGCGTGCCGGCGTGTCCTGTACATCCTGCATGATTACCCACGCCGCGATACGTTCTTCTTTAATGTCCCGAATGAGACCTGACGGTTCGTGCATGTGGTACTTTTCAGATATCTTCCAGCATATCTCAAAGCATCTGATTAAGTTAGTTATGCTGCTGTGTGGAGTACTTCTCTCATTATATTGTACGTAATATACTGGGTTTTCAAGCTAAATGGGTGCAAGTGTTTCACGAAACCGGAGCGCACTGGAGGATCGAAACCAGCTCAGTGCTGTTGAGAGTCGTTTGGTTTAGGAGAGTATTTGTACGAGCGTTAGCTCTTATTACTTCAGAATCAGAATCAGAACGTTTATTCACGCAGAAATTGATACACAAAATGCTGTGTAGTCATCTGGATCCTTAGCCGCTATGGCTAGTGATGGATCCATTACAAACATTGTCAGAGTTAAACAATCACTGTATGGAGCATTGCTATGAGCAACAACACGTGTTTAGCTTGGTGCATCAGATTGCTTGTTAAGGTAGTGGCGTTTTAGTTTAGAAACAAAGTTGGACGTGTATTTCATGTAACACGGCACGGTATTCCATATTTTAGCCCCGATAAAAGAAATTGAGCGCCGCCCGTATATGTTGTGAGCTATGGCTAAATTAAAATTATTGTGCTGTGCCTGCCTAGTGTCCCGTTTTGGAGAGATGAATATGGAAGAAGGATGTGGAGAGTTCGTGCTAATTATCTGGTGGACTAAAATGGCTGTTTTGTACTCACGTACATTGGTGAAGGGCATTATGTTTAATTCATCAAAAAGAGGTCTGGATGGTATTGCCCTCGGTGCATATGATATTATTCTGACAGCCCTTTTCTGGAGAGTGCTAACTTTTGCTAAGTAAGATGCGAAGGTTAAACCCTAGGATTCAATGCAGTATATTAAATGGTTATGGAAAACGCTGAAATATATCATTCGTAGTGTGTTCTTGTCAAAATGTTTTTGTGCTTTAATTAGTGCATAGCACCCAGAGGTTAACTTTTTGCATAAGTTTTCTATATGAGGTGCCCAGTGTAGATTCTCATCAAGAGTTACTCCTCAAATATTTGCAGCTTTGAACCCGTTCAATTGGTAATCCATCGAGATGCAGACTACATTCTACGGGGGTAGATTTACGACGGGAGGTGAAAGCAATGAACTTTGATTTTTAACGTTTAGCGCTAGTTTGTTAGTGCTAAACCAATTTGCTGGTTTTTGGAGGCTATCATTTGCAAGTGATTCAGCCTTTTCTGCCGACTGATGAGGTATTAGTAGAGCTGTGTCATCTGCGTACATGACTGCTTGTCCATGCTCAATGAAACGAGGAAAATCATTTATAAAGAGGGAAAAAAGCAGGGGGCCAAGTACTGACCCTTGCGGAACTCCTGTCCTAACTTCCCCCATTGAAGATCTTTGATCTGAGATTTGCACGAATTGCATGCGGTTAGTTAGGTAGCTACGGAAAAAATTGCTGGCTGGTCCTCGAAATCCATAACTTTCAAGTTTCTGTAACAAAATGTCATGTTTAACAGTGTCGAATGCTTTTCTAATGTCAAGGAATATGCCTATAATAATCTTGTTTGAATTTAAAGCCCGGTTAATTATTTCTGTTGCTGAGTGTACTGCTGTGCCTGTAGAATGACCTCTGCGGAAACCATGCTGTTCTCTGGCTAAGATGCCATATTTTTCAACAAAATCCTGTATTCTCTTAGCTATTAGTTTTTCGAAGAGCGTATTAATGCAACTCAGTATCGTGATTGGGCGGTAATTTTCTACATCACTGGGATTGTCGTTTTTGTAGATCGGTACAACTCTCCCAATCTTGAGCGTTTCAGGATAGATACCCGATAAAAAAGCCTGATTAAATATTTTTTCCAGTGGAAGGCACAAAATATGAATGTTGTCCTTAATGATGTTCACTGATATTTCGTCATGACCCATAGCTTTATTAAGCGACAACTGGCGGACGACAGCAACAATTTCGGCAGCTGTTATCTCTGTGTAAGCAAAAGTATTAGAGCACGGAGTTGGCAAAACAGTACAAGAGTTGATTTGCAAGGTGGCAGCTATACTATTACCTATGTTAAGAAAAAAATGGTTGAACGTTGAAGCAAGACATGCTAGGTCAGAGTTGAAGGCACTGAGCTCTGGCAAAATACTACATTTCTCGAGGGATCTAGTAATGGAAGCGATTATCCGCCATATTTCTTTTGAGTTACCTTGGGCTTTCTTAACCAGGTTGCTATAATACTGTTTTTTTCGCCTCCGCATCGTAGAAAGGGACATATTCTGTATGCTTCTGTACTTTTCCTTGTAATAATTGTTGTTTGGATTTTTCATCAACTTAGTATGAAATGAAGGTCAAATTGACCAAAACAGCTACCACGTGACCACACTATATCACACAGCAAAACTGGGCGCGTAGAAACTCATTTGATAACTACATTTCGATCCATTATATATGTACCAGTATAGCGGCCATCGAAGTGGACCCTCCCCCCCCTCCCGCGTCCACCATTTGTATAAAATTTCGGGGCTATCCGTTTGACGCAGAATGTTCGAAGTAGTGTCGAATAACCTGGCATGTTCCTAAAAATAAAATTACTACTCAAGATGAGTCTCCAAAGTAAGTCTGGGCTTCACACCGACGACCTTTGCTCCCCAAAACAGTGCATTCCGAGGACCTTCAGACGGCCATTACGGCCGAACCGTTTGTCGCAGGGGATTCCGGATGATGTAAAAGATTGTTCGTGTTGTGAAGCGTACGTTGATAAAAAATATTAACTGATATAGCAAGGAAATATATCGGATGGAGTGAAGGTGGCTGTAAATCGCAATACTAATGCAAAATACGTGAGGTAGATGGTGCTGCTTGTGTCTTTGAAGGGATGTTTCCAGAAAGGAAACATCAGCGGATGTTTGAATTTGGTCTTCTCCATGTTTGCTGAGCGCACCGATGTAAACACTTCAAGCTCTAGTAGCTAATGCTTTTAAGTCGAACTCTGAGGCAGTGTTGGCGGTGAATTTTTTTTGTTTCATAAAGTTAGTAATTAGATTGACGAGGTTGCTAACGTTTTTTTATTCACATACTCTAAAGGCCCTTTTCAGGCATTACAGGGGGGGGGGGGTGTACAGTTAAATAAAAAAAATACTCTACTCATAGCTACTCTACACAAGACACACATATCCAGAACAACAGGCAAAATGGAAAAAAAAGTACAGAAAATTCGAAGTTGAGCATATGCAGGAATCGAGCCTTCCTAATGAGAATTTATTTGTAAAAAACACTTTAGTTCTTGCACAAAGGCGTCATGATTTAGGGTGAAGACAATATCACCCGGTAACTTGTTCCAGTGGTGAACGGCAAAAAACAATGGTGAATGACTAAAGAGATGGGTACGTGCAAACATGGGTTCGATTTTCAGAGCATGATCTAAGCGCGGAAAGATACGGTGAGCGGGTCTAATATAGTATGAAGCGAATGAAGAGCGACTGTGATACAATCTGTGAAAGTGTGATAATAGTGCTAGTATTCTTCTCTTTTTGAGTGATGGTGGCTTTAGCGATGCTTTGATTGCCGTTATGCTGGACTGACGTGAATATTTGTTAGTTATAAATATCGCTGCTTTATTTTGTATTGACTCCAGTTTGTGAATTAAGTACAATTGATGCGGGTTTCAAATTAAAGATGCGTATTCTATTTTTGAGCGGACGAGGGTAGTGTAGGCTAAAATATGGTGGCAGGATCAGTTTGGTGCAAGTGAAGTTTGATGAAACCAAGTGCATTAGATGTTTTACTGACAATAGCATCGATATGATTATTCCATGTTAGATCAGACGAAAAATGATCACCTAGGTATTTTACTGTAGAGACATTCTCAATGGGAATACTATTCACAGAATAACAGTGATTTTGAAGCTGAATATTGGTGGTGAATGTTATAGTCTTTGTTTTAGAGACGTTAATTTGCATTTGCCACTGTTCACACCGAGTAGTGATTATGTCCAGGTCTGACTGCAAAGAGTTGCTGTCGTCAGGGTTGTTAATCTGTGTATATATAACGCAGTCATCAGCAAATAATCTAGTAGTAGAAGTAATAAATTCACTTATATTATTAATGTAGATCAGGAATAAAATTGGTTCAAGCACCGAGCCTTGCGGCACGCCAGATTTTACCACGGTTGGGGAAGAACAACACCCATTTACACAGACATATTGGTAACGATTGGCAAGAAAGTTAGTAATCCAGGTGCTAATATGCTTGTTAATGTTCAGAGAATTTAGCTTCAGTAATAAACGATAATGGGGTATTTTATCAAACGCTTTCGCGAAATCAATAAATATAGCGTCAATCGTTAATTTATCGTGCACAGCATGATGAAGGTCGGTTATTAATTCAAACAACTGCGTCTCACACGAACGACCATGCAGGAAACCATGCTGATTAGGGGAAAAGAAGTTGTGCTCGGTTAAGTATTTCATTATGGCCGATGATATGATATGCTCCAGCAATTTGCACGGTATACTGGTTAACGAGATAGGTCAGTAATTTGTTAGCATAGATTGGTCACCTGATTTAAACATAGGAGTAACACGAACAAGTTTCCACGAGTCAGGTATGCAACCGGTGTCAAGGGATTGCTGGAACAATGCAGTAAAAATGTGAGATACAATAGGATTTTTTTAAATTTGAGCAGTTTACGGCATATATCGTCTGGACCAGGCAACGAGTTAATTTGCAGTCTGTCAATAGCTTTGTCTATCCCTTCACGAGTGATGATAAGATTATTCATGGTGGCACTAATAAAAGTGAAGTTAAGATCAAGGGGAGATTGGCATCTCTTCAGTGAATACGAAACTAAAAAATAAATTAAATGCTGTTGCTGCTTGTGATGGCGAAAGGTGTTCGTCATTCTTTATAATTGAGTCAATATAAATGTTGACTTCGGAAAAATAGCGTAAAATAAAGAAATCCGTAGATCTTTTTTTAAAAATAAAACAACTGGGTTAACTGTTTTTAAGAAGGTACCATTTACGATGTATTTTTTTCATTTTTTACCGGTACTAAAGGAAAGTGCATAAGATTCAAAATCTTCCATTCTGCAGTGGTGAGCAATCTAGTGCTCCAAGAAGCGATGGCAAACGAAAAAAGTCTGCAAATCACTGGAACGCTGTCTCTGAAATGTCTTTGCGCCTACACTGGGCACAAGATATGAGATAATTGGATCGCATCCTGAAATAGTGTCTGCTGCATTGAAGTACGTAGGCCCATTTTAAAGAGGTAGATTTTGAATTTCACACGGTTTTTGTTAAGGCAGATTAACAAAGCTAAGTAAACGGTACATTGTTGCAAACATTTCAGCCGTCTGTTTTTCAAGGTGGTCTACAAATGTCGTATTGATACTTTTATCCTGAAGCCAATATTTAGAATGAACTAGGCCACATGACTGCCAAGACCACTAAGTTGTATTCACGTGCCTCGGACACTCCGTCTTTTTTACGTACTTAGGACACTCCGTCATTTTTACGTGCTTAGGACACTCCGTCATTTTAATAATTGTGATTAAGTTTAAATGGGTCACGTCGTATGTAGGGCCATTCATTTTCCAGGTAAAAAACTATTCCATTCGATTCCTGTGCCCCAACTGGGTTCTTAAAAACTTGGTTAAACCTTATTGCAACCCAAGAAGATATATCTTTACGTACATTTTGTCAGTGTGCAATGCTGAAGGCACCTCACGGAAACTACAGAATACATTGGACATTTCCTACCACAGATTTTTAAAATAAGTGGTGATTTAAAGCCTCTTTAAATGCTTGCTAATCACGGCATTGGTTAATATGTGCCATAAATAAATAAAGTGCGTCTCAAAAGCGAAAAACTACAACTAAGACTACGACTGGTCATTTTATTAGCATCATTGTCTCAAGAGCTACCTACGCTAACGACGTCCGGCTCCAAGGATGTCGTGCATTTCGAACTGCAACTGCGATATTGAATGCTTTCGTAATGTACATAAACAGGCAGGCCTAGGAGAGATCCGAAAGCGCTGCTTGCGAGGATGATATAGCGCTTGATGCATTAGTTGCAGTGAAAAAAAAATTATGGGACAACGACACTTCTGATGCGACAACTCTGCGAAAGAAGTTTGGTTCATCCCTGATGATTACCTGGATGTTTTTACTCTAAGCCGAGGCGTCACACATTCGACAGAATTCTTTGGTGGGTGATGACGGGTGTTGCAAATGGGTTGCAAGCCCCAAGGGTAGCGTTGGCCTGGCGGCCTGGGGCAAAGCTGGAAGCATCCGAAGGTCCCGGCAAAGGATGAGTCGACTGGCAACAGAACAACTTGTTTATTCTGGCATCGCAAAAGAGCAGCCGGTCAGGGCGACCACGTTACTCGAAGGAAGAAATCGAAGTCTCTCTCGGCGTCCGGGGCAGCGGCGTTTTATACCCTCGGAGTCGAGGGCAAGAAGGAACGGCTTGGGAAGAGGCGTCCGATACGGCGACGCTTGAACATGTCCAGACGTGACGGGCGCGTCCGCCAGGCCGGCGCCGGTCAGACCTCCTCGCCTCCCAGTTGGGGAGCTCCTCTCCCCGGCTCCGCGCTTTGACAAGCGTGGGCACAAACATGCACACACACACACACGCACGCACGACGACACGACACGTGGCACTGAAACCTGCCTGGACGCGCTTGGCGGGAGGCGTTGCGGCAGCGATGAACGGGTCCAAATGACCGCCGCTTTGAACAAAGCCGCGGCGTCCGTTGCATCCGCGCCGGCTATACCGCGCGTCGTAGGCGAGACGTAACAGACCGCCCCGCTGGGAGAAAGAGATCCCGATGGTCAGGGGACTGCATCCGCTGTCCAGAGGGATGTCGCTCGATGATGCTCGTAATCGACACCGGTCGTCCCTCGACGTTGCTTGAGCGCAGCGCACAGAGAAGGCCTCGTTCTTGGGTTCAGGATCACATAGGACACTGCAAAGTCACTTCGGGAGAGTTGCCATTTTTGTGCTCGTTCCCAGCAAGCGTTAGAACTACGCCGAAACGCAACCGCTCAGTCAGCAAGCACGAGACAACCCTCACTAAGCTCTGCCAGGCTCTTTCCCCTTTTATACTACTGCCTAGTTCCTTACAGTAGTCAAGCAGCACTCAGAACGCGTCCACAAATTGGAAAATTGCACTAGAAAGCACATAATCACTTTGAAGCACTAAACAAAAGCAATATGTTAAAAATCCTGCCTCAGGAAGAAAACATCAGTAACCAACAACTTTGAGGCGGATTCCTACGTTAGGGGCTTCGACTTAAGCCATCGGCGTTACCGTTGAGACTCCCCTTTTTGTAACGCACCTCAAAGGAATATTGTTGCAAAGCGAGGCTCCAGCGCAGGAGGCGGCCATTTTTGGGAGATATGGTCTGCAGCCATTGGAGAGGGCAGTGATCCGTCTCAATGATAAACCTCGAGCCGGCTAGGTAGCATGACAATTTCTGAACGGCCCACACGAGACACGCACACTCTTTCTCAGTGGCGCTGTACGCCTGCTCACGACAGGTCAGCTTACGACTAGCATACAGGACGGGGTGTTCCACTTCTCCATTCTCCCTTTGGCACAGTACAACGCCCATGCCTCGCTCACTAGCATCGCACTGAACAACGAACCCTTTTGTGTAGTCTGGCGATCGTAGCACAGGCTGGCTTGTTAGGGCGCTCTTTAAGGCGCTAAAAGCTCTTTCCTTTGTCTCGCTCCAGACGACTGTTTGGGGCTCTGTTTTTCTTAGAGCATCCGTCAGGGGAGCCGCGATATCGGAGTACCTGGGGATGTACCTCTGATAGTAGCCGGCGACACCTAAGAACGTCCGAATATCGGTCTTCGTGCGCGGTTGCGGGAAGTATCCCACCGCTGCCACCAGTTGTTGCAAATGGGTTGCAAGCCCCAAGGGTAGCGTTGGCCTGGCGGCCTGGGGCAAAGCTGGAAGCATCCGAAGGTCCCGGCAAAGGATGAGTCGACTGGCAACAGAACAACTTGTTTATTCTGGCATCGCAAAAGAGCAGCCGGTCAGGGCGACCACGTTACTCGAAGGAAGAAATCGAAGTCTCTCTCGGCGTAAGTAGTAAGTAAGTGGATGAAAGGGGAAGAGGAAAGGAAAATGCACGGGCCTGTGACTGGTGTTAAAACACCACAACCACTGCCGGCGTGCAGATAGAGAGAAGGATAGGTAGGGTTTCAGAAGAAGAAGGAAGAACGCGCGCGCAGGGGCGCGCGCGCTCCTCTCGGCGTCCGGGGCAGCGGCGTTTTATACCCTCGGAGTCGAGGGCAAGAAGGAACGGCTTGGGAAGAGGCTTCCGATACGGCGACGCTTGAACATGTCCAGACGTGACGGGCGCGTCCGCCAGGCCGGCGCCGGTCAGACCTCCTCGCCTCCCAGTTGGGGAGCTCCTCTCCCCGGCTCCGCGCTTTGACAAGCGTGGGCACCAACATGCACACACACACACACGCACGCACGACGACACGTGGCACTGAAACCTGCCTGGACGCGCTTGGCGGGAGGCGTTGCGGCAGCGATGAACGGGTCCAAATGACCGCCGCTTTGAACAAAGCCGCGGCGTCCGTTGCATCCGCACCGGCTATACCGCGCGTCGTAGGCGAGACGTAATACGGGCCAGCAGTCCGCTAAGTATTAAGGTGGGGTGCTGAAGAGGCTAGTGGGTAATGCTTCTGGACGGCCGATGGCTTTCCTACGGCCTCTTCGAATTCGATTTCCCCGTCTCTTTTTTGTCGCGCCATTGTGTGGGGGCCTTCCGCACAGTTGAGGTAGGTGTGTTGGCAGTTGGGGTAAGCGGGGAAGAGGAGGGGGCGCTTCTGGAGGGTAGATTTTTGTGGTTGAGTTAATGATGACGATTCTGGAAAGGTGAAGGTATACTCTGAACATAAAAATTCTATATGGGAGTGAAAAGGGAGTGATTGCTGTCCGCTAGCGCACACCATTTTAGGGGACAGAGTATGTTGGCTAAGTTCCGGAGCAGATTTCGATCACTTAATATGCTGATTGCTTACTCTTGGTAAAGAGGGTATAATTCAACTGCCAAGTATTGTAACCTGATGCAGTTAGCAAATGGAGGAGGCTTTTAAACGTGTAGCCGGAGGTCTTCAGGTTAGCAAATAGAGTAGACTGAAACACCGGTTAAAAACTTCTCGTCTGGTAGAACTTCGCTGGATGCGTTGCAGGCGCAAGGATTCCGCATTTTTAGTGATGGAAATCTGACGTGGAATTCACAGGCTCGGAGCAAGTTGCCATTTCTGAACCTGTGATGAAAGTAATGAGCGCAAATATTTTATGCCCAAGCATGTGCTCCAATTTTCACTTATTTCTAACAAAGAAAGAAAACTTGAAATATGGAAGCATTAATTTGTAACTAAACTTCTACCCTGCGTTGAACGCAATGAATACCGCCCGAATTCTCTACTTTGAGTTTTGAAAAAAATCACTCTATATATTTTATATACACACCCTGCCTCTTGCACAGCTTGTCATCGTTTCTTCTCTCGCTCTTTCTCACCGGTACCGCTATGATGCTGCTCGACTCGGCATTTGATCTGTCTATTTTAACGAGTTAATAAAAAGAACGCTTTTTGTGGAGAATCCGAACTGTCCTTATCTTTTACTGGAAGCTGACGTTTTAGGCTAGAAAATAACGGAGGCTAGTTTTGAATAAGTTTTTTTTTTGCTACCCTATCGGAGATAATTCCTGTATCTTGAAACGGGCCAAGATTTGACGTAAGTGCTGTACCCTAAGGTGACACAACAAAGGAATGTTACCTGTGACAGTGCTCATCAGAGAATTCTATAAACCCGGGGCATGTTATTTGCTCTGCAGCACTTTGTCATCTTGCAAAACATATACCTTCGGTGTAATGTATTACCTAAGTAGAAGAAAATATTCTGTGTGAGCAAAACTGCCTAAAGTAAATTCGAAGAAAACATCTTAGGCTGTTCTTTCAATAACATAACTTATATACAAGGTGTTAAAATTACGCTTACAGGATTCCTCGAGAACGGATGATGAGCTGTATACGATAGGTGGGCACTACTTTTCTTCAGCTAAGTTATAAAGCCTGTGTATTTTCCGCAGCCATCGAAGCGCGCCTATAATAGGCAAAGACCGTCATGCCACTGTCCCTGCAACTGTTAACACTACAGCGCTCTGTACGGGCGCGGGAAATATCGCATACAATATTTTAATTGATAGCGTATTTCTTTTTACTTCAGCAGCGCTTTGCTGGAGTGAAGTTTATGCAAACTAATTTATTTCTGCACATACTTTTCGCTTTCACTTCCATAAGCTGCTCATTATTGGTGATGATGTGCTCGTCGAGTGGCTAGGCGCCAAAATCGTTTTTTCGTTTTCTTCTTGTTTTTCCTCAATGTCCCAGTTTTCCTGAAATCTACTTTGGCTGCTTCCTTAAATCCTGTGCGTTCCATTGTAAGAGATATGACGACTCTTAGCCACTACGACTGGCGTGGAAAAGCATTACTGCATGATAAATTTAATCAAACTAAAGATACATATTATATGACAACTAGCGTGTCCTTCGCTTCAGCAAAGCCTTATGATGTGCAGTCTTTGTCAAAAATATACAGCCCAAGGGGTTTTCTTCCAAGCCGTGTGGCGGGGTTTTTAAGCACATTTGACAGTCCTAAGTTTGGGACTGTTGAGGACGCAAGTTGCTCCCGCCTTCGTAAGATAAGGGTCTCTGAGTATGCAAAAGGAGCCCCTGTGCAGGGCTCTGAAGCAGACCCCTTGGGATGTATACTTTTGACAAAGACTGTACTTACGTACCAGCAGAATGGTTCACGCTGTCACGGTTCGTATCCCTTGACATGATAAATAGAGCGGATGAGTATATCCTGCTCGCTATATGACGGACCTCTCAGCTATAAAGAGTAAAGAATGTTAATAAATTAGGGAACTGCATCAAAAGAGAAAATGTGTTCTCGTGAGTGCATAGCAGCAACTTTTTCTACTCTGACAGCAACAGTATGTAATGCTTTGAAAGAAGGCCAGGGATAATATATATTTTCTTATTTTACTGAGATTGTAGCATGTGAAAAAACCTTTCCCCACCGATAAAGTTCAGGAAGCATACCAACACAATGCATGCCGTTAATCTTCAGTACATAAACCGGAATTCCACGCCTCACTAGTTTGGTACCCACTGCAATTCTTTCTCCACATCTGTCACGTCACGTGACTCACGTATTATATCGGGGCGTGTCTGACGCCATGTACTAAAGGAACGAGTCTCATTTGATGGATGCTTGCCAGGCGTGCGGATCTTGGGAATTCTGTGGTGTACGAAATGAAATGCCTAGTTTTAAAGCAACTGCTGTTCTTTTCCCCGGTACTGACGCCGCGTGCGTGATAAGCTGGTTTTTTGCGCGGCCGGCGAAATGAATTTTAGATAGAAACGTGCTCGCTTCTATAATCCAGGCAAACTTGATAGTTCGGTAGAATCGCATGAAACCAACGCTATCAAACTGAGAAACTTATAATTTAGGAGTGCAACTAATTATCATTCGTGCGGCGTCATCACATACAACACCAAGAGCGGATTGCGAAGCGAAAAAATGGCGTTGTGAAAGCAGCTTGCTTAACACCACGCTTTAGAATTCGGCCGACTCACCCAACCGCACTGTAACATTGATGACGCCGAGGCGAGCTTTTGCAAAATGACTTCTGCTAATGCGTGGCACGTTATCTCCCAGAGTATGGGCGGCGCAGCTCACGCCCACAGATCCCGTTATAGTCGCTCGCACAAGCAGCGCGTATATGCGAGGAGGCAGTCTTTTTTCGGCCACCACCTTTCCCGGGGAGTAGGTGAAGCTATCTCTCAAGTTGCCGCCTGGAATATTTACAAGAGCTCGCAGTGCACGACGAGACCCTCTTCACTGCCCCGCTTTCCTTCTTTTCTGCTCGCTCATTTATATCCATTCAGCTCTTGGCGCCCGAGGATCAGGAAAGGATATCAGTCTTCTGGGAGGTACATAACACGGCCAACGTAGGGAGGGTGTAGGGGAAAAAGGGAGCTGGATGGGAAGAGAAAGGAGTCAAAAAGAACCGAGAGAAACTAGATATAGAAGTGGGAAACACTATGCTCCCCCTCCTCTCTCCGCTCCCCTCAGCCTCAGGGGCACCTGAAGCCTACACAAACGCGGTGAGGCAAAGAGCAGGCCACCCAGCTTTGGTTCTTGAATAATAGAAGCGGGCACCCCAAGAAAACAGGAATCAAGAATGAGAAGAGAGGGGGTAGGAAGAGAGGGAGAGGCGAGGAACGAGAGATCGGGAAAGCCACTGAGAAGGAAGGGAAGAGAGGAGGGAACGAGGCTCGCTAAAGAGACCGGGGCAACGAACAGCCGGGGATAAAGGGTGCCGGAAGACGGGCACGCGCGCATACAAAACGAAGGAGAGAAAAAAAGTAACGCGGACGGCTGAAATGACGCATTCTGCCGCCGTTTAATGGACGTGCGAACATATTGCATTAGCCGCGAATCCCGGAGCAACGCTGATGAACTCCGAGCTGGCTGAGGATAGCGAGCGAGTGAGCGGCCTCCTTTTATCGGAGTCGCCCCAAACGCAATGGGAGCAAAAGGAGGCTAGAGAGCCCAAGACGACCTCCTCATCGTGTATCTTGTACTTTTTAACGCCTGCGCCAGCCCTATCTCTATCTGTCTCTCTTGCTTGTTTCATCATTTTTGTGTGTGTGTGTGTGCGTGTTTCATTACGCGACTGTTTTATGGCTCGCCACTATTTTGGTTGTTTAACGTGATCCGTGTTTGCACGCATCGATCGAGCTTGCTTAGCGGCGTTGGAACCACATCTGAGCTTGCGAAAATTGTAGCGGGTCGAGGCGCCCTCTTTGATGCTGCTCTCAGTGCAAACGTAGCGCCCTCTGAGGACAGCGCTAAAGCTTTGCGCTTATCTTTGAGCCGGTTAGTTGCCTTTTATATTGGGCAGCCCTAGCAGTTTTTGTTCCTCGGGTCGTCCATGGCAGAACATTGGTCATCTTCGATGAACTGTAAGGATTTGTTTTCACAGATTATAAGTAAGATGCGGCATCTGAAGGTAAAATGCCACAAATTTACGATCAAATCAAATCAAATCATATCAAATCAAGGATAAAACACTGCAATAAATTGCTGGCGCTAGATAGTTTTACAAGAGGAGAAAAGGAGAGGAGCCAGGGAAAATGTTCAACATGGTTAGACGCTTGGAATTCACTCTGGAGTTAAACAACAACCCAGCAAGAACAGAAACTATATTTACTTTTAAAATATAGTTTTTCAACGATTTTTTGAAAGGTTGCTGACTGTAAGCGATATGTTTGTAGCTGCTGTCCGTTTGTGTTTTCAAGGTGTTATATATGCTGCTTATTGCGACTGTTGTGCTCCTACCTGGCATTTAGTTTGCCCATTCCGGTCGCTGGTTCATTATGCAAGGCTTTTCATTATGAAAAAGCCATCAAAGAAATAAATATGCACACAAAACAAAAATAACATATTGGAAGCAGTATTTGAAAATATATTACGACTACGCATGTATTACTGCTTAATTGAGATCTGATTAAGGAAAGGTACAAGTGATAAGCAAGGTAATGATATAGATATCAAGTAATATGCTCTCCTGCATCAGTTATTTCTAATGTCCAGTACATCAACATCTTTGTTACTTTTTCGCAGCCCAAAACGCCAAGGTTGCTTTTGTTAACACCCTGGTATCTTACTTAATCTCTTTGATTCCTTCCAAGAAGACATCTTTAGGCTCTCTCGCGTTCCATTCTTACGGCGACAATTCCCCCAATACACATAACTCGCGATGCAGAAAAAAAAAGGCGGGAAAGTCATCCTTGACAAAGCGATGCAATGAAACCAATCGCGTCGATGCGGGCCGCTTTTTGGCTATGAGAGCGGGCAATTCTTGATTCACATTTCTTGAGTTTTCGGTCATCCTGCATTGTTGGCAAAGAAAAACAAAACGGGAAACCTAAACGATCACACGAGTACGATGATGCTGGAAGAACAAATTACTAGGCGAACGCGCGACGGGACAGCTGAAGAGTATTTTCCAGAGAGGGTACCCGACAACGCACTGCCGCTCATGTTTTAGAGAACAGAAGATAAAAATTTAAAGCAAAGAGAAAAACAGAAACAGTGACGCGCTAGCAGGGTTGAACGCCAGAGAACAAAAGGACCGGTTAATGTTATTTCATTTTCTCGGCCCTTAATTTTCTTTTTCCGCCAAGAACAAAGGCCAGCTAGCTAGCTAGCTAGATCCCGGATAGAGAATTTAGCGAGAATCCAAAGAATAAAAGGTATACAATAAAAACTGAGGACGCAAAGAAACAATAGGACTAGAGGGAACTAAGCGAGCAAGGAAAAGATTCTGTGGCATAGCGTCTCTGGGTCTCTTACACTTTCTTCCTCTATGCTCGGAAAGCAGTGAAAAGACGGGTGGAGGGGGTGGTAAGAGAGAGAGAGAGAGCGTCCTTAGCCCTGCGACGAAATTGGATTCCGGCGCCACTCGTGACAATTTAATATCCTCGTGTACGCCCGGTGGGTCCCGCGAGCGGAGGCAATACATTCCTGGACCCGTGAGAGCAGCAGCAGGGCACGGCCAATCGCAGGCAAACGTGAGCTCGCATTTTTCTGCGCGGCTACCGTCCGTCCGCTCGCTACGCACCAAGGTCCGGCCGGCCGCGCCCCAGGAAACCACCGCGGCTCGGTGTGCTCGCGAGAGCGTCTCCCTGAAATGCGCGCACCGCGGGAGACCAGCTGGTGGACGTATGCGCTTTCTATATACGCCGCTTGGCCATTCCTGCCCGCCCCCTCCATGCCCCTCCCTGCGTTCTCTCTTCTTTCATTGCTAAGTTTTCTCCTGTCGTTTTTTTCTTCTCTTCGTACTTTCTTCGCTTCTGTGTTCACACTTGTCTGTGTCACTGTCCTCTCCTCTTTTTTCCCCACGTTTTCTCGAGGCTGTCACTCGTTTCCCCACGGTTGAGGGCGAAAAATCTTGAAGTACCTCATTTCATTTTTTTTTCTTCGCTCCCTCTGCTGTTTTCTCGTCATTCTTTTTCGCGGCCCTTCACTTTTGAATGGTCGGCTCGCTCCATTTTTGGCGCCGACCGTATCTCAACGGTCCCCGCGCGTGCCTCTTGAACGTGTGATCGTGCATTGTCAGTTTTAATGGCCGCTTTGTTTCGTGTAGTTTCTTTCCTCAGGCCTGAAAATGAATGTCCGGCAGTTAATGTCTCCATTCTCTTTTTGGCAGTAACGCTCTTTGTTCGTCACTCATTTTGGCTGGAGCGTATACCCGCGTGCAAGAAAGGGATAGTAATTGCATTCCGCGTTCTAACACGCGTGCCAGACACGATCTTCTTTTTGCGTGGCCGTGGTGCTCAAAGAGCGCCGCGAACACGTTCGTAGAGAGCCGTAGCCTTGTCAAGACGCCACGAGCTTCAAGCAACGGTCGGTCCTTGAAGAAAACCATGGTACACTTGAACCTCAAAGCAATCTCGTTAGCCGTAGCGGTTAGGCAGCAGCTTTCGAAATACTCCATCTACTCGCGCGCAAGGGTCTGCTAATTAACTTATTCTGAATTTGATTAGACTGGAAAGTAAAAAGTTGGCGAAACTAAGTGTGTTCTTGAATATCAATGCAAGCCTACTTGTATCTGCAAAGAAACCTGTCCTCTCGACCCCTCCATTCTTCTCGGCGCCGCCTCCCTGAATACTAAAAAAGAACAGGAGAAAAAAAAGCACAAAAATGCGATGTACGCGTGCATTGAGACGAATTGAATATGGCGCAAACATCGATTCATAAGAGGACACGTGTAAAAGGACTAAAGTTAACATTTACGAATCTACATGGCGACAGGGCACTATTTAAGCGTGCTTAATTGGGTGTCTCAAGCTACGTCTTAACGAACCTAATTATAATGAGCGTACCATATGTTGCATTAACTTTTTTTTATGAACAGAAGGACAGAAGAAGAAGTTGAGCCTCTGAAATGCTGGGACGAGCTCCGATTGCAACTGAGTGTCCACAACTGGAAAAGTAAAAGTCGCCGCACGTACAAAATATCCCGCCTTTCGAAATTACTCTGGGACAAAATAAGTTTTTTTCCTCCTTACTCCCCGCTCTCTAGCCTACGCAGTCTAGAGCCTAGCTCCATCTTATTCAGTTACGGAGAACGAATTGCGATCTCTCGCTGCCATCGTTTCTGTCTCGCAGTAAATCATTCCGGCCGGGGCCGCTGAAGTTCTATCCCCGTAAGTTCTCGTTCGGCCTGCTCGCCTTACAACTGAGCAGCCTTCCTCTCGCAATCAGGTATTCCCGACTCTCTGCTCTACTTCACTTTTATTCTTTTCGTCCAATATTCGCCCGCTGTCGAGTAGCCATAGAAGAGAGACATGTCAAACTGCTTCTATCTGTGTCGAGAAAACGGAATATAAAATAATATCGGTAGGGTGAAAAGAAGGCGATGTGTAAAAAAAAAAAAAGATCAGGGTCCGAAGCATCGAAACGCGGCGAGAGTCAACTCGACGCGATGAATGACGAGCCTAGCAGCGAGTGTCTCGTAACTTACGTTTTCTCGCCGGCGCGATCTCTTTGCAGCCGCCGACGACGACACGACGCCTAGAATGGCCATGAAAAAAAGAACGGGTGCGACAGCAGTCTGTGCGCGCACAGCCAGTGCGGCACAGGCGTAGCTCGGTTTTCACAGGCGTCGCTACTTCTATCTTCAGTTCCTCTTTTTCTCCGCTTTGTTTCTATTTTGTTGTATTGCTTACCCTTCTCTTTACACCTTTTTCAAGTATCAAGCGCCCCCTGCAACGAGATGGAGAGAGAGAAAAGAAGGAAAGAGGTGGGGGAGGAATCAATAAAAAAGACCCAGAGCTATTCGGGTGTCGCGGGAACGTGACGGAGGAATTTGATTTGAATTCCGCGAGGCCCAGAGTCGGCGGAAAATAGTAGTAATTCTCGCCGAGGGGGAATCGTTTATGAAGCCTTCCCCCCTGCGACGCAAGGGCGGCTTGGCAGCGTCGGCGTGCTGAGAAAGCTACCGAGCCACGCTCGGTAGCCTGTTGAGCTTCTCTTTTCCGTGTCGACTTTTATCCTCTGTGCACGTGAGGCGTCCAAATCTCCTTGTGCTTATTTCGTTCTTAGCGGACAGGAAGGTGCGAGGACGAAGTATTGACCAAGATGATACAACGCAGGGTGTCGTATATTTCACGGCGAGGAAGGAAACAAACGGAAATAAAAACAAAAAGAAAAACGCCCAAAGGATAAACGACCGGCAGCAAGGCGAGAGGACGCGCAACCTGATTTCAGAGTGTCTCGAGATGGAATTTGAATATCTAGATGCCTTGCGAAATGACGAATAAAATGCATTGTGTCAGGCTCGCATTTTTATATTTTTTTTCTAGCGGGGTGAGGGGGAGTGTCTAGTATTGAAGTCGTTCCTGGAGGGCGAGAGAGGACAGAAATTCTAGAAGAAAAATAGAAGACAGCCAGAATATATGATAGGCAAGAATAATGAAAAAAGACACCTGGACGGGAGGTCCGTTTCACTCTGGTTCTTCGGAGAAGCAGGCGCGAAATTTGATTCGGGTTGAGCTGTGATACGCAAGGGCGGAACGGGTGACGAAAGAATAAATGAATAGAAAAGGCGTTTCGAAGCTGAATTTGCAAAAATGAAGGAAGGAGGAACAAGATGAAGAGAATATGATTGAAGCAGGGCACACTCGCCTCCTCCCACTACGAAAGGAGTGAACAGAAAGTTGATTGAAGATGGGCGGATTGCATCGTAAGGAAGTGCGGAAGTAAGTACGAGAAATAAAATTACCAAATAACTTGCAAAAGAGGGAGTTCTATACTAAAGAAGTAATATTACATTTTAGAAGTGGACCATGTGTTTACTGCGTGCAGTGAAAACGAAAAGCTACATAGTGAAATGTAATAACAATAACGGGCGATTTTTTGCGGGTAATTCTTTTTGTTTCGCTGTAGAAATAGATGTCGTTAGTATTCTTTCATGGCCTCATTCAGTGTCCATGATTATGCCTCTGACTTCAGAAAACAAGTGTTCTCCTCAACTAATTATTTTCTGTGAAAGAGAATATGAGCGCTTAGAGCTCACATCTATACTGGGAACAGAGATATTAAATGACAAGGACTGGCTCTCTCCTAGATTTTCACTCGTCCGGTGTCATCGTGCTCAATTTTACAAGTAGGTTCAGTAATTCATGTGTGCCGGTCATGTGTGGCACCTGCACCTGCTGGCACGCTGTTACATGATTACATGACAGGCTTGGTGTACAATGCTTTGAAGGGTTACGGACGTCCTACATGCAAATGCCACTATATTAGCTTCTTTACAGAACTATAATCTGAGCTCGTCGAATCATAACAAAGCATTTTGAAAGAGGAGCGAACCAGGCAAGAACCTTCACAATACTGATAACCTTGTTTTAATTATTGGTTTTTCTTTTGTATTTCAAGCAACTGTTTTCTTTCAAGTTTTTGCAATTTCTTCACAGAATTACTTTTGTCGATTCTTACCCGAAGTTTTGTTGCGGAAACAGACGGTGCTAACGAAGTGATCAAAATTTGCCCTATCTTAGGTTTAGGTTTTCTAGCGTATAACGTCCCAAAGAGACTCAGGCTATGAGGGATGCCGTAGTCGAGAGCTCCGGAAATGTCGACCACCTGGGGTTCCTTAGCGTTCCCTGACATCGCACAGTACACGAGCCTTTAGCATTTCGCCTCCATTGAAATGCGACCACCGCGGCCGGAATCGAGCCCGCGTCTCTCGGGTCAGGAGCCGAGCACCATAACCACTGAGCCATCGACCGACTGCCCGTTCTTCCGAGTTTGTTTCTATAGCTTATCATCAACGAGCACTTCTTCAGTCCAATACGCCTGTATGAAACAGACTCTGACCTCATCTTAATCATTTAGGGCTGCGCTTAGAGAGGATGCGAAGGTTGCAACTATGTCGGAAGAGTACGCGGCAAAAGAGAACAAAAAAGGCGGCGAAGCTTCTACTCATGAAAGCAAAAAAAGTGGTACATAAAAAGCGCAAAGGAATAAGCAGCACGCATCTGAGAAAGTGTTTAAAACAACTTATTGTCAAGAGAGGTCAGGGGAGAAAAGCACAGCGTAGTGGAGCACAAACAGAACAGCCATGTGAGAAAGTACCAAAGCATCATGGAACGATTGCACGAACCTAAATAACTTCAGAACAGCCACATTTTTCAACTTCCAATGGCAAAGTGTACTGTGTTAGTATGTAAAAAAGGTATAGCGAAAGTAATAACGGGTAACGTTTATCAGAGAGTGCAAGAATACGATGGGGATTGCTTTAGCAGCGGGAATAAGCTTACTGGTGTTTACTGTCTGCATACATTTCGATTTTTAACTATCAGGCAGGGAATTCAGTTTCCGCAGTGAGCGGAGAATGATCATAACGTTGCAAGTCACGTGAAGAGGACGCATGCAGCGAAGGGGACAAAAAGCGGTGAGACAGAGCATGAGCAGTAAACGCGGTGGCTGCCTCCAGATATTTCAAACGGTTAATAGGTCTTTCCATGGTAGTACACTGACTACCCGGCGTGCATGCATTCGCTCTTGCTTAAATAATAACGACTGCCTCATTAATTTACTCTTCCGCTCGGTCCCATATGTATCAAAACTTTAAAGAAGGCTTCATCACGATTTTGCTGCCTGCGCAGACCTCTCGCAGTGTCTTATGGTGCCATAAATGAACTCACTGAAAACAGGATGCATAAAATCAATTGATACGTACTGGGGCATTCTGTGTAAGAAAAAAAAACCCCGCGTCGCCTTCTGGCCCTTTTTTCTCTGAGCTGTTCGTTTAATACTTGCTTATACATTCGTATCATAACGCTGAGGAGATTTTCTTTTTTTACAATGTTGTGCTTTAACTGTGCTGTTCCCTTACACGGCTGTTTTGACGCCATACTAGTTTTCTCCTCATCTTAGAATTACGTGTGCTGTCTTCATGGCGTGCTGTTTTGTCGCCGCGGCGAGCTTTGTGCGCTGCTTTGAGGTGTCCTTTGTTTAGATCACTGTGTGGCTGGGTCGCTGCGAGGTTTACCGCAGAATTTCGACTGAGGACATGAGGCAGAAATCATGTGGTATGCAGACGCGGTGTAAAATGGAAGTACTCTTTGATGGTTAACGATACAAGTGCATTTCTGGAATGATTCGAGCTTTTGTTACTTCCTAGAGTGCAGAACCCGTAAGCAGTATTTGGAATTTGCTGCTTTGAATTTACTAGTGCCTTTGCGATGCGAAGCAGCTATCGCTATCGTCCTGATGGACCATTCTGAAGCCATCCTAACGTCTCTGAATTTGGTAGTGCTCTAGGGTGTTTTTAAGACTGGCTCAAATGATGTTCAGTTAAAGGAATTAAACTGTGAACGCCTGCTGCCAGTGACCCCGTCACTTTGCGACTTGAGCACAGTTTTACAAGGATTGGCCATCACACTCTCAGAACAAAAGATGCGCAAACGCGTTTTCTTGAACGAAAGGTTATAATGGCGAGCGTATGGTTGAGTAAAATAGCCACTAATTACTGTTTAAAAAACGCTTCCACTGCCATCATGCTGATGCCAGCAACAACAGAAGCCGTGGTGCAGTTTCGAGACCTCGGCTTGAATGCGCGAGGCTTTGTACTTGCACAATACGGTCGTTAGCTTTTCGTTCTCCGATGCCTAAGCAATAGCTAACTCACATCACACATCACATTACATCACACCGCATCACACCACATCACACATCACACATCACACATCACATCCAATTCCATCCAATCCCATCCCATCACATCACATCACATTTCACATCATATTACAGCACACGTCGTGACATGACGACCTTTCACATCACATCACATTGTATTACATCACATCACCATCAGTGTAGTATAGGCAACACTCTCATTTTAAGTGTATAACATAAAGGGTGGGTACAGGAATGAACAAAGCTTATGTATTAAGAATTGTCGGTAAAAAATAGATGTTATAAAATTATGAATGTGGATGAGCAGATGGTTGCAGTGACGTCATGTGGAAGGCCGTTACAGTTTACGTCTGAGCGAGGGAGAATGATCCAGCTAAAGTAGTGTGAGCATGTATATGGGCAACTTGTAAGAGATGTCCAATGCGGTGTTAAATGCGAGCCGAAAGGCTTATGTACGGCGGAATACGAAGTGAGCAGCAAAAAAGAAAAACTTATGAGAAAAGCACATACTTGAGACTCGACAACGAGAATCAAGGTTTTTTAGGTCAGACTATACTTTTAAGGTTGATATACTGTCAGTGAATGTACAGCATGAATGAATGAAAGTCTAGTGTTTCGATTTTGCAGTGATTGTATTGAATTATCAGGTGGACATGGCTATGGCTCCAGATGGAGGGTGCATATTCCAGTTTTGTTCTCACCCGGCACTTGCACGCACAACGTCTTTCTTTCTGTGGCGCGTAGCGCAGATGCCCTTTAAGCATACAGACAACCCAGAAATAGCCTGCCTGTGCTTCTGCGACTATCAGAACTTCTTCGCAATTTTTTGCTTTCCTTTCAAATTTCTTGATTTACACGTTTCGCGTTATCTCTATTTCATTTTATTTACACATGAAAGCGAGAGAGAGAAATTTTATTAGACCACGCATGTGTGTCCAGTCGGATGCCTTCGCCTCTGCAGTGGCCAGTGGCTACTCCATCCGGCTAGTGAAGCCGTAGGCAAAATCCCGGCCACAGCGTATGCATTAAGACACAAACTAAGAGTAAGAGTTCTCTTATACTTAGATTTAAATACGGATTACAAAACTCCGGTAGGTCAAAATTATTGCTGAACCCTCCGCTATAGCGTGGCCCATTGCCTTCAGTATTGCTTTGACAACGAAGAGATTTCTGAGAAGTGAGGACGAGTATTTTATCTTTCTTTCAAATGATTTGAAGCCGCACCGCATAGACAGGGAGCGAAGCCCTTGTGATGTGTACATTTGTGAACAAAAGCTGCATAAGAAAATAATTCGTTTTCGAGAGAAAGTAACTATGTACACGTTTATAAACTTTTAAGTTTCTTAAGTTTAAGAACTTAACAAAATATATTAGGCTCGAATTCTAGAAGAACCACACAATTACTGTAACAGCTATTTCCGGTCACGTAAATTATATGGCACCCAGGCTAATTACTTATCTCAAGAAGATGAGATTCGAGAGAAAGAGGTTTAGGGGGGGGGGGGGGTGCACACTTTGGCCAACTTGGAAGACCGAGAATAGAATACAACCAGCGGTCTGGGAGCA
Organism: Amblyomma americanum; assembly: GCF_052857255.1. Classification (NCBI taxonomy): domain Eukaryota; kingdom Metazoa; phylum Arthropoda; class Arachnida; order Ixodida; family Ixodidae; genus Amblyomma; species Amblyomma americanum. The sequence continues at coordinate 164,034,558 of NC_135500.1, read as the reverse complement.
AGGAATGTGATGCTGGAAGGCATCTTTGTTTTTATTTCACTGAGTGCAAGCCGTCTTTCCTGCTTAGGGAGTCCTTACGAAGCGTTTCTTTCTCAAGGCGGGGTGGGAGGGTGGCATTTTTTATGCCATTTATCTATTCTTCAACTTTGTCCGGTGGCGAAACCCAGGGCTGCGAAGAACTCATGGAAAGGCAGTGGCCGACTTCCTGTACTTCTCGCTTTGTTTCTTCCTAGTATTGTGTTTACAGGGCCAGCGCCTGCCGGGCCGAGGCGTTCGACTTCGTGATTTATTTGATACGCTGGATGCGACGTGAAGCGCTTGCAGAGGAGCAGCATTCCTAACCAAACAAAAGAAAGAAACCGTTTCTGTTAAGGTTTTTTTTCTCACAGCGGCTGCGGTCGAGTTTTGTGATAGAAGGAGACGGGAGATTTATTTTCGCTTGCGAGGCAATTTTCCACTGTACGTGACCTATTGTGCAAGGCGTACCTTTGTTGTTGTGTCTATTTACTTTTTCTATCCGTGAAGGCTCTGTTACTGCGTTGGTTATGTAGAGAGATATATAGTAGTTGACCACGAAATGCGCATCGATAGAGTACACTTCCCATTGATTATCAGACACTCGACTGAGCAGCGAATAGTGTTGCATGCTGTTAAACACTTTGGCTCCATGTCTTTTTAAGACGACTCCTGCAACTTTGAAATTGTTTCGTTCATTTTTTTTCAAAAGATAGCAGTGAAAGAATGCAACAAGTTTTTATGCCGTGGACATAAAACAGATAATTCAAATCGTCTCTTTTCTTAAGACCGTTCACCATTTTTTACGCAAATAGCATCTACTGCGCACCCAGCGCTGTGGCAAGGTGACTAAGCATTCTCCTGCACAGCCCAAACTTGCGGGATTAAATAGTAGGTGTGGTGGCCGCGTTTAGATGGCGGCAAAACACGAACAACGCCACTCTGCGGAGCAGTGCCGATGCGCGCTAAAACTCATTAATAGTAAAAATTATTTCGGATCCGCAGTTTGCTCTATGGCACCTCTTTCAGACCAAGGCCAGCGTCAGAAAGTGAAACGCCAAATACAATAGCACTGGCATCAACAAATGCTCTTATGATTAATAAGTAATGATAATAACGTCAGAGCCGCCACAGTGGCTGAGTGGTTATGGCGCTCGGCTCCCGGCCCGACAGACGCGGGTTCGATCCCGGCCGCGGCGGTTGAATTTCGATGGAGGCGAAATTCTAGAGGCCCGTGTGCTGTGCGATGTCAGTGCACGTTAAAGAACCCCAGGTGGTCGAAATTTCCGGAGCCCTTCACTACGGCGTCTCTCATAGCCTGAGTCGCTTTGGGACGTTAAACCCCCATAAACCAAACCATAATAACGTCAAGTGGACAATCTAAAGGAATTATAAATAAAGGGAACTCTAAAACTTCTTACTTCTGACAGCGTTTTGCAAGCATCCGAAAGTGAAAACAGCAAACATCAAGGTATTCTATTGGCGTAATGCAATACAGAAAAAAATGCCGCCTGTCGGAGAAGGCTTCCTCACAAAAACGCGCATAGACCCCTTGTGCACCGACAGGGTTGCAAATAGACAATTTCTGGGGACTTTTTTAAAGCATACAACAGATACATTTTCTTACTGTTGAAAGGGCACGAGACGTTCCCAGCGCCATTCAGCTTACGCATTAAAAAATTCACTCTGCAGTAAACTTTGGGTGAGGCATTTTTTCAAGAAAGCTAGTGAGACCCCGCAGTGTAAATGCGAGCACTAGGGCGCTCGGGCGAAGGTGAATGAAATGGTCGAACTGCGTCGAGCAGGTGCAGAGCACGGGGGGTGAGAGCCCGATGTGAACACCGCCACTCCTTCGCACACCGTCCCCGAAGAGAGGCAAGAGACGCGAACAAAAGATCGTTCTGAAAGTTTAATCAAAAGCAGCTTTGCAGGCGCATGATATTAAAGGTACTTGTCACTGATTCAACATGCTTTCCATAGTTTATTATAGATTCACTTAAACAGTTTAATATCAATTCAGAGGCCGCACATGATGAAATATTTTAAACACTAGATGCTCTAGCAGCAAATAAGAACTTTGTTTGGTATGACTTGCTTTCCATGGAATCTCTTAAACGTGTTTTCGGCCCTTCCGTAGAACGGACATTGTTAGTTCATTATTAAACTCAGAGATAAAAACATGGTTGGTCACAAGCGTGTTAAGGGGCATGCGGTTGCTATAATTATCGAATACAAATTGTTGGTTTCTAATAGTGAATACTGAAGCGTCAATCCATTCGTTCAAAATAACATTTTGATTTTCATACGCTGCAACATGTAAATTCAAGGAAGAATATCCTATTTACCTACAATGCTAAATTGAGGGCTTGGGTCAGTAAAAAGACATTTTGAAACACTGTTCGTTAACAATAACGCAATCATTAACTTGTCATAATCGCTAAAGCCCCAACTGGTACAGAAAAAAATATTTTGCAATATTAATAATTCAGACTTGTCATAAGAGCAAGCAGCAAAGAAAAAAATTCGCGGTGGTCTAGCTCTGGTTATACCTGGAGTGACGCGATATCTACAGCTGGCCGAGTGGAACTTGGTCAGGTGACAAACCACGTGATCAGCCACGGCGCCGCGCCGCCGGCAGCTGCTCCGCACCACGTGACCATCGCAATGTAGCTATCGATACAAAACAAGTGCTGAAGGGCAACAGTATAATGTCCTGTATAAAATAATCGATAAAGTACAAGTATGATGTGCCAAGGACAGGACACGAGGGCTCTATGTTGCTGTGTCGCAGACAGTGAATCTCGCAAAACGTTGTCCGCGACCGAAAATGTTAATGTTTCGGATCGCACTTTATAGATGTTCATTTTGTGACAAATATTTCAGTGATTTTAATATTCTAAAAGCATGGGATGCTGAGGTTTTGCAAGAAGCTCCAATAGTATTGCGCGATAATAATTTCATACTAGCCATTTAAACTCTTCGCGAGTCAGTAACGATTTCTCAAGAAACCAGCAACAGAGACCAGTGTTTTAACCTGAAAGGGGGGGGGGGGGGGGGGGGGAGGGGAGGAGGGGAGGAGTTGGTAAGCGTAAAGCGGTTGGCAATAATTTGGCCTATCGTGCAGGCCCAACGTTCTCAAGAAATAGGGCAGAGCCTGGCAGGTCTAAACAGCCGACGATCGCCACAGCCACTTTCTTAGAATTTTCTCCGTGAGCGGGCGTGGATCAAGACGCTACAGCGCACGACATGTATGCAGGACATTCACCTGCTGAAAGCTAATGCAGGGTTATCGGCCATACCTGTGACAAGAGAGTAGTGATCATTGAACACAACACCAAGCCGCAGGCTGCTGAGCAACGCCTCTTCCCGTCGTGGTAAGCCGGGTTTAAGCCTGAGCTTCATGTGAGAGTTCAGGGATTGTAGATGTGGATTCTAAAACTGACCGGAATTCCATGAGGCGAGCGAAGTCTCCCGCCCAAGTGATTGGAACTTATTCGCTGAGTCCACTCTCGAAATACGGATCGACACACAATCTCCGTCGTGGTTAGCAATTCGTGCGGCTTTGTGAGCGCAATGTTGGCTGCGATACCGCTGTCTCTTGGTAGCCATTGCTAGGCATTGTGTCTTTTATTGACGACAGAGTGATGCAGTTCTCAGATTTCCACAAGCAGTTGTAACGAGATCCATGGATAAGAGCCGCTTGTAAGCCTTGGACGGCTGTTTTTGAGTCCGTGAAAAAAGACCATTGCAGAGGCCTTAATTCATACGCTGAATGGCGACATCAATAGCAGAAAGTTGTGCATCCGTCAGGTCAGATGCGTTTACTTTGAATATTGTCGTCTTTACGGGGATGACCATGGATAATAAAGTACTCATGAGGTTCAGGATGATATGCAGCCAGTCTCCGTGGTAGACACGGTAATATTGAATAGTGGCCTATTTTAAATGCTGTCGGTGATAAATCGGTATTACTTCTGATGCCGGGGATGAAAATCAGCCTACAAGGTTTATGCAGCCTTCATAATGAAAAGAAGTACATAGAGAAACGGTAAACTGGTATGGCAGGATGGTGTGAAGGGCATCAATGACTTTTAGAAACGATAGCCTTAAGCAATATTGTGAAGAAGTAGAAGAACTGTGCAGTGGCGCGGGCAGGAGTGCTCGCGCCAGGCCGTCCGCCATTAAAATCATTCAGTAGCCAGCTGTCATCTCATCTCATTAATCGTATTGCCGTCAAGAAACAATATGCGAGAGAAAAACCGATTCGCACCAAATTTCGAATTTTCTGGTTAGTACACCAAATTTCTGAATAACTTTTGGATAGTACACGCCAGGAAAAAAAAATAGAAAACAGAAAAAAGCCCCGCTTGTCAAGCCTACTTATGAAGTAATAAATAAGTAAATGCTCAGACTTTGTCCCTTTCGTATTTCTCACCACTAAACGTAGCATTGTGATCGGAAAACGGTGAGGGTGTGGGAGGGGGAGGGGGTGATTGTGCACTCAGGCTGTAAACCGCAGTGAAGGCAGTGATTGGTTCGTTCTGCACAATTATTACAATTTCGTCCGTGAAGGTATATTTCGGCACGTCGGGAGAGCTCGAGATTGAAGGCTTTCCAGAGCTCGGATGTTTATTTTCTTTATGTTTCGGAGTATGAGGAAACTGTACCGGAGGAATCCCTTGATTAACGCGTTGTGCAGCTGGATCATCAACCGCACCAACGCGCTCCCCGACATTCTTTCGACAAAGGAGAGAACGTGAACAGTCCTTGCAAGTCTCTCTTGCATGTAGCAGATATGGGGGCTCCACGGAAGATTTCGGTCGATGATCCTTCCTGAAAAGTGATGGCTTTTCTGGTGTTGCATTGTTTGGCCATTTAAGCGCTTTTGTATGCTTTTACATGTAAAGGTGACAAGAGAACACTTTTTGGCAGAGATCTCTAGAACTTACAAGAGAAGGTAGGTTGTAAGAATACTTGCCGTGTTTTGAAGGCTTGCACCAATTTGTTTATGGTTTTGTTGTGTTTAAAGCCTCAAGGCGACTTAGGCTATAAGAGACGCAGTAGTGGAGGGTTTCGGATAATTTTGACCACCTGCAGTTCTTTAACGTGCACTGTCCTCGCAAAGTGCGCGGGCCTCTAGCATTTCGGCCCCATTGAAATGCGACCGCCGCGCCGGGATCGAACCCGCAGCCGAGCACCATAACCATTGAGTCACCTCGGCTTTGTGAGCGAGTAACTCCTGATGCCCGCATACACATGTCATCACACATACTGAAAAACACCAGTCAGCACGCATTAGGTACATTAGGTAGCAATTGTGTTTTTGTTTTCACTGCTAGATTTCATATTATGACCATGCACCAACTACTCAAACAATGCATTTTATCCAGCACATCCAACTTTTATTTTTAATTATTCAGCCATTTTGGTCCCACCACAATTCATGGCAATGGTGCTGCCGGGGCCGTTTCATAGGCAGCACCCAGAAAACCTGGAAATGGAGAAGAAACATTTTTTCAGCGAAGAAGGTATTGTATGGCTAGGGTGCATTTTTGAAGAGAAAATTACGATGCTTTCTTATTGCCTTAAAATGCCCTGACGAGGCTATGCGAATATAAAATGAAGCGTCACGGTCGTGGTATTGGCTTAGAGAGCAATAATCTGGTTTTTTCTCTACAATAAACGAATCTGTAATTTATGTATTTTCTGTGGGCTGTTGGATGCATTCTCCCCACCCCCTCCCCTCCTCGCAGTATTTTTTTGCGTGACCGCCGGACAAAGATAACTGCCATTGCTTTGAAAAGTTACGTGGCTGCGTGTTTATCGTTATGAACAGGAAAGCTACGGATCACACAAAAAAAGGTGACGGCAGCCTAGCTACGTTCTGGAAATACAGCACGGGATTGAATTTTTATTGCTGTTAAGAATTTTACCACAATAAAGAAAAAATAACCAAATCCACAAAATCTACTGCAATCACGCAGCAATCATCCGTCCCTCCACACGCGCACACATGCATTTACATGCACGCACGCGCACAAACGTGCATGCAGGTCTTTGTCAAAAATATACAGCCCATGGGGTTTGCTTCCAAGCCATGTAGTGAGGCTCTTAAGCGCACTCTAGAGCTCTCAGCTTGGGAGTATTTAGGACTTCAGCTCATCTCGCCTTCTTGAGGTTAGGGTCCCTGAGTATGCAAGAGGAGCCGCACTGCAGGGCTCAGAAGCAGACCCATGGGCTGTATACTTATGGCAAAGACTGTACATGTATGATAAATAAAAGCAAGACCCGGAAAAGTGAAGCGAGCAATGCGACTGCCTTATCAGGATAGATGATGTATTAAAGAGTGTAGGCTTGCAGTAATGCTTGTTTTAAAAGTTAAAACATGGAAGCAAAAGAACATCGACAAAAAGTATATGCGCTTAGCGCTGGGCTATGTAAAGCAGGAACCAAACAAACTAAGGTGCATGGTTTAAGTTCAGCGCTGCAACTCAGCCTTTACTCTCTCAAACGAGGACTACACTCATTATACGCAGATGAAAAGCCAGCATGAAAGTTTTTCTATCCTTTCTAAGGTGCTTTTTATGGGGTTAAAACGCTCAATAATTTCGCCGAACCGAAGGCGAAACGATTCAGTGCATTCAAAAGCAACTCCCTACGCATCGATTGACAAAACAAGCCGATCAAATTCTCTCCCACAAAACATCGTTGCGCCGTTTTTTCTCTCTTTATTTCCTTGGTAACATGCGATGATAAGGAAACGTGAGAATCAGAGCACTCAGCAAGTTGCGCACTGAAGAACAAAGTAGAGGCAAATGGTGACGCCCGGATTCCGCGGCCTCACTATACTGGACAGGGCAGCTTTGACCGCCAGCCGTGGCAGCTGCGGCGACTTTGTCGGCGTGTCCCGCGATGACAATTACCGGGACGTGGCCCGAGTTCGCAAACAGGTCCGCGGCGATCGTTGCGGGCAGCGCGCCGTGGCTCGCTTCGAACTATTAATTTCGTCCGATCGGTTTCATTCGCGGCACGTCATCGGGAAAAACGCCTCCCGCTTTCTCGACGCGATCGGCCACTTGACGAAGAAGATGATGGTGCCGATGCGAAGCTGCTGCAAATGGCTCTCCTCTTTCTCACGCCCCCTCTCCACTTCCTGCGCCACACGTCGCGTTTCATTCAAGCACCGTCTATCGCAAATGTCCTTGCACCGTTCCACGTGCATCCCACTTTCTCTGTTGTCGCATTACATGTTTTGTTTGCTTCAATGTTGACGAGGGGGGGGGGGGGGGGATGTCAATGGTAAATTGGAGGTGGGATTAGCCTCTGCACAGCAACATTCCCAATAGCTCTTTTTGTAATCTACTGCGAAATACTGGACTGAATATCCAAATGTTGCCCAGAAAACTGTTGCCTTTGAAAGGTTAAGAAGTACTTTAGTTACGACGTTTGTCTCAGTTTGTGATACCACAGGGAGTACAGTCAGACTATGTGGTCCAAATGCACCTCATTTTCTTAGGTTACGCAGTGAAGTTCGGCGTCCATCACAGGAACAAGGGCACACTAAACGGAAGTGACGCATGTCTGCAACGGCATTGATCGCGTAGCGAAGCTGCTCGGCAGGTAGGATCTTGGGCCACCACATCAGAGTGGTGGCATAGTCTTTGAGCAGGCGATGCCGGCCCTTATTATTGTGTTGCTTCTGGGCGCTTGCTTTGAAGTGACTATCGGATCTCAGTTGAGATATTTTTCTGCGAAACAGTCGTTATTTCACTAAGCGCACTGTGTTCTCCATATTGTCACGTGGTGGTGACGTTGAAGAGCACAGTAGGAATACTGTGAAAGCCAAAACAAACTTTTATTGGGCGAACCTGTGCCCACAAAAAGTGGCTACACTTACAGCACAACGGTAGCGGCGAACACGGTCGGCGATCGTCGAAAATCTGCTCCGCGGGTCATGCGCGTCGGCTGTTATATTGCAGTCGTCGAATGTTCCAGACTAATCATTGGGACCCGCGTGCCTTCCACAAAGTTCTACACCATTACGAAAGAAGAAGGCGCCGACCAAAAGAAAAGATGGGATGACGTTTCGGCTCCCCCACGGGAGCCTTGTTCACAATGAGGCATAACGTAGCTTCGTCCTTTATTTATACACCACGCATGAGCAACCCGAGACACCTGGCGTAGATTGGGGGCAAGTTCCCGTCATTTCGATTGAGCGTATGCGCTGTCGTCTGAATAATCAGTGATTCCAGATAGAGCCGTGACTTGCTGTCCCTTTCTTTTGCAATCACACGTGCCTCGGCCCAGTCTATGTTAACAGTCTACACCATTCGGGTCAGGCGATGAAATCGGATAACATAAGGTTCGTCTACAACAGACAGCGAATAGAAGCATCGATGACTTGCCAGAAACTTAGGATAGATGCAGGCGCGTCCCGCGCTTTGCGATAACACTTGTTAGGCGGCGAAACGTGGTCGCCCGATAAAGATAAATGACACGTGTCAGTATATTTCCAGTGCTATGGGTAAAGAGGGCGCAGAACAGCTCCGTGCGACTGCTGAGAGGAATACACGAACTCTCAGATGTTTTCCACGAAGCAATGAGCACGAAATCATTACTGGCGACTGCCAGGCAAGTCTGTCATAGAAACTATCAAAATTTGCCTACACGGTAGAAAATATAGCAATTAGATCAATGTGCAAGATAAAGCAGAAAAGATTATGTTTTTGAATAGTTTTTATGTCTTGATATTTAAAGCCCGAAAACTGAGATCGAGAAGACGCACGGGCACTTCATTAAAACAGTGGACCCCCTAAAAGACAAAAACAATGCGCTGGCGAGCGCTGAAACGTACAATTTTGTTTGCATGTTTCGAGGGAGGGGGGGGGGGGGGGGGGCTGAAGGGTAGCTTCGGCTGAAAGAAAAAAAAAACAGTAGGAAGCGTGGCATGTAAGCGTGATTACTACGGAGCGCATGCTGACTGGTGCGCGCTTCTTGGTGTGTTTATAAAAATCAATTTATTGACTATATTGGCGAAAAGTTGCCAGTGCTACATAGCATAATCTTCACGCTGAACCTCTTCCAGCATCACGCGTGACTCTTCCCAATGACACACACTTCTTTCACCTCATCTTAAAAGCTGGAAGCACAGTACCGTCATTTCTATCCTCCTTTTCCCCCTCCCCGCTAGTCTTGAAACCTGTCGCCACGAGCAAGCTTTATGCAACATGGGTAGACGGTAGGATGTGCGACTACTAGTCCCAACATCGAAATCACGAACCGCTGGAGACCGCGAAAAAGCGAAGAATTCTTTTCTTGCACTAGGGGTCGAACGTCGAGTCGATGTTGTGGCATGACGGCAAATTTAATGGCACGCCTTGGCTGGGAAACTGTAAAAAGATGTGTGGCTCCTTCATAATCGCGGAACGGCATATGCGTTTTTCGCTGCGAGCCTCCAATATGGTGACAATGCGCTAACCTATGACTCTGGCTTAAATCCTAATAATTCGAAACTTAAAATGTAAGCCATCATATAGCTATAATTCAATCGCATCAGTAGAATGACGATAGTGGTTTTACGTCGTTTGACTTCCCAAAGGCGCTCAGGTGGTGAGGAACGCTGTAGTGGAGGACTCCTGATAATTTAGACCACGTGGCTTTCTTTAACGTGCTCTGATATAGCAAAGTGAACGGGCCCCTATAATTTGTTCTCCATCGAAATGCGACCACCGCGAACGGACCCGCATATTTCGTATTAGCAGCCGAGCACTATAACCACTGAGCCACCGCGGTGGCTGCAATGGCGACGCGACTGCTTGTATGCAACAATGTGTGACATTTGCTTCATGGCTAAGGGCTCGATTTAGGTGCTAGTAATAAGCTGCGTACATTTAACACCTGAATGACGTCAGAGTAGAATAACGACGCTGAAGTAAAACTTTTCGCGGGGCTTGTACGTCCATTCTTACATAAGTGATTCTGTTGGATGTACAAACCTCGAAGCCAGAAAGAGCTTTTGTCTTACGAGTCAGCTCACTCGAAAACAGTGAAACGGGCCATAGCCACATCAGGGTTAGAATTTGCAATAAAGAAATCATGTGAGCATTGCATGCAAGAGAGCTTCCATCTGCAGACCGCGCGATTGCTACAGGCAGGTTTTCAGCAGACAGCTATATCGGCAGTGACTGAATCTTTGCTTCAGAAAATTCAGGCCAAAAAAAGAAACTATACTCAGGAAAGCAACAGGAAAGCGAGACCAGCAGTCATCCCGTAATCCCGCTGACCAGGACACAATATGAAAAAGAAGGTTGCCAATAAATAAAAGATCCCCGTAGTGTTTTCCGCCCCCTGTGAGCTAGCTGCATTGTGTCTCAGGATTAATAACGAAAAACCAAGAGAGCAAACTTGTGGCGTTAAGCATGCCCAAATGTTCGTCAAATGTAGAGAAGGCGTTATTTACTAGTTTCCACTCACATGCGACAAACATTATATCGGACAAACACGAAGGTGCCTGAACGAACGTCTGAGAGGACACGAGCGCTCACTTGAAAAAGGCACTGGATCGAATCTAGCGCTTCATTACAAATATTGTAAATGCATACCTTGTTTCCGTAAAACTGTTGTTCTGGATAGAAGTAGCGACAGCTTTGCCCGGGAGCTAAAGGAAGCCATTTTTATAAAAAGAAAGGGCTTAGAGTGTGTCATGCCGCTTCGAAATCATTGCAAGGAAGTGAACTTGCGTTTTTAGAACAGCATAGTTAAATTTTATGTGGCCTGCACGTGTTCGAATTTGTGGGTATGAATGTTTTATCGTTTTTGTTTTTTTGTTAAGGTCTTTGCATTTTTTGCCGCACGTTGTCCCACTCAATCGGTGTATATGCGTTCTTTTGCATTTCTTTTTGTCAGATTTTATCGGATTTACTTGTGTCACCTTGGTATTGAAAATTTTTATCAAATTTATAGCTCTTTACACCATGTGATTTTAACTGTTATATAGTCATCCAGTGTACATTTTCATTCCGTTACCACCCTTTTTAAGATTACATAGTCTTCTGGCTTTATTACCATGTTATGTCTGTTATCGCCTTTATGGGGCTTTACACCATGCGACGTTGACTGCATCTGATTACCTGTGCCACTGCCTTCCTATATATTGTGCGCGTTTTTCTGAATTAAGTTCAGTTGCCAGTTAAGCGCTCTTTCTTTTTCCTTCTTCGTTTCGCCTTCGGGCTTCTTCTTTCGCGCTGTTTCACCTATGTTATTATAACGACCATCTGAAAATAATTCTCATTGTATAAGTAAATGGAAAAAAAGAATAACTGTTACAAGAACACTGAACACTGATCACATGTTCTAAGCAAACACTTTCTTTCTGTTCAGGCATGACTATGCGAATATTTATTAGGTCTCTCATTGCCCTAGAATTTGTTAAACTTATTTCATGCGTGGCGAGAACGTAAGACTTCTTTGACAACCGAATCCCTTGTAACAGGGCTCGGGCCTCTGCCAGGCATGGCCCCCGTTCGGCGAAATAACGCAGTTCCGTGTGCCGCAATCAGCACCAACCCTCAAGTAGTGACGAGCGGTATCTTCGAGCGAACAGCCCAAGAAAAGAGCGCAAACACTCCCAGAGTTGGTCGAAAGCCAAGAACTTCTATGGAGCTCATCTTAGCTTCCCAAAGCAACTCTATATAACGCAGAGTTTCAAGCACGCTTATACGAACACAAACCCTCACGAGCGTCGTAGCTAACAGGAAAAGATGGCCTGAGTCGGTGTCGCGCGAAGACAAAGGATGGTCTCGAGGGCTGCCCGTGAGGCGATGAAAGGATAAAAAGAAGCCATGAAACGAGGAGGGGGTGGGGGATACGTAACGGACGGGAAGCCGCATCAGCAGCCGGAGGAGCAACATCAACAGAACCGGCGGCATCAGTGACGGTGGTGGCGGCGGCGAGGAAGCTACGCAGTCATTGATCGAGGTTTTGTCCCAGCAAAGATCCCTCCCGGCCTCTTCAAAGTTGGAGAAATCGAAGAGTAAACTGCTAGGCGTGATGATAGAGAGAGGAAACAAGAAGGAAAGATGGAAAGTAAAGCACACACATACTTCGCTTCACCTCCTTCCGCATTGGCTTTCCACTCATCCTGGCGGAAAGAAAAAGATCGCTGAGGGGCGAGCCGAGAAAGAAAAAGAATCACGCGGCCCCGTAAGAGATGACCTCCCCGTAGGCACGGCTCTCGACTGAGCGGTATGAGAACCAGAATAGTGGTAAAAAGGCAAGAAACAAAAGAACAATAAAAGAGCGATCCGTTTCTTTATTCCATTTTTAACCCCATGGGTAACCAGTAAGCCAACCTCTCGGCCCCAGACTTCGAAGCTCGGCATGATGTAGAAATAATAACGGCAATACCATTTCTGGGCGTCCTCGTAATAGGAAAGCGGGAAACAGGAACGACAAGAGTGGCTGGAAAGAGGAAAGAAGGTGAGGCCCAACTTTCTTATCGTCCGTACACCTGGGGTCTCGGAAAGCAAGGCGAAAGGGTCTTCGATTTTGAGGTCTAGGGCACACACACACACAGAAGGCAAGGCAGAAGCCGCTTGCTTCCGGCGTCGGCCGACATCGCCCGCCCTAAACAAGGGCCCCGGGCGGCGAGCGAGTGCTTCCCTGGTGCTGTTCAGTGCTCCCAGAAAACACGTCCGAGTCCCCCGGGTGTCAGCTACAATGGTGAACACGAACTTGTATTGATTTGTTTCGCTTTGAGAATCTGCCACCTTGCCGTTTATACCGTCTTCTTCTTTTCTGTCCGGTGAGTGGGTGTGGTGGTGGTCAGTGATAGCATACGAGCTGTATACGAACCGCTTTTCCGGTATTTCGCTAATTTTCTGCTACTTATTGCGCTGCTTCGGCGTTATCTACGGCATTCCTCCTCCTGAGCTGGCCTGCTTCAGGAAAGAGAGTGGCTGACTGGTATCCAAACTGCAGAAAGCAGGCACTTTACCGCCAAGTATCCGAATCTTTTCACCACTTCTGTAAGCAACCCGTTGCTGAGGATATGAGGGCAACGAAATTCTTCTTGCGTTTTGTTCGGTTTTCCGTCTATCTAGCAAATAACGCTAGTGAGACGAAGATGATAATATTAGGATTCACAGCTTATCTTGCTAATTTTCTCACAAAGGTCTTCCTGAATCTCTGTCACTATAGCTGTTTGCGGGCACAGGCTTTGGTTGTAATTGAACAAATGAACAACATGAAAGAGGCAGCCTATCACAGTACTAAAAGACAAGTTTTTAAATCAGCCGAAGTCACACTTAAGTTGTTTTGAAGATGCCTATTCCAATGTAGTTCCTCAAGAGAGCACTAATACAATATGTTCTTGAAATGGGTGTCATTCTTTCTTAGACATCAACTGTGACGAACTGCAGGTTTGCGTAGTTGGAAAGCTGAACAAGCAACATTTTGCATTCTGCTGCACCATACGAGTTCGGGGTCTCGATTTATGGTTTATGGCGGTTTAACGTCCGAAAGCGTCTCAGGCTATGAGGAACGCTGTAATGAAGGGCTCCGAAAATTTCGACTACCTGGGGATCTTTAACGTGCGCTGTTATCGCACAGCATACGGGCCTCAAGAATTTCGCCTCTATCAACATTCGACCACCGCTGCCGGGATGAAACCCGCGTCTTTCGGGTCAGCAGCCGAGCACCAGCACAACTGAGCCACCGCGTCGGCTCCTTTTGGGTGTCAACATTGATTTAAAGTTAGTGAGAACTGAGAAGATGGAGTCTGAGAATGCCGTTGATGCGACTGGTTGGTGGCATATAAATTTAAGCATATGTGTGTAACCCGGAGCGAGCGTTTCAGGAGAACCACTTAGCGACACCGCTTGCCAATGGATATTCCTGCTGGGTAGAAAGGAGTAACTTTGAGTGATTACGTGAACAACAAATGGAAATAGCATTGTTCTGAAGAGCTTATTTCAAGAAACAACGAGAGATAGCTGCTGTAATGGGCGCCTGAAGAGTGCACTGCCTCTTCTGGTGATATGTTTGGCCGGAGTAACAGGGTTCTTTTAGGCACTTCACACATATTACTCGGCAAATTATCTGCATCAGTTCATTGGAGAAGAGGAAACGACGTCCGTGACTTTCACGTATTTTGGCACGTTGCTCAGAAATCGATCCATTATAACAGCAGGTGTTTGAAGGAAGAATTTCAGGAGAGTTTAAAACCAGGCTTTTCAAATAAAAAAATATTGTTTCTGCATAAGTTTCATTTCAGCAACGCCGAGCGTCACGAATCAGGCAAGATGTAGTTACTCACAAGCTGGTGAAGAAATATCCTGCAGATTGCTTTTTAAATATGAAAGTTCGGTACCATATTGTTGTGAGATATTTGTAACTGGCTGTCAGCAGTATAATTTTGAAATGTTTGAAAATTTTAGTCTGCAAGGTGCTGCAGTGCTAATAAGCGTGAACCTTTCCTGGCTCTAAGCTGAAACCGAAATGCCGAAGAGTGCACGCCACCGCACGCATGAGCACCTGTTATTCGACGGACCTGTGCACCCGTCACGTGACGCTTTATGTTCCACTTGAACTGCAGCAGCTAACAGTGGCCAGTTTTCTGCTGCCCTCCGCTACGTAACCAAGAAAGTGATAGGCTGGATAGAACAGATGATTGTGCTTCCAACATTCCTCATCAGTTTTTTGGATGCCCATAGGTGTGACAGCATGGAGGTTCTCAGCACCGTTTCGCCGCACCTGCGCTGGAGCCAATGAAACACACACTTGGTACGTAATGTACGTGGCCGAAGTACTATGTGGTCATGGGTCTGGCTGCATGCGCTCTTCCAACGGTCGACTGCGGTCTAAGTTATCAAAGATTTAGAATATTTGGAAATGCAACGTCAAGTGAAATCCTGTTTAACTTTAATAAGCGAAGCTTTCTTTACAAGGACAATAACAGACCCTCTAACATTTTTATAAGTTGACATTAGATTTTTTTTATCCAGGTAAACAATGCATACATTTCAAAAACTACACTCCAAAGAAACCGCCACCACTGACAGCCTTGTGTCGGAAAAAAAGCGTTTCTTTCTTTTACCCCAAAAAGCCTTTTTTGAATATCACTTAAAGTCTTCGCTGAATTCTCTGGCATACGATCAATTTATATTGTGACTCCTCGCAACCGCGCAGGCGGCCTGTATAAAAACTGTGATCTTATGAGGAGGCTGCGTGAGCTTCCTATCAGTCGTTTTACTGACACAGAATGTTGTGTTATAGTTGTACAGTTTTGCTAAATTAGAAATTTTGTAAAAGATATTTCCTACAGAATCGTCTGCCGCGCCGGCGTAGAACTTGCACCTAAAGCTAATCCCTGATGCACCCATAATACTGCATAGTTACATTCAATAAAAGGTCGTTCGTTTTGTTGCCTTTACTTATAAAAGGTACTTCACACCCCAGAACTTGCGGCTGGAATACTGCAATTCCCGCCTGTAAATAAGAATTGCATATTTGACTTAAAAAGTGCTTGTAAGAGTCGGTTCATTCTCTCTTCACTCAACTTAACAGCGACAGTTAAGAAAAGTAATATTTCACCAAAAAAGTATGCCGAGTAATTGTGTCCAGAAATTTTACCCGAAAGATTTGTTCCCTGCGTGTATTTTTAAAATTGAGGTATTTATGCTTAAGCCGCAAAGTGAAACTTTGAACTGAAACTCTCTTTATCTATACCAAACACAAATACAGGGCTTTAGAGTCTAAAAGAGCGCCAAAAATTTCACGATCTCTTGGGATAAGCAGCTCGCGCCACATTGCTTCACAAAGCGTCACCAAGCGACCACTGCTGCATAAAATGCGGGTGGCTGCAGTTCTCAGCGTGCGTTAAGTAACAAGGAGAACAAAGCCATGGACATTCTAATATGTGACAATCTTATTTTCAACTACAAACTCATTGCATACAAGAATAAAACCTTTGAACCAAGGGAACTGCGTGCATTACTTTACAGACGCATTTTTTTCATCGATTCAAATAAACTGCCTTTTATTGCATTTTTAGAGCGATAGCTGTTAATGGCATCTTTCCTGGTAGCGGAGCTTCGTGCACGGAGGAGTGCGGGGAACTGTGGGAGGGAGGGAGGGAGGGAGGGAGGGAGGGAGGGAGGGAGGGAGGGAGGGAGGGAGGGAGGGAAGGAAGGAAGGAAGGAAGGAAGGAAGGAAGGAAGGACGGGAAAGGAAGGAAGGAAGGAAGGAAGGAAGGAAGGAAGGCAGGCAGGCAGGCAGGCAGGCAGGCTTATTAAATCGAAAAAAAAAATACAATGAATTATAAGAGCATAAAGAAGTTATTACAGTAGGGGCTCTCTAAATACAACTCTCTGGTAGACCACTAAGGTGGCAGACTGGGCATGTTGGTGATTCATAATGGAACTGTACAGCGCAAATACAGACAAGGACACAAGAAAGAATGACATGGAAAACACGAGCGCTCGTCTGTTCCATGTCATTCTTTCTTGTGTCCTTGTCTGTATTTGCGCTGTACATTTCCATTCTGGTAGACCGCCCGTCAACAGCAGGCTTTATGCGCCGCGCCAGTTGGCCAGAACGCTTTCGATAGTAGTTGACGTCATAGAGATAGAGAGATCGCTTCTTTCTTTTCGCTGTTTCCCTCGCGGAGCCTGTGACGTGAGACGCCCGCCTTATATGGATAGTTAAGGAACCGCCGGTCAAACTGCGTGGTGCGCAGCCGAACGCGGACGCATTGGCACGCAAAACGCAATCCTGCGCTGTACTCCGACCCCGTCTTCGTCCCCACACGTAGTTTGTAGAAACTGGTCCCCGGAATTAGTAAAGCTCCTGACTGGCATGAGCATTTCTCATCAGCCCAGCTGCCGCTGAAATTACTATTCCCAATGAAATTACCGGCTCCAACCGGAGTTTTGCCAGAAAAATCGCAAGAAGAACATTAGATACCTATTGTAGACTCCACAGCAGACAACCTATAAGCTATTGCATTTCTCTCTTTAAGAACGTGTTTAAGAAAACCCCAAGTTTCTGCTCCCTGTCCCCGTTTGCACAGTATTCACAATGCGCTACAAAATTTTGATACGGCCAGATACGCCACGCAATTGGAGGTTGCCAGAGATCTAGGATTATTGACGGTAAGATGATAGATACGGCTGGACAGCAGGAGAAAACCTAGGGAAGTGTGCACTATTAGCACATTTCAAAAGGAAGCAAACCTTAGGTGTCGCTCGGGATGCGAATAGGTTTCGTAAAAAGAACAGAGAGAAATTAGATGTTAGAAATGTGGTAATGCCGCCCTGACCAGCGTCTCCAAACTTACACAATTATGAAAGAGAAGACGGAGACTCAGCGGCCGCACTTGTTTTAGTTGGTGCCGTACTTCTGCGTAATATGTGTTCTAGCCAGTGTTGTGTGTGTGTGTGTGTGCGTGTGCATAGACATCACCCGTGAAACTCATTGTATTATGCCATCATCAGCCTTCATTCACACTTTCCTTTTCCTCCTCTTCCCTTTCCCCTGTGTGGAGTAGCAGGCCAGGGCCCTGTTACCACCGGCCGACCTCTCCGCCTTTCTTTCATTAAAAAAATTCTCGTGTTCTAGACGACTTAGTGCTCCTTCTTAAAGCCATTAAACAATTCCGCCACAATTTAAAACACAGTACGGTAGCATATGAATGCACTCAGAGAATTATTGAGATAAATCTCTTTCAAGCAAAGGCTCATTCTTGAGTACATGGCGAGAAGGGCGCAGTTTTCAGAAACTAGATGAGCCTTAGTGTACGGGAGCTTAGAGTCACTGAAACAGGAAACGTGCTGCAACCTCCGGGGCCGCATGTCCGCGGCCGCCATATTTGCTCCAACGCTGCGGACGTGCTGTATCTCAGAAAGTTCCAGCGCGGCTGTAAAATTAGCTCTGAGAGGATATATCTTTTTTAGTCATTCAGCTAAGTTCATGAAGAGGCACTCATGGATGACAAATCAAGCAAGTAGTATTCCAAGTAAGATTTTGCACATTTATCTCTTAGCATGAGATGAAAAGCTAACTAAACAAAAGGCAGGAATAGATGTACTACATGCAATGAGTAGTTAACGAGAGGTTGTCAAATTTTTCAGCGCGAATTTTCATGCAAAAGGTGATTCACGCAGATAAAAATTAGCATGCACATACAAGATTCGAACCCTCGAATTCTGGACAGATCATCTGCCGGTACAATCGATTGCCGTGTCTACAGTACCTAACGACCCTCTACTAAAAAAAAAAGCGGAACAGAACAAACACTGCAGCCCGCCCGGCAAGTTATATACCAACTGCCACACCACCAGGCTGCAAAGTGCCGGAATAGTAGTAGGTGCCAGAATAGAAGTGGCGTCAGGGGACCACACGTGAAATAAAAGAGTGAATCAGAGGTGCGGCAGTGCGAGAAACAGATGCGGTACTTTCGAAGTTACAGTGAGTTCAGTACAGCTGGTACATCGTGTACTATTTCGACCTGGCTGTGCTTAATTGTTGAAAGCAGCGCCGTATTGCGCATTGCACATTTTCTGGCACTCAACCTACCATGTAGATATGGCACTTCTTTGACACTAAATGCAGTGCAAATAATATATTTAAAACTTTTTTTTGCTGGCAATATGGTGCGAAAGGATTAACGGCTTTTCATTTGTTTCAATATGTTTAGAAGAGGGGCAAACGCGCCTGGATGAAAGATCAATGAAATCCGACAGGAGGATGCTTGAACGAAGCTGTCTGCTTGAACAGCCTTGCATTCCTTTCAAGTCCTGGCGACTTCACGTCTTACACAACACCGTCGCAAGAAAATCAGTTCAGGTAGGACCATGGCTAAGCCCAGTACACAGAACAATACCCGCTAACAAAGTCGCTATTGAAATTTCAGAACAAATAAGGGCTGTCGGCTCAAACAACTTGTCCTACAACCACCCTGCCAACTTTCGGCAAATCCCCCCCCTTTTGAAAAAAGTTCCCTCCACCGCTCAAAGTTTGACGGAGCAGTATTTAATTTTCATTCTGTTTTTTCTACCATAAAAAAATCGGGCTGTGTCTCTGCTGTCACCCAAGTGTATCACCTTGGATGTTCTGGGAGATACGCCCCGCAGAAGAAAATACGTCAGCGTCTGAGGAAAGTGTTTCATGGCCACTTTAAGTTTAAAAGAGCCGCTGCATCGTTATAAGCCCTGGAAAAGTCGAGCGCACACCTCGAGCGCGTCGCAGGTCGGGGCAGCCTTACGTTGCTCACGAACTAGGTGAACACGAAAAGACGCCACCGTAGAATCCGGATCACGTACCCTTTTGGCGGTATGCAATAAACCGATGTTTTTTAGTAGGTCCTTCATAAAGCCACGCTGCCGTCATTCATATATCAACTGCAAACAAAAACAACATAAAGAAAACATTTTTAAGCATAAAGACGTCGGAAAACTCAAACATGAGGTGCTGCACTGAGTAAATTAGAGCGACACGAAAATACATGAGCGCTAAGTTCTCCTATGACTAATATAAACAGTTCTATAGAGCCAATAACACAAATTTATGAACAATTGCATGATTTTTGGTCTATTCAAAAACTTTTGAGCTACAGAGAGTTGTATTCGTTACCCATGAATATTGACTACCCTAAGATTACAGTAAGATATAATTTATAACGAACAAATTTTCGCAAAAAAGCCCATAGCGTGCTGGGTGCTGTGTTACTCTGCTAACCTATTCCGTATATTACACGAAAGATGAATTTATTTTGCTTGAGTGCGATAAGCAAGTCAGATGTAATTTATTCAGGTGATTAGCTTACTGATTATGCGTAAAAAATGTTTCAACAACTGATTATTTCCTTGTCTCGGGAGGAAATCTGGTGGAGAGGAATGTAGACGGAGCTTCACTGCAGACGTATGCTCTATCCTAATATCGTTCTCACCAGCAGGTACTCTCTTCCTTCTCTCGTTGTCATTACGCTTTTTGCTTTTCACCGTTGTACTGGCTACCATAGCCGCGGCTATGAACACGATCAGCCAGACACGCGGATCTAAATGACCTGAGAAGGAAGCCAATGCAAAGAACGGTTTCATTCTAACGCCCCTGGTCACGCCGATTGTTTTCTCGCCCGAATGTGCTTCCAGCAAAGAGTGTGCTGCTGCGGATGATTGCAATCGCGAAACAATTCGCAGATTCAAAACGTCCACTGCAGTTCACATTATGGGTCACGTTCTCTTGTGCGACGTCGTCAGTCATGGTTACGTGACTGGCGAAAAGCGCCTGTTCCGACATACTGTCCGTGCTCTCGCTTCGTGTGGATGATCGCAGCGGAGAGGAAAATAGCCGATGAGTTGCTGAAACGCTCCACCTCAGCGCATAGCTGCGAATGTGTCGGGTGCATCACATTTTTTCCTTCGTCAGCGCCTCGAGCTTAGGGTTAGACAGAAAAGAAGCACATCATACATCTCTCCACCGAGTTGCTTTTGACAGGTCTTGGCAAATATCGTTACTGTCGCTGAGACAACAACGTAGTGATAATTCTGTGCAGTTGCGCAGCTCCTACATACCATAAGAGTGAAAGTTAAAGTTACGCTAGTAACTTTGCTTTTTGCACACCGGCCAATGCGTTTGCGTCTCTGGTTAACAACAACCCGATGGCAACAGCCTCGAACCATGGTGAACAATTTTGTCCCATTTGGTGTCATTCTTCGTTCGAAAAAAATTGCATGACCTAAAAATAAAGTTTTATAAAACTTTCGGGAGCGCTGACAACTGTTCAGGTTCGCTGTGCAGGCCTCAAGAAATAAAATCTATTTACTGCAGCAGTCTTTTATAACTGATCGAAGCACTATGTTCGCTTTGTCGAATGTTGCCTAGAATTAAACACATTAGAAGACGCCTTACTTTATTTTGCGAGCGATTTAAGGGTGGAAAATTGTAAGTCAATAATGCACCCAGCGCTACTGATCGCTCTGCACGTTCTCTTTTCAGCAAAGTTGTCCATATTTTCATTGCTTCAATATCAATAACCTACCTCTTTTTATATTGATCCACAATGCTGATGATAAAATTAACCAACGGCGGGTGTCAGTCTATCAGAAGCCGAATTCTCGAAGCTGTTTAAGTTTGAAAACGGCTCATGATTGTCTAACGCCTGCGTTGCTAGACTATACGAATTTCAGGAGTCACAGCAGCCACCGAATTACAACCCGTGCGAAAAGAGTAAAGTTTCGCAAAGTTTTGTCACACATGTAATGAAAATATTGTCTGTTTGTTTCTTCCAGTCGTAGGCTTCGTTTTAGTGGCGATAAAGTACCAGACATATTACAGCTCTGTTGACCATCGGCTCTTGAGGAAACATCAAATGCCCTTTTATAACACCAGCCAGCAACACTCAGTCATATAAGGTGCATTTATGCCGCTATTACAAAAGACGTGCAAACACAAGTTCTGACTTTGTTTCAGTTCTAGTAAGTTACAAGCTATAAATAACTGTGTTGTGTTAAATATGACAGAACGCTTTATTAAAGTCGGTGCTGTGCTTTAATCAAAATGTCACAAGGCACTGATGTCTGAGAGGGCGTAGGTTTGCACATGATAGGCAAAACCAGCGAAACAGAATACTAGCAAAAGAGAAGCAGACGGGATGCTGCTGGACTGTAATGCACCAGGTTGCTCAGCAATCCCTCTGGTTTAAACAAAAACTGGAATCTCTACAGTGATTTTGGCTGGTGCATATTAGGCTTAGGATACTTATGCGCCACTAAAGCCAACAACACATCAAAACAGTGATTTTGGTCAGTGCGCCGGAACTTTTCATTCGTAATACCGATTAAAAATTAGCTATCCTTTCATTGTTCCAGCCAAACGTTCCGAAAACTGAACGACGCTCAGATGGTTTGATGCGGTGAACTACGTAAGCAAAATGTGCTTTTAGGATGACGCTTTTCTTATCCCATTGCCGTAGAGTAGTGCCAATTAATTCCAGTTTTCCACGACTGTCTTTATGGCTCGCTAACCTGTCTTTATGGCTCGCGAAGCCCCTTTTTCATTTCTGCCCGAAAATTAGTTCAGTGCGCTTAGCATCAATTGCACATGTTAGGATGTTGCGAACAATAATATGTCGCCTTGGGTATTTGCCAACTTTTATATGTATGGTCAAATGCAATATGACCGTTTTGCTGCTGTGTGCTGCAGGGCATTCATAAATTCAGTGTAACAGACCGGAAAGAGTGATTGATATTGCCAGTAAGATGAAAAATCTTTTGCATTGACAATCAGCGGAACACCTGATTTGGCGAATAGAATTGCCACTGGCAGCCACGTTCGAAGAGACAATAAGAAGGGCTTGTTAGTAATTCATGGCGTGAGAAAAAGATCACAGCAAATACAAATGACTGACCGCCACGAGTGATGACGAAACCAAGTAAATGTCACTAATGATGGAACAAAAGTGGCGCCACAAGCTGGTCTACATTTTCTTGCCTAGCAGCCACTCACAGCCGCATATAATACCTATGTTTAAGATTCCGTGGGCTTTATTATTTTTCTTTCTTTCCTTCTTTCACTCTTTCTTTCTTCCTTTCTTTCTTTGTTTCTTCCCACTTCTCCTTTCTTTCTTTCTTTCTTTCTTTCTGTATTCCTTCCTTCCTTCCTTCTTTTTCATTTCTGTCCTTGTAACTTTCCTTTTACCAACTGTAAATATGTTTTACTTTACATTTATTACACAATATACCTCAAGCAATTGTGACTCTGATACAAATGACACCCTCATGAGCTTTTTTGCTTGCTACGTATATGTCGTATCTAACTTCAAGTCTACTTAAGCTTATAGAACTAAAGAAACAACGCAGAGAGACGAAATTTCATTGTGTGTCGCCAGTGCGATAGCACTTGAAGTTGTCGATACATTTTCCGGAAGTTACTCGAAGGCAGGATGTCCAGCGGTCCTTTAAGCCCCAACCCAATGGACACATCCGTGGTGTAGGGGCGTTGCACCTTCGCGCACTGGCATACGCTGGAGCCTGTCTGCGCATGAGCGAGGCGCGACGCCCGAGCAGGCGTGAGCGGGGCGCAGATATCTGTACATACATGTCAGTTATCCGCGCCTGCGCTCAGACGCTTGCGCGTGCGCCGGAAGCGGGGTCTGGTTTACAACAATAGGAGGACCGTGGGGCTCTCGTGGACTTTTTTTTTCATGGCTTGGAGCTATTTCAGGTCCCCCCACTTTTCTTCGCGGTTTAAGTTGTCCTTTCAGCGCCTCTTCAAACCCCTTTTCTTCACACTTTGAAATTATTTCAGTCGGCTCCAGAGGGGAAACGAGCCAGCACCAGGAGCATGGAGGCGCATGCCCCTTTTCGACGCCCATCGCGGCGCGGCGCTGGACGCGCAGGCGCTCCTCTCATACGCTAGGAAGTGCCCATGGAGTAGATACCTAAGGGTAACGGACTGGATTCCAACAGCAGGCAAGCGTAGCAGAGGCGGCCAGAAGATAGGTGGGCGGATGAGATTAAGAATTTTGCAGGGATACGGTAGGCGCAGCTGGCAAAGGAAAGAGTCAATTGAAGAGACATGGGAGAGGCCTTTGCCATGCGTAGTCAGGCTATTGATGATGATGACGATGACGATGATGACGATGACAAATGGGGCTTGTGAGGCCCACGTTCCTCTTCTAAAGGTGTTGAGTGCACTACTTGCCACCTGCCACGGTTGGGAGGTGGAGGCGTCATGTAGACAACCCTGTTCTGGTGACGTCAGCTCCCGTCTGGAGAAGGCACTTGCATTCACCAAATGGGTATGTTTTGTCTTGTGACGGCCCGTCTCTATAGATAATGGGATTTCTTCACGCTCGTTGCTTCATTGATGACGTCGCTGAGCGCCAGATATTCAGGATTGTTTTGGGCGGTCGTCGCCTGCTTTTTGCACTGGTGAGGCTTCTATGCTACCGCACAATAAGCCTCACAAAGCTAAGGAATGAGCCGTCTACAGTACTACGGGATCAAATGTGTTAAAGCTCGTTCAGGACCAATCCATGCGGTTCATTCTGCAATCTTGGAAATGTAAAGAAACAAGTTATTTTTTATTCCAGAACAATTACCGCAATGGAAGGCTTCCTTCTACAGTTGAGTACGCTTGATAATAGAAAATCAATGACGAAAAAAGGAAATTGTGAAAGCATTGAAAGTCTCATCTCATCTGCCACCCGCTGTTTAGGCGACTCCGCTTTTAGTATCCTGGTATTCGCTTGCCACTCGTCTCATCCCTTTCGTATTAGGGATCTGTTTCGAATAAGCAACAGCAAATAAAACACATACAAACAATTTGATTTGCATTGCAGGCAACAATCACTCGCACGGCTGCATTTAAAGCTGGGCAAAATCTGGTCGCGTCACACGCAAACTTCCGCCATACAAAACATAAGAGCACCTCACGCAGAAACTGACATTGTTGCAAGTATTAGACCCGTGTACAAGTTTGATGAGTTAGCAAAAAGTAGCGCCAAACCCGACTACAGCTTAACCGTAGCGACTACAACATGCTGCCGTAGCAATCACAATGAGCCAGTCGTAAACTGCCTAAAGCGGGTACTCCCGCATGGGCACCTCATCCATTATTCCCCGATATAGTTTCCGTGCACCGACATGTCCCGCTACACCGCACGCTGAAACCCCGAAGGCACTTTTCCTTGGGGGCTGCGTCACATTACAGCGCCCAGCTGCTTGCTATTCGTTCTCCGGCAGCGTGTCCGTGGTCACGCGTGCGCGGCGTCGCGAAAGTGTCGCGCACATTTTCGCTGTTTCCCGCAATGCGTTTGTTCTTAATTGCGACGCCGGCACAACGAGGCAATGCGTCGCAAGAGCCGTCGCTGCTCGCCTGAGGGAAAAAGCACAAGGGAAAAGGCGAGGGCGGACACGACGCGCCAGCTGACGCCGCCTGTGTGCTGGCACCAAATGCTGCTCCAGTGTTGTGGGCTGCTCCGGACGAAGTCCAGATAGGACGGAGAAGGAAAGCGGGGCTGAGAGGGGCAAGAAGGAGAGGAGGAACACGGGAAGATGGCGTGGGGAAGAAAGGAGGGATGCGGGAAACGCACCGTTGATACCGGCCGGTAGAAAGGAGTGGTAACGAGCGAGAAGCAGACCAGACTGAGGTGCGATGGCAGCTCAGCTCACGGTGCAACGTTCTCTCCCAGCGGCCGCCTTTCTGCGAGGCGGGCCGGAAAATAAAAACAATCAGAGGCGGCGGTGGGGAGAAAGGAGGTGGGGAAGGTAGGTGAGGGAGAGCCGACGACGTGCGACGAAGACGACGTCGACGTCGGTGGATCGATGGTGCGCCAGCTTTGCCAGCTTTTCTCGGCTTCTCGGCCGGCCGATCCTTCTGCAGGCGACGTGTCCAGTTCATATGCAGCCTGCTGTTGCGTGCCTCGGTCGAGACAAAGGCAAAACACGGCGGAAAAGGGGGCGGACCTTCCCCCGAGCAGCGGCCCAGCTCCGCCGAGGCTGCCCAGCGTGTCAATATGCTGAGACGCTGTATTGTCTCTGTGGTCTGACCTTTCCCGTCTTGCGTTTTTTTTTTGTCTCTCGGCCGTTTGGAAAAAAAAAAACCAACTGGAAGAACTTGCGCTAAATATTCATACTGTATTGGAACCGTTGAAAAGTCGGTACGACCAAGAAAACGATTACTTTTATTTATGCGCGAAAGGAAAAAGGGAATGTGCACACAGGGTATTTTAATATATTCTTTCATCGGAGCTTCGTACAAAGTTTGAGGCGTTTGGGAATTAATGCTGCTGCTGCATTTTGTTCGCTAATTTCTAACTGCATTTATAATTAAAGAAACGCTTGATGGTACGAAACATGAACGCCTTTGGCACCCGAATGATACCATGTAGAACTTCGGAGAACAGACCATAAGGACGTACATAACTATGGTCCCGCAGTAAAATTATTTTTAACAGCGAACCTCTCATGTGCATTTTTAACGAATGATCTTCATTCTTTTACAGCGATTATTGTCAATTGTGCTCTTTCAATGACAAGTTTTTCAACTTGCACTTGTTGTTTGGTTTCGGTTTCATGAAATCGTGAGCTTAGTCGAGGAAAAAATTCAGCGCGTGTTAATAGGGGCGAGGTCCGACAAGTAATAGAACCAGCGATGGTGTTCCCTGAGTGAACCTGCTTCCGTTCGCCGCGCGTATTTTGATCAAAGGCCGTTATGTTTTTTCCGGGTCGAACAGAAGCAAATAACAGACGAGCAGCGAAAATCACAAAAGAAGAAACGAAGCGGGGAACACGGTTTTCTTGCAACGTTTCGCTCGCAGCTGTCACTTTCCCACAAAGAGAATTAATTAGTGCGCGCTCGTAAGCAAACATCGATTAAGACCTTCAAGAAATGATTTGTTTTCCTAATGCATTTCTAATTAACGTTGGAAGGCGTGACCTGCGGTACTGGTGTTCCCGGGGCAGACTAACTCAATTTCAACTAGAAGTGGCGAACAGAGAAAAGGAGAAAGGTAATTAAGAAATAAGAAACAGCCAGCCAAACTTGAGGTTGGACTATGATTAGAGCCCTAATACGCCAAACATATTTACCCGAACACGTGAGCGGGTAACGAGATAATCTTCATTATGAAGAACCGCTCCGCATTTTGTTTTTCTCGTGCGGTGTGTGCTTTTATTTTTACTTGACGACTAGGATTCTTCGACGACAAGCAGTGTTCGATAAAACTAGGTATGGCCGCGCATAAGTTTGTCTTCAAGCGGCGAAACTTGCGCATGAAACGCTTATTCTTAAACATGAAGGTTAGGGGTCTTTTTTTTAAAGGAAATCTTGAGCAAATTAGATGAGCGTGAACACTCTCCTTTGATCATCGCGGGTTCTGTTGCGTACACTCTAAACGCGAATACGCCTATATGGGTGGGAGTAAAAAGCGAGTAAGTTGTCTTATAGCGCAATTCCTTTTATAATAAAAAAGTGTGCGAGAGGATAGATTACTGCTCTTTAATCATTTCTGTTAAGAGTGCTATTGCATGCTTTAGGACGATTCAGGCTAACCAATTCTTTTGTTAAGACAGGAGGGGGGGGGGGGGGGGGGTACTCAAAGATTGCTATCTTTGTACAGTGTTGAAACTTGTACAAAGTGGCTTTGGCGTCTGTGCCAGAAAAACACGCTATCTAAAGGACAGTTTGACTGGTGGTACAGGAACTGGTGTTGCATTTAGGCGACATATCGAGTGTCTGAACCGCAAAAATGTGCATATGAACCCACGCACTTGAGAGTATTATATGGTCGTCATGGAACAACCTTTGGCCCATGAGAGAACGCAAATAGTAAGACACAAGAAGGAGTGTTCAAAGATAGTATGACAAGTAAGTTCGCTGAGAAGAAAAAGTATTCTCACACTGCGTCGGACGCACTACGGCAAGAGGCAAGATTTGCTTACTTCATTTCTAGGCGACCCCATCAATCGTTTCTACCTAAAAGCACAAAGAGCATCAAGAAAGAAAACACGCCTCTTTACTAACTCGACATCAGAATGCACCAAAGCGTTCGATAAACAACACTGTAACACGTTGAGCAATGTGAACGTGAAAGGAATGAAAATAGGATGGTCAAAGCTCGAGTGATCCACTCAATGCAAACAATTCTGATGCGGCCGCGAATGCGCCGACAATGAGTAAATAGTGGTATGAGTACGAAGGACTACTTTCTTGAAGGCACACTGAAGGAGATCCGCGATTATACTTGCTCGTTCACGCTCACGTCAATGACAAGCCTCGCACAGGGTGCAGGAATAAAAGAAAAACGACAGAGGAGAAAAAAAAGAGCGTTAATTCTCTGAGAGCTCCAGCAAGCAGCAAAGGGATTATGTGTGCAAGGACGCCGTTCCTTGGGTGGAATGCGTAGCGTGCTGAGCTCTGGTAAGCGCGATGGAAAGTGGAAGCGTGAAGGAGTAATTGTGTGGCGAAAGTCGTGGAAGCATAGACGAGCTGGAGGCATCCAGGCTCGCCTGTACACTCTTGCTGTCGTGATCCCCGCGTCACTGTTGTTCGAAGATAGCGTGCAGAAAGCGGTCTCAGGGGCTCTAAGCTGCGCGGCCGGTGTGGGATGATACGAAACGTTCTCTGCCGTATTTCGTTTTTCTGGTTGATACGGAGTCTATTGTGGGAACGGCCTCAAAGAAGCAGTTGCTCGAGCATTAACGCAGCACTGGTCATACAAGGGCCTTTAATGGAGTAACGCTTTATGAGTTGGGAAACCCCGCATCGTTATGTGTATCACGCGAGAAGTCCTCTAAATATTTACAAGGCAGGTTAGAATGTATTCACGGTATGAAGAAGGTTGCCGATTTGTAGTTCTGGAAGACTGGCAATATTGGGAATCCAATTCACATCCGGACACAGATCAGTCTGCCATCCGCGGCATTGTCCTCTACGTCGTTGTGCGCAATGGTTTTCTTAATAGGTATACGAGAATCATTCCTATGTTCTGATTGTTTTTTTTTATGAACCTAAAACTTTGCAGGAATGCTTTCGCTTCATTACATCTGTTGAGTGATTTTAACACATGTTGTATGACATGCTTATGTATTCGTTGTTTTAGCACCTTCGAATTATTAAGCATTTTTAGTTGCGAAATTATATAGGGCGCTCAAGAGTGAGCCTACAATAGGCCTTGCATTTGAACCGACAGGGGTTACCTGATACGTTAACCTACTCTTGAGTCGCACTTTACTTCAGGCCTAATATTACGTTCTTCTGAGCGTGCTGTGTCAGAAAAAAATTCAAACATGTCAGCTTTCTTTTTGAGTTCCGGAAAATTTGTGTCAAATATACCGCATGCGCTTTAACGTAGGCCAAAGGCTGTAAGTGCTCGTAAGTGCTCGCGCTCACGAGGAAACGAGGAAAAAACTATCAAATTTTTCTACCTTCTTTACAAGGAAGTGACCACAAGATGTGAACACTCCCTCCCCTCTTTCTCGTTCTCCTTCCATCCCCATAAGAATTCCATTTCTTAGCCCTACACGAGTGATCGCATGATTAATATCATCCCATGATCATGAGATCACCGCAATTACATGGGTGATCACAAGACCCTTCTACCGGTGGAATTCTCAGGAGCTAGGGGATAAATGCCGAAGCCATCCAGTTATGACCTGCTGTAGCACTGACGTAGCTTGCACCAGAGACACCATCCGGATGATTTCACGCGAAAGGAGATGCGCCAAATTCTTCATATTTTAAATTTGGATGAAATTTTTTTTATCGGTTAAGATAAGTCATATAAGTATAGAGGCCTTCTTGTGGAGAACAAAAAGTATTTTTTGCCTGATATCTTGCTCCAAAGTGTTATAAATTGTTTTATCCGGGTATTTTAAAAATTGTATTTTTCGGGAACCGTTGCTTTGACGCAAGGGTTTATCTTAGATGATTTCTGAGCAACAACAAAATGTACGTTTCTAATCTTTTATATGAAAATATTTAGGTGGCTTGGCCATTTGGTTATTTTTGTTTTGTCATATTGTCGTTCTGCCTAGTTTTTTTGCCCTCAGTGTGGCAGCTTTCGCAAAACGAAATTAAAGTACGCAAGAGTAGCTTTAAACTTGGACTAGAACAATGCTATTACAAGGTTTCAGAACTACTGCAAGAAATTTCTGACAAAAATTTAGATTCCAAATATTCGCTAAAATATGCACAGTTCGAAATTTTTACTTCGTTACGCGCTTCTATTTTGAACTAAAATGGCCTAATCAACGGTATGTTTTCTGGGACATGACACGGCATCTCAATACCTGCCTGCTTGTCGAGATAACATTTGCGGCCAGGAACAGTTCCTGAACAATAATTTTTTTTAAAATACCTAGATTAAGGCAATTTCGTACATTTTAGAGCGCGATATTTGCTGTTTCTTCCTTAAAAAGTTAGCTCTGTGGTTCAACCCGGCTTAACCTAGTGACACAAGCGAAGCTCTGTTAAAGTCAGCACACGCCACATGCTTTTATATAGCGAATGGCGCGTCACGCATTTCGGCAGTCGCGAGAGTGCTGTCGGCTCCGCATAGGCAGCCGTGACGATGCGCAGCTATTCACGTGATTAGATAGTTGTGAGGCGAGCGAGCACTCTCGGCTCAACGCGCGCAGCTGTGGCGAGGCGCGGCGAGTCACGTGGCATGACGTAAGAGCCAAGCCTCCGCTCAGTCTGGTTTCAAGGTCAAATTACATAGCCACATGACATTCAGTTTTGTACGGGAGGAGCAGAGCTATTTCTTTATAAAGGCCTGTACAATTCTGTTTGCACTTTTCATAATTGATATGAATTTCTTCAGCCAAATCAAAAACATCACAAAACTCGGCGCGTCTCTTATCACGGGGCATGGCTATATCTGTTGCCGTAAACAGAACAACAAACTCATGTAAACGCCATTAACGGTACCAAAGGCTACCGGCGGATGCATCCAAAACCTGGACGGTTGCGGGGTTGCCATTTCTGTAAACGTGGACAGCGCAAACGCATTTCACCGCCCTTTTTTCGCATTGAAGTTGTCGCGCCGTAAGCTGCGCAAATACCACGCTAACATGAGCGTTTTCAGAATCGAATGTCGTTGTTTGCATCCCTGTCGCGGTCAGAGATGGATGACAACACCAATTCGCCCCCTCGCTACCTACCTTTGTCGGTCGCCTATTTCGTTCGGGTGTGCTGTGAATTCAAGCTCGAGTCACCCGGCGGCGCTGCTGTTGCTGGGTCGATGGATGCAACTTTTACACGGCCTCTTTCGGCGACAAGATCGCCATGGGGTTCGCAGGAAGACAGGCGTCCGCGCAGCTCTGACGAGCCTCGCCTCCCTAGGGCGTGACTTTTGCGGGGCCTCAGTAACAAGAAAACAATACGAGTCAAAAGTTATATAGAAAGAGGTAAGAGAAAAATAACAAGATGCGTGCATGACACCAGAAATCAGGACATGGCGCTCTTTCAATATGTCAGACGCTGCGACGCGTTGACCGGTGAGATGAAGCGGCTTGCCTGAAGGCCTTGGGGACGAAAATGTGATGTCTTTCTAGAAGGCAGGCCTGGGGCATTTCATGATCAAAAAAGTAAAGTTGACAGCAAGCGTAAAAGGCTGGCTGAAGAAGGAGAGATTACATTATTGGAAAGAAGCAAAAATAAAAGGAAAGTTGTTCAAGAGTATTTTGGTGCGTGTCTCTTTAGTGTCCTGTTTGTTTGAACAAGCGTTTGTAGCTTAGTGTTCAAAGAATTTCAACCACCCACGGCTAAACCTGCGCTGAAGGAACTGTTTTGCTTGTTTGCGCATGAAAGGCCGAAAAGGAAAGCTGCATTCGGACGTGATCACAACAACGACGTTAACCTTTCTTTGCTGTGCAGTATTGTGCCGTAAATTTTATTTTTCAGTGCTCCTTCAGTTTAAATAAACGAAAGCTGCAAGTATTGAAAAATCGTACGTTTTAATTTAATTTCTTTGAGAATACCTTTTATTTAGGTCAGAAATTTTCTTCACTTCCATGAAGGAATTGACAAAAGTAATGCGCAATATATACAGGGCGTCCCAGCTAACTTGCACGAAGATTTTAAAAAAGCCTAGGCGTTCTTCAGAGATGAAATTGCGTGGATGTTGTTAAGGCTTATCTAAAGTAGCAGCACAATTTTTGACCGTCCTACCTAAATAATCAGTAGAGATAAATTAGTTAACTGTTTAAATATAGCTTGAAGCGCTCAGGCGTCAATAGAGACTTGTGGAGCTCCACAAATATTTTCGAACCAAGACATTTCCAACGAAATAGACTTAGCCTGGCTGTTTTATTTCGGTAAAAACGAAAGCCCGCGGAGTTTAAAAAAATACCACGTGACAGCACGCCTTTCGTGCTGCACACGACAGAGCTTCGGGTTGTGGTTGGTTCCAAGATAAGCGCCAGTTGGTTTGAGCGGCAGTTGAACGAAAGCCGGCTCCCGTTTCTGTGGCGATAATTGCGCTCTCACGCTAGCAGATTGTAGATTGTGTCGCCAGCCGCCGCCGGTAACGTCAGAGCCGTGCAAAGATAGAAGCCCTTTCTTGTAAGCGAAGAGGAGGCCCGGCGCTGGCGATGTTTTTTACAAATCACGGATGAGAGCGCTGTGATCGCGGCGCATTCTGGCGCACAGAGCGCGCTGTCACGTGTTTTTTTAACTCCGCGGGCTTTCGCGTTTCCCGCATAAAAACGGCCGCACTAAGGCTATCGCGTTGGAAGTTTCTGAGTTGGACATTGTTTATGGAGGTCCACAACTTTATGATTGACGCCCGGACGTTTCAAACTATACTTGAAAAAATAATTACTTTATCTCTAGTAAATATTCAAGTAAAACGAGCAAAACAATCGTACGGGAACTTTAGGTAAGCCCTAAAAGCATCCACGCAATTTCTGTTCTCAAGAATGCTTAAGTTTTTTTTTTTTAATATCTTGGTCCAAGTTAAGCGGGACACCCTGCAAGTAGGTGTGTGTTTTCTTTTGGCGTGATGAAGAAGCCCCCTCGCCCCCCCCCCCCCCCTTTTGTCGAAAACTTTCAGGGTCTACTTATAATGTCGACTAAAAACGAACATTCTTCAGCTCAAATGTTATATCCAGAGAAAGAAAGCCGCTTCATCGCTTTTCCAACAGAATACACCACGCGAATAATTTTTTTGTTGTTGTCATTTACAAGACTTGATGCAAAATCAAAATAGGTCAACATTTTAATATTAAGTTGCCTGGGTGTGGGAACTTACTATCTTAGTTATAGTGAAATTTTTTTTCTTTTTCGAAAATGTACATGACGCAAGAAATTCAGAAAATTCAGAAAAAGAAAATTGACAGTAGTACTGGTGGCAAAACCTGTTAAGGAAATGGCGGAGGGAGTGCTACCACGCTCACTGTTTAAAGAAATATTGTTTACAGCGTTCGCACTTGGGAATAAAAACCAACCAATTTGCAATAAGAAAAAATAGCCTGAGACAAATAAATCAGTGCTAGGCGCAACGCACTCTGATAAAAAGCTGCGAGCTTTCAGCATAGAGAATTGTGTACAAAACGCCTTAAGTGGTTAAACAAGCTGTAGCTGCTGTTCTACGCTGCAGGGCCCTCTGCTTCGTTGGAGCTTCACAAATATGCGGAAATCACTTCATTCTGTCAGAATTGTTCTTCGAACAAAGAAACCAGGAGCTACAGAAGGTCAACGTAAGAGTTATTTGAAATAACCTTCCAGTTTTTCCGTTTTATTTTTTCGTAACAAAAAAACTGCCACGCTCTAAATCGAGTCTATAGTAGTTAAACTCGTCTGTCGGAAACCGTGTCACATTCGCCAGTTTTGGATTGCTGGCTGAAGTGTTTATTGAGCAGGTAGTAATATCAGAATAGAATAAAAGAATTAGGTGCCCATATTCCTCGCCTTTCACGCGGCAAAAACATGACGACGATAGTTGTCGTGTGTCCCCTTCTAGGCTGCTGTGATGCTCAAGCCGCACGGTTTGCTAGGCCGAATGATCATTAGTGGCAACATGCCTTTAGAGCACTCGTTCTTTGGCGTCAATGTCCCACATGACTGAGCAGCACTGAGAGAATTCTGTCCTGGGAGAGCATGCCAATGTAGTAGTTATTGCGTTTAATTTATTACGTCTCCCACGAAAACTGCAACGGCCTTGCTGCAGGGTCATACAGCCATCCTAGTATTAACAGAAAACAAAAATAAATTTAGAAAAAAAGAATCAGGCGATATAACAGCAGCGTCCTTAATGAAAAAAAAAGCCATTTGTCTGTCTGTCACCACTACCAAGTGTTGAAGATCGGTAACGAGCAAGCACATAAAGACTGAACTCATTTACAGCTGTTAAAAAGAGGATTTGATGCGTTTACCTTAACTTGTGATGGAGTCCAGCACGTACCAGCGCGTGTCACTCCGGCGCACAATTCTAGAGGTATTCTTCTTCTTCGCTAGCTTGCCTGCGAAGACTGCGAGAAAGATTAAATAACCCAGCAACTGAAGACAGGGAGGCGGCGCTGTCCAGTTCACATTCGGACACGAGCTTTCGCTGGTGAATCAGAGAAGAGCAGCGGAAAAATCCAATGGGCTCCTGGGAGGAGGGCCCACGCAACAATTCCATGCATTATACATTTTTCTCTTTCTTTCTATGAGAAATACTTAACAGCAGGAGACACCGCATGTACTATTTCTGTGTAATGCGGAAAATGAGCCTTGAGGGTCACACGTGCGTGTTGAATAACTCCTGGCAACGCACGAAACCTAAAACACTGGCTGGGGCTCGCAAGCAGCATATTGAATTGACAAATAATTGCCGGTCTTTATTTTCATTAAGATTGTTGAATCAGCTCTTATTCCTGATTCAAGACCTACCAAGGAGAAATCTATATAAAACAGCACACTTTAGGAAGATGATGCCCTGTTGTGAAAGTTTTAGAACTGTTTTCTATGCTGCAGCTACATATCCACTTTGTAGCCAACGATGCAGTGCAATTTTCTTGGAGTGCTTTGTGATGTTTCCGCAATTATGGTGTCTTTGCAACACAAATTGTTTCCTGCAGTACATATTTCCGGCAATGCATGTAAAGCTCCTCGTATTTCTCTGGAAATGCGCGTTCTTGCTAAATACAGTAAACGAGGAGGTATGCAAAGCGCACGGCCCGTCAAAACAAGGCAAACTAGCCACCGCAAGCAACACGCCCTGTTTTGACGGCTCTTCCTCCCCATGTGCTATTTCACATGACGAACTGTCACGTCACTCCCTTTGGTTGCTGCGCAATCCATAAAGATGACTGCAACTAGTGTGCAGCACTGCGGCCAACTCGTTTCTGCAATTATTCAAAAAGTGGCTCTTGGAAGAGTGACAATCCGGTAGAAAAAAAAAACAGATGCCTTGGTTTACTTTTCCTGAGAATGGCACCTTTTGAAACAGCCTTCACTTGTGGTCATGCAGGCAACTGCTGATGGTGAGACGCGAATGTGTTGTGAACATTGTAGCTTTGCCATATGTTCCGTAAACTTGAATTTCACAATTCTAACCAAGAAACTCCTAAATCTGCCAGAAAACCGTATCAGCACATGAAACTTTCAAGTTGTCTAGCTTATGTAACCGATGCAGATTTGTACATTGGAAAGCAGTGGGCCGCCACAGCTCGGTGATGAATCCGTCACATTCCTGAACGAAATAT
This sequence comes from Amblyomma americanum, assembly GCF_052857255.1. NCBI lineage: Eukaryota > Metazoa > Arthropoda > Arachnida > Ixodida > Ixodidae > Amblyomma > Amblyomma americanum. The sequence goes on along the minus strand of NC_135500.1, from coordinate 163,999,351 downwards.
GACCCGAATTTCTTATGAAAGTGTCTATTTTTTTTTGCATCCGGATTCTAAAACTACGTGCGGTACAACACAGGTACTTAAATCTAGGTGAATGTTTAGAAGGTATCCTTGAGCCCAATTTTTTCTTCCCCAGACTGAAATCAAACACTTACAAAGGCATCAACTTGTTAAAACTTCTGCTTGCGCTGAGTGCATTTAATCATTGCATGCATATCTATACTGCCTTGTTGAGAACAGCCTGTGTTGTTTATTTGCCTACCATATTTTCCGGACTATAGTCCACGCCCGGTTACACCGCAAGGCAAATTTTCACTTAAAATAAAAAAGTATTTGCTAAGAAATCGCGCACTTGACGTACCTTCAGCGGGGATTACCGGTTCAAAGCAATCTTTTTACATTGTGGGCTGATGTTAAAGAAAAAGGCCCAGATTTCGCTCACATATTTCAAGGAAGCAGCCAACATCCGTAAGCTTTTTCGCGGGGGTCAAATTTTTCATCTCTCCTGCTCGGCTTGACTTTACTGCTTGCGGACGCTCCAGTCACTTTGAATGCTGGCAGAAATGCTCGTTGCCTTTTCGTAGCTATCGCTAAAGATCTTCAATAAGAACTACAGCAGCACTGGCGTTGTTCGTTGAGATCATTCACAAGTGCTAACACATCCAAGCACCCTAAAGCAGCCACTCAAGTTTCAAGTTTCAAGATTGTTTTATTTACATCATAGATAGATTACCGCCAGCACCATTTGCTCTCATATATCAGAACGGATTTGGCTATGCGATTTAGGACGACAAAATGTCGCAGCAGAGCTCAGGCTCTCTTTTTTTTTGTTTACTTCGACAGCCAGAATACGTTTCCTGGGGTGTGCGAAAGTATCTTTAAATCATGTTTTAAATCATGTTTATCAGCACCCACTCATAACATGCATCACGCGGAATTTCATATTTTAAACATGTATGGTGCACTTACTCTATTCAGGAAAATAAGATAAGTTTTTACGCATTATCAGTTTTATACAGTAGAGAAGTTTTCGACTCGAATGATGCAAGTATGTTCGTGCTGTCTCTACATATTTATGGCAGAAAAAATGGGTCCTTATTATTCATGATATTTTCGCATACCTAATTACGCAGACAACCAAAGAAACAAATTCAGGACATTAGCATAACGTATGAACGTACAGTGAAGAGCTCGTCGGGCTGGGTCCTCTCCCACACGCATTTAGTAAGAAGATACTCTCAGTGAGATTGTTGTTTTGAATGCGGCGTAAAAGAAATTGCCCCAAGTTAATAAGTAACTAAATAAATGGGCAGGAAAAACACAGGTACACCTAATTTGAATGTGTGTTGAAAATCCGACAGCATTCGAAACTATTTACGCATATGCCGGAAGTGACTGCTAGTGCTTACGGGACCCAGGTTGCGCTTCCTCGGATCTTGTAGATATCTGGTAGATATTGTGGCATCATCTCAACCTACCCACCAGATTGTGAAAAAACTGCCCACCGTTGCATGCGGCAGTGAAATTAATTATTGGTCGAGACAGGTTGCTCAGGAAGGTCAACCTGGGTCGCACAAGCGAATCCAGTGGCAGCACCTGCCATCGCAGGGCAGCGGCGCAGTGCTTAACCCAGCGTCCCCTTTGCTTTTTGGCAGCAACCTGAAGATCAAACTCGGGCGCAAGTCAATGAGCGTGCCTGCTTGCGACACAGCCATGTCTTTGATTCAAAACTACGTGTGTGTGTTTCGTTTAATTAACAAGCCGTATTTATTTTAAAATCAGTTCTTCGTTCTCGCCGCTTGTTACCGAGGCTTGCTCACGTGATAAATGGTGGCGCGCAATTCATTCGCAGAATTTTTGAGAATAAGGTGCTCATTGCGAAGAGACTTTACGACATCATCATCATTATCCCAACTGCGCCATTGCAGGACAGAGGCCTCTCCATACCTTTCCGATTAACCCTGTATTTGGCGAGGCCGCGGCCACCCTACCTCCGCAAACTTCTTAAGCTCATCCGCCCATCTCACTTTCTGCCACGCCCCGCTACCCATTACTTCTCTTGGAATCCGTTCCTTTACCCTTAAAACAATTGATTGTCTCGCCTTCGCATTGCACAACCTGCCCAAGCCCATTTCTTCTTTTTGATTTTGACTAGGACGTTTGTTCTCTTACCTGCTCTACCCGTTTCCGGTCTCTTAACTCTACGCCCATCATTTTCCTTTCCATATCTCGCAGCGTTGTACTAAAGTTAAGTTCAACCCTTTTGTTGTCCTTCACGTTTCTGGCCCATAAGTTACTAACGGCAAGATACCGCCGTCGGATGCTTTTCTCTTGAGACATGTTGGTAAACTGCCGTTTACGGTGTTAAAGGGAATGTGAAGAGGTTACAGAACTTGACGATACTTGGCATTAAGCATGTTATCATATCACATTTTACGTCTGTGAAGATTTTCACGAAATTTTCCACGCAGAAATTACAAAATTCTCAAATGAAGTCCCAAAAGAGATAAGGAACGAAGGAAGAAGACACACTCAAGCAAGTCAACAGCCTAATTGTCAGCCGAGTCACGTACTCCCTGCCGTACCACGCGACGACCAAGGCGGAAAGAGAGCAAGCCGACACCATTCTCAGGAAGGCGTACAAGACTGCTCTGCACCTACCCAAGAACACGTCGAACGAAAAGTTGCTCCAGCTAGGCATCAGCAACACCTTCAGTGAGCTCGCCGAAGCTCTGCTGGGAACGCAAACCACGAGACTCAGAGGCACCCCTACGGGACGAGACGCTCCTAAGAAGGTTGGGTCGGGACACGAGCGGACTAGTAGACAGATACGCGGACGTACCGGACCACCTCAGGAAAATAATTAACGTGGGACCATTGCCGAAAAACATGGACCCCAATCTTCACGAAAACAGACGAAAAGCGAGGGCCGAGTACATAGAAAGAACGCTAGCCCAGTTAGACAACACCGTATACACGGACGCTGCCGTATATCCGCGCAAGAGAGAACGCGTAGCCGCGACAATAGTGGTAAACAAGGACGGAAACATGATCACGTGTGTCACGGCAAAGGTCGCAGGCACAGCGGAGGCCGAAGAGATTGCCGTTGCGCTGGCGGCAGCAGAAGGCTACAGAACTGGCCGATCTCTCAACATACTGACGGACTCGAAGGAGACGTGCAGGAACTACACGAGGGGCAGGATCAGCAGAACAGCCCTTAGAATACTCAGCGGGGTAACCTCCGCCGAGGAGAAACCCAGGCATAACCTAATCTGGATCCCGGGCCATGCGGGCATAGGGGGGAACGAAAGGGCAGACAGCCTAGCTCGAGGTAACGCATTCCGAGCAGGGCAGTCAAATGCTCCGGAGCTCCGCCTACAGGCTTGCAAGGGGGGATACGCAGAGACCTTGAACTTGCATAGGGGATCTAGAATTAGATATCCACCACCACACAAAGCCCTAACAAAAGAGGAAGCGACCGGCTGGCGCAGATTACAGACCAACTCCTTTCCTAACCTACACATAATTAATAAGATGTTCCCGACACAATACAGAGCCACCTGCCGTTGGTGCGATGCCACACCTACACTTTACCATATCACGTGGGAGTGCGAACGCAACAAAGCATTCCACCAACACGAACACCCGAGTGCGGAGCAATGGAAGAGTCGGCTCACCAGCGGCGAGCTCACGACCCAAAGGGCCTTAGTGCAGCACGCGAATGATGCAGCACGACTCAGTGGAGCCTTGGAATAGGGGCCCACCCTTGCTGACGAGAAGCCTCAAGTCGCCAGCGCCAGAGAAGACGACGGAGACTTCATAACCGCGAAACCCCTGAAAGATCCAATAAAGTTTTCACTCACTCAATCCCTTGATGCTCCGCTTCCCGCAACACGCGGATGGCGGAGCCCCCCTCCCTCGTCTACGCCCCTGGTGACAATGACGCATCCAAGCTTTTCAACGATGCATAATATATTATTTTGCTTTCGTTTGTTCGTTTACACGACCGTGTATGCTTACAAGAAGTACGTGCCAGTCAGTGCTCCCACGCGAGAAAAAGTTGCCACCTAACTTCGGCTACCAGTCGAGTCCGAGCTGTGATTTTCCAGTGTTGGTCACTTCTGCGTGGAAGTTGGGAGCTCGAACATACACGGAGAAGCGCGAAGATCTTTCGGAGAGCTCACAGATTCCATAATCACGAATATCTGTCGATAAATAAACTGTACAGCTGCGAAAACCAGCCGCTTCTCCCAGTACGAGAGACGACAACAGCCGAGATGGCAACGATGACGTCAAAAAGCTTTCGACCAATCACGAGCGGAGACTAAGTTTTTTACTGTAAGCAAGATGCATGTAGACCACATTTATGTACAGTCGTGGTAAAAAGTCTTCGGCCACACTGTCTGCTTTTGAGTCGCACGTTGAACGCTCACTGCAAACCAAAACACCAAAAGCCCCTTAAAAAGCTGGGGGCTGAGAAAAAAATTTATTCTCACTTTGCAGAAGTTTACAACTTTACGCGTTTCTTGAATGCTCCACTGAATGGCCCAAAAGCAAACCATCCGCCCTGAATGCTGGACAGGGGTGTACGAGTTCGACCTACAATATGCATGGACAGCAAGCAATAAGCATTCACAATTGGCAGTGCGTTATTGTAGACATTTGTGCTGGCCATAGCTTTAATTTTGTGAAGCGGATATGTATCGACATACTTTTCGCATCACCAATACTTTCTGTAAGGGTTCACTGGCTATGTATCATTTGACCGAGAGAGCATGAATAAAAACTTTTGTCTAATACATTGTTGCTGCATTACTCTGACATTTAGGCTCTGAACATCCAAACTGACGCACGGGAAAATATCACTGAACATTCTTTTGATAAGGCACACTCAGGAGGCCAGTAAAAAGACGGTGAAGAGAGGGTGAAGAGCTTCCACCGAAAACAATGCTGCTACAAATTATGCCGAGCGTTCGAGAAAATTCTAGTGACGAAATCATCCCTCTTAATCTCTGCACTGTATCTTGAGGCCTTCCTTGTAACTATAGGTTGAGAAACAGCTAGAAGGCTTGCATACGAGGATTGTGCTTTTAGGTCTTACCGGAAACATACACCAGACACCGAGAAGTTATGGAAGAAGCAGGCGTTATATAATAGATCGTCTGTGCGCCGTACAGAGTTCTGTTGCCGAAAAAAATGTTGCATGTTAAAATAGTTGGTCCATTAAACGGTTGGACTGCCCGTCGTGACAAAAGCTGAGATTTATGCACGTATATTTCAGGAGGTAACAAGGCTCACAGCGTGCACGCTTGTGCTCGTTAATTTTTAATGCAAGCACTTTAATTATCTTTCCGGAAAACATACGCGGTTTTTATCAGGCAACACACGCCCTCGTCCTGTCATTAGCGTCGGCACACAAATTTTTGTCCTCCCGCAAGAGCTCACCCTGTGTGCAAGCAGGATCATTTTAATTTGTGGTAATTTAAAATCTCAACATACATCACAGTAGCGCATGGTTTCAAAATTTTAGCACACAAATCGATACCAACTACAAGCAAAGACGACTGAGCATCGATAAATGCAGCTCGTCTTGGCGGTACGGTGATCTGCAGTAACGTGCTACACGATGGGTCGCTAACAGCGGACGCAGCAGTGCGTGCCGGAGAGGTGAGTGGGGACGTCGCTCAACGAAGCTGTCGCCACTCACGAGTTCGACCATCATGCACTTGACCGCACACTGTGAATGGTTGAAGCACACCGCTCCGTGTAGACCTGCTTTGAAAATGGAGCGCAGCGGCAAAGCTTCCGGAGGACCAGTGAGACAATTGCAAAAGCGCGCACATCGGATGACTCTCTCGCCCTTTTAAGTTTTTCTTTAAGCCCTCAGGTCCCAATTACCCCATGCAATAAATGCGGGGCCGTTAACAATTTTTCAGCAATACAGTGCATTTTATTTTTACTGTGCGGCTCTTCGTCTTAAGCTGAACTCCCGCAACACCGTGCATTTGTTCACACTTGCACTGTTTTTTCTTTGTCAGCGTTTTAACGCTGTTAGAATTTAATCAGTTCTTACGTTTTGAAGTCTAGCGGGTCTGTAATACTGTCACCAAACATTTTTTAAGAGCGCAGCTCCTATGCGTACGTTCATGGGTGGAGCGGTGTCCATCGCCGTAGCCGTTGGCATAACTGGCAGAGCGGCTATAGAGAAGAGAGCGCGAGATGGAAAGCAGAGGAGGATGGCACGGCAGCAGCCAGAAGACGGGATCCGCGACAAGGACCCGCTAAGAGGCGGCGCCTGAGTAGCGCTTGCTATTAGGGGGAAATCGTCACCCAAGCGCATATCCTGTGGGGTTGCGCGGAAAACCCGCCCCCACGAACCTTACTGCCAGCTCCCTCCGAGGAGGCATGGCACCAACTCCTCAGAAGGCCAGACAAGACCATCCAACTGGCACTCGTTTCGTGGGCTCAGGAACTCGCCCCCACTTGGGGGCCACACTAAGCCCACCTGCCGTAAATCCCGACATTCTATGGCAATAAAGTTGTTTCTCTCTCTCTCTCTCTCTCATCCGTTCGCTCGAGGAGAGGCTCAGCGGCGGTGCGGCGGCGGATCGCTGTGCGCTGCCCAAGCCGAAACGCAGGGCCTGCTCCACTCGGCACTGCTTGTTCCGTACGCATTTGCCTACGGTTCCAATACCGCAGCAGCTGTGTTCAATAATCGCATTACCGGGAAGCATAATCGTCATTCTTTTTTTGTTGTTGTTGCTGGAAATAACAGCGTCTTTAGGAGCTATTTGCGCGAGCGGATGCACTTGGAGCGGGCGCGCTCCAAGTGCTACTCGTAGGTACAATGCGGTGTATCGCGACGTTATGGCAAGAGGCCGACGCCATTGGTTTGTGGAGTGTCCTCTGAGGCGACGTCACCGCTTTGTTAGTGTGTTTTATCCGACTGTTTTTTTCTCTTGATTGCTTTCATTCTGCCTCCATTATTTAAGCATGCTCGATCCTCTCAATAGCATACTTCGTTTTGTCAGTTGCCTTGCGCTAATTGTTCAGCTTTGATAGCTCTGCCAGTTCTATTCTGCCTGCGGGGATAGATGCGGTCCTGCTTTGGCGTTTATTAATGAAATCTTTCGTCTCCTGAGTGCTGTTCGCGATATCCTGTCTAACCATTCAGCACCTACTTCTAGTGCGCACTCTGTAATGGTAGCTGCGAGATAATTGTTCATTTCTTGTACATTAAGGTTGGCATCCTAGGTTAAAGACATTAGGAGAGCTCTTTATAATTATTGTTATTTCTTAGTAAAATCTGATTGCATGGGTCGTTCTTGCTTTGTTCAAGTTTGTTCGGTAACAAAAGACGCGTTTATCACAATGAAAAGTGGGTTTAAATATGCTTCCGCCAGTCGATTCAAATGATTCTGCCAGTCGTGATGTCCTTACCGAAAAGAGCTAGTTGCCCCTATTTTGAAGTGAATGGTAGTACAACGTAGTCTCCAGGAACGCACTATAAAACCGCTGTCGGCGCTTGCTTTGTGCTCGCAAAATCTGCCGGCTATGAGAGCACCTGCATTTCGTTATTTCTGGTCCTTTCTAGCTTATAAAAGCTTGATTCGTTTTTGGCGAGAGTCGCCTTTTTATAATAAGAGTGAGCTGCCACATCACATCGACACAAGCAACTTCATTTTCTCCTCAGTGTCCACCAAAGAATACTTTTGGCTTAAATTTTCTCTAGGAGCATGCAGATGTGTGGACATAAATTCTGATCCCGGCAGCCAGAATATGAACGCATGCCAGAAGGCACTAAACAAACTACAGTTGGCTCTACTAATCAATGCAAACCAAATACCATCCAACTTACTGCGATGATGGTTTGAACAGTCAGGTCCGCTCTATACTATACGTAGTTAGTTGGCGATGCATATATACGTCGTTATTGACATTATTCTGGCCAAGGTAGATAACGCATGTAGGTGCCCTCCATCTTCTCTCATACTTGTTTTAATTCTGCGCAATGGTATCAAGTGCAGTGCAGTGTGCCGCGGTACGATGCATACCACAAACTTTACAGGCATTTTATGAATAAAATACTGCTTATGCAGGCAGACTCTATGTACCACGTTGAGTTTGGATGTCACGATTTGTCTTAACCTACACGGCCCTTAACTTTGGTCAGTATTGAATTCAAGAACTCACGATGGCATGTTTTTCGACAGTGCTTGTAAGGTCAATGCGACTCGTTATGCGGCCTATAGACTAGCACACTCTTAGCAATACAATAGCAAATAGAAAAAGTACTTAAGCTCTGCGAAGCAAGACCCGTCTAGGAAAGAATAAAACAGTGCAAAGCCATTTTTGCTGCTCTTGGCCAAGCCGCTGCTATGGTAACAACAAACACACATTTCCAAAACAAGACCTAAATTTCGGGATTTTTGCCGTTGAAGCATGCATCAACCAAAAAAAAAAAGAGCAAGTTGCCCGATATTACCACTGGACCATGTATTGTCGCGAAGGTATGAAGTCATGTTGTTAGCACCTGTTCCTCAATGGTGTGAGAGGTTGTAGATCATACTATTCGTTTTATTTGTCAAACCTTCTTGAAAATAATGTGCCTTCTTGATTCCTTCCCTACTATTTATGCTCATCAACAATAGCAGCCTGCTATGATTTATTTCAGGCATTCTTTTAGCTTTTAGGCTTTGCAAAGCTTCCTTCCATTTCTCTCTCGCAAATATGCGCTCCATTTACACTGCCTGCGGAAAATATTTGACCTCACATTACGCACCCAAATGCCCCAACCGATGTGAATCCCCGCAACCCCACTTCTAGCGTCCGAATTAACTGCCTTGCCCTCGACCTCGGCCTAACCTAAAAGTCACTTCGCACATCGTTGATGCTTGCCGCCTAGTGAGCAGACCCACGAGCAGAGAATCGTGTTGCACTGGCCGCTTCAGTGCTCCGTTGTACCACAGGGACTGCTTGATTTGCTGCTCTTCCAGATCGGCGTGATTCGAGGAGGAGGATGAGGACTATCCAGCCTTTATTTGAGGCCAGCACAAAGGTCCCGTGAAAAAAGGCGCTTGATCCTCCAAGGCCCGCTGATAATCTGCCGATTCCGAGTGAAGCCAAGAACTCCAGAAAGGAGGAGGAGGGTGAGAGAAGTAAGGGGAGGTAATGGCAGTGTTCCATGGCTACAGGGTGTGTTCTGTGTCTGCTCTCTGGACAGTTGGGACAGTGAGCTGTGTTCTTTCATCCGAAGTTGTAGAGCATTAGTGGGGTGAAGAGGCGACTGCGCTTTGGAAACAGCATGCCGTCATTCGACCAGCTTCGTCAAAGTACTCGTTCCTCAAAAGGGCGTACTGGCTGTTTACGTCCACAGTTGCATGAAATTGACCATAGTCTTTCTGGTGGAACAACGAACTGCACTGATGACCTGTTTGCAATGACGTCAAGTGCTACCTTGTCCTCTGCACATGAGAAGCGCTATAAAGCATGCTTTAATAAAATCGATCGTAATTGCTTTCGAAACGAGTGCACGCACGCTGCATAGTCAACAAATTCAGTGGTGATCATCTAGCCTAGATTTTAAGGGGTTATAAAACATGCTAGCGATGCATGCATCGAGAGCTCGTTTAATAAGTTGTTTTTCAACTTCCGCGCTTTGTTTCACTTGTTACTCCCGCGAGCGGAATCCATTAGTACATGTTAGACCACGAAATCTTTTACCAATGTGCAACAATGTCTCCTCCACACATTAGAAAAATAGCGTCACGGATAGCTCGTGTTGGCTTTTCTTTAGCACTGCTGTTCACTCTGATAACAAGCGCATTGCTTATGTTAAAAGCTGTGAAGTTGCTGACTTCTTGTCTAAAGTAAACAATCACCACTGGGCACGCTTATTTACACAGGCGCTAAGGAAGTGTGGATAAATCGTATTGCAGCTCAGACTTGTGAACAGCAGTCCCTGGATGAGTATTACTGTGTATCATTTTTTGTATTACCGAGTACAGTTTGTGCATGAACGCCTTGGTGCTTCTTGTGTGACTAGAAAATATCGTCTTTTGCTGCTTTGTCTCAGGCAGCGTGCTTCTGATACGGCGGACTGACGCTTTAGTTCGGGCACACAGGGGCACTACACCGGCCGCGACAAAAAAGGCCAGCTGCTATAGCGCTCTGACGGTTATCGTCAGCCTTCTCCTGTCAACAGAGAATTTGCTTCGTGATATTCAGTAATCACGAGTCAGCTTTCATGAGCACAGTTTATTATCATATCGTGCTTTAATTAAACGTCTTTGTGTTTCTATAAAGGCGCTGACTTAACGGCAAACAGAGTTCGAAACACGTTGCAAGCATTAAAGGTCCAACCTCCAATTTCTCTTTTTCCACATTCGTTATATTGGTGTCTGTTCTTTCGTTCCGTCCTTCAACTATTAATTACTAATTGGATTCATTAGTTCATTATTTTTCAACAAAACTATGTTCATGTCCCTTGTGAGTTCAATAAGGTATTTTTGTGTAACACGCATCACTTAAGTCCATGTCACGTACCGGTGTCGATCGTTACTCCAAATTCTGCATATGAACCCTCTAGCGTGTGCATCAGCACATAGGTTCCCTCCTCGGGTTCACTGCATCGCATTTCTTTGCTAACAGAGCTTGCAGTTATGTTTGCGACATTAACGAGCAGGAAATACTGGTTGTCCTCAGTGGTATGTCACTCATCCATGTTCGTACAGGTCATAAGTATATTTAAAAATTCAAAGCTTACGCTACGATTTCTCACATTTACCATAAATGGTGTGAGCGGCTGCACTCGAGCTGCTTTTTTCCACCTGTATAATCTTGATAAAGCTAAATGAACGCTCAGATACACAAATCATTGTATAGTTTTTTTATTTCGGCACAAGCAATTACTATCTGCCTGTGAGCCCGGAAAACGTTTTTGATCATGGTAAGCCGCCTTAATTGTTCCCTTTCCTTTTATTGTCCATTATTCTTGTTCATTGAATACTTAGCAAATGATGTGACTATATTTGCTGACTGGTTACGGTTTATTTTCTATTTTCAATAAGTCTTTGAGTATCTGGCGTGTGCATTGCGTTCTCCATGTTTTTAATTATGATTGTGTTATGTTCTGATGACCATTATGATGTCAATTCTAGTAATTTCATTCCCTATGCGAAATGCGTTAGCCGGCACAGCTGTCAGGCACCGTCTTTGCTTTTACCTGCATGTCCATGCAAATAAACAAAACCTTTCTTCGGCGATTCAAAGCGAAAGGTGGCCTATATTTTTTCAAAGCATTAAAAAACAAAAGAAAAAGAGAAAACGCATGCACGCGTTTCATCTGGAAAGTAATGATAGTCACGACTTCTCTTCTGCTACACTGACTGCCCCAGTGATTGCTCCTATTCGCCATGTCAGTGACAACTCTCTGCGTCTTATTTGTTTTTGTTGTTTTTACTTTTGCGGGAGTAACAAAAATAGCCTCTTTTCATAACCGAAAGAAGAAGACACATCAAGAACACACACTCCAGCGGGCATTAATGCAGTGGCTAAGTTAGAAGTTGGTAACTTTTCTCATTTACATTTCCTCTCCCTGCGCGTTGTATTACTAGCGCAAAACAATTTCTCACAAGGAAACCGGTGGAGCAAGAAAAAAGAAGAAAGAAGAGCCTTCTACGCTCCAGCGCATTTGTAGGAGCTCCCAGCGAGGTAAAGCTGCGAGCAGTCCTTGACACAGCCAAGTGCGAACTCAATTTTCTCTCGGCGCGATCTGCCTGCGACTTGCACTACCGATGCCAGTCCCTCGCCCAGCAGCAGCAGCAGCAGCTCGCGGCAGGCGAAGCCAGGGGAAGATGATAGCGCCCTCTATTTCTTCTTCCTTAAGAAGAGCTCAGCACACAAGATCAACGGGAGCTTTGGCGGCTGTGACGTTTCCTTCTTCCACCCTTCCTGAGTTGTTTTCATTCTCTTATTTCCCAGCACTGGAGGAGGAAGACTACGAATGGAGAAGGAAGAAAAGAGAGTGAGCAAAAAAAAAAAAAAAGAACGAGTATTGATGAAGGAAAGAGAAAAATAAGAGCGGCAAGAAATAATGAGGACCAGAACAACGTCCCCGGGTGCTGCTGCCTACTATGCTAGCGGCGTCGTCGACGTACTCGTCGGCGCCTGGAGCGTCTCGTCTCCCGTGTCGCCTTCGCTCGTCTTGTATATACACCAGCCGTCAGAGCACTGCCTCGGAGGATCGTACGATCGTCGGCGTGCGAGGGTTTGTGTCCCGCCTACAGCGAGGCGCGTCCGTCAACGCCGTCCAAAATCATCATGATTGATGACAAGACGGCGCGCGAATTTGAAGAAGTGGGGCCGCCGGTGGCTGCGCGAAAGCGCGAGCACGCGCACGCACGCACGCATGCGCACGCACGCTGCCGCACTCGAGCGAGTGCTCGAGATCGGCACGAAGCAAGAGGGTGAGAGAGTAGGCGCGTGCGTTTGGGTTTATGCGCGCATGGAGGAAGAAAGACCCGCCGTCGCCTCCCAGGTTTCCTATTTTTCGCGTCGTTCGCCGAGGGGAGTGTATAAGGCGCTGAAATGATCGCATAGGAAAAGGATGGGGGAAAAGGCAAAGAAAGGGAGGGGGGCGAATTTTGAATATTTCAGGCAGTGGAAAAAACGAAGCTGCGTTCGCTGGGCACGCTGCGCGCGTCCTTCGTCGAAACGCTTACGGGCGCGTGCTCGCGCGCGCGTAGTGCATTTCCCACGCCTTCGTCGAACGCGCGCTTCTCCGTCGCGTAGGCAACGTCCCCGGTTGTAAGGAGCCATCGCTCACGGATTTCCGACTAGCAGGTAGATACGGGCGAGCTCCCCTCCACTCGTGCACGCGTAGAAGGAGGAAATGCGCACTCTACATTGCAGGAAGCCGGAATATAAAATAAAGCAGAAATAACAGGAACATCTGGCACCGTGTTAGATATGGTGAAGAATTTCATTTTTCTAGCTCTCTTTGTGCGCCGTAAGACGACATTCTTGGAAGAAACGAAATAACTGAAAATATAGAGGTGTGCCAGCAGCTAACTGCGTTATAGTAGTGATACTTTATATCAAATAAGAAAGGATGCCTGAGTGCCACTGTGGAACTTGACGGAAAACTGGGGGAGCTTCAAATCGACACCTTTTTCATGTAGTCCACGGTTCTTTGAATGTTCGCACCTGGGGATGCTGCTCCTTTTCATTCTCAGTACACCATAAACTATATTGCTTACAGAGTCATTGAGCTGCTTTGTTCACGATGTACAGGTACATTCGCCTTGACAGGTTATTGCGAAAGTTTGTAGCTCTGACAAACGCTGGAATGAGAGAGGCTTTCGAACAAGAACTCAGCAAAGTGGAAGAGCTGCAAGAGGAAAACAACATCTGCAGCCTGGAGAGGACGCTATGTACCGCGGCGTATGGTACGAGGGATTCAGCGCGAAGTCAGGGGGCATCTATCGCGGAGTTAGCGTTTGACGTAGGGTAGCAGGAGTCGAACCAATGTCACGTTTTCTGTCATGGGCTCGTCGGCCGGCTGCAAAAAGCCTGCAGCATAGAACAGGAGGTTCTTGTATGTCTGCCAACTGTGGTATACTGACTAACGGTAGCAGCGTCTGCAAAGCGACGAATTTCTAGAAAAAAACGTAGAGTAGGCAGATTACCGTGTATTCCTGTGGTAAAATTAAGTAGTTCAAGAGACGTAAGAATAATTGCTGGTGACAATATCGGAAATATCACTTCGAGTTTGTTGAGGGAGCATAGACAAGAAAAAAGCTAAGTCGTAAAGGAAATTTACTCGCCTTGAGTAACAACTTCTGAGAGGTTCAGAAATGGTAATGAATGAAACACAGAAGTGGTAAAGGTAAGTCACGCTGTTTAAAATTTAATGTAAAAAATACGCAGTAGTTTTACATATAGGAAAAGCACTACTCAACGAGGGCAAAATAGAAAGAGAAATCCCGTAGATTCCCTTGATATGTGTTAAAAAATTTCTCGGCTACCTTTATAATACTATCCACCGCGTAATTTGGTTTTCAGTATAATATAGCCCCTATAATTCATTTACATCCATTTCGATTTACTTTATTCAGGGCCCTTGGGCTTCTTTGTCTGTACGCGAGCACAATGTGCGTGCATATTTCAGGGTCATTTTATGCTTTTCTAGCGTTGTTTTTTGTGCTGCATCGCCTCTAAACATAAAAAAGACAAAAATAAACCTCTTTTTACTGTGGAAACTATTACCACTTGCGTACACGAAAACACGTCAAACTGTGCAAGATATAAAATAACTACATCTTGCATGTCTGTCGGCATCAACTTCAAAAAAGTGCGAAAAAGGTGCTCTAAACATGTTTTTCCAAAACTTTTGCTTTTTGGGCGTTGCTGCATATAGCACGCGCTGATGCTGTTCGCATTTATAATGGGACTATAGCATACCTTTGGAAGAAGCAACTCTGTGCAGAGCTCTCGGAGGCTTTAACGACGCACACTAAGATCATTTAAATGTTCTTAGCACTCGTGTTGTGGCATCGGCAGAGCGAGTACTAAAGCTGCCACCTAAAGATAGTCATTTTTGACTGATAGGGTAAGGACAGAAATATAAGCGGCTTGACATAGAATACTTTAATTTTAACAGGTGTTGCAGCTTTTAAAATCCTGCTTTCTTGAAATCGGCTATTTTGTTATGCGAAAAAGGAATACAGGCACTAAAATCCCCGCAAAAAAAATGGAAAATTTCTACACGGCAAAAGTCAGTGCCCGGAAATTTTAAAAACATAGGGGGCAATTAAGGTCATCTTAAGAGTATGACGCGATAGCTTTAAAAGGTTCCTACGGTGGCTTTAGCATCTCCTGGTGCAGCCTTTTGCAGATAGTGCACACGCTTGTTGCTATAACACGTTGCTTTATTACGCATCATGGTCCGTATTAATTGATGACTGAAGGTTAAATGGGGACATTAATTACCTGAATGTTCCTGTAACGTAATGTGTCTATGTTGTGACGTGATATGCTCGAACAAGGCTTCCATTTATCAACTGTACGAACGTTTCTCAGTGATGTAGGCAGGCAGACTGCTCTTGTTAAGGAAATATTGGAAATTCATTACATAGGTTGCGCATACGCAGCAATGCACCTGGTATAGTTTATCTTTTCTTTGACTAATATCGGAAGCTGTTAGGAAGTTGTGAGCGCCAAAATAGTACATCAGGTTACATTTGCTTACTCGATGCTTAACTTTACTTGACGATGAGCAGCGTGCTGCGACACTTCAGTTTGAAGTAGCTGGTGAATAGATGTCGTAAATGGAATACAACGGCTTAAGAAAACAGGGACAGAAACACGCAAAACACAGGACAGCAATGTGCTGAACTGGAGGTACCTATCCTTTTGAATAGATTTAGACCTGCCATTTACGGTCAGCCGGACCAGAACTTTCCTTGGTCGGAATGTATTACTAGTGAGTTTTATATAAAAAAAAAATCGTTTTACCTTTTAGCCAGTTTCGATTGAAGTTTTTCAGGCATCTTATGAATTGCTTTTTCAACAGTATTCAGGACCTCTCCCTGGCACCCGCTAACCCCTCAGGATATTCCATATGTACAGATTCAGCTCAGTGTATACGTGCATTTCATAGGGGCACGAATCCTACACAACTGCGGGATAATCTGCAAATATCTCTCAACAAACTACGTCCCCAGACTTTCCCACTGAGGTGAATACCTGGTCACTTTGGAATTCCTGTAACCCCAGGAAATGAGGTGGTGCATCGCCTCGCCAGCGAACTTCCAACGCCGGGCGCCTGGGATTCCCTGGCTTTATCCACCCCTCACTATGAAAACATTAGAGAAACTTTTCGTACACTTCCTGTTGCGGGCAAATCCCTCACCACCACTGAACATGGAATTCGTCGATGCATACACCTAAGTACACTCCTTACTCCTGCCCGTTCTTATCTCTACATATCCTACACTTTCCCGCCTGCCCGAATTGCCCTGAACCTTTGGCTAATTTAAAACATTGCTTTTTCTCCTGCCTCGTTGCCACTCAGTCTCCTCATTCCACCCCCCCCCCCCCCCCCGCCCCCAATGAGGCAGGCTTGGCTAGTCTCGGGCCAGCTGACGGACAGTTGGCTTTGGTGACCTTCGCTCAGGACATCCTCGACGCTTAATATTGCGCTGCAATAAAATTTTCTTTTTCTCTCTCTCTCTCTTCCTCTACTCAAGAGACACTATAATAATTCAAAAAAGCAAATATACTAATCCACTGAAAGCCGTTGAAGGACATCGTCCTATTTTCCTGTGTAATATCGATTACAGACTTGTTGCTAATGTTCTTTGTGGCCGTCTACAGCTAGTTGCCATGGACTTAATTGGCTAGCATCAGGTCTGTGGTAAACAGGCCGCAGTATAAAAAACCCATATCCATATTGCGCGTTCGGTATTGGAGACAGTATCGTATAAGAGTGGATAGGTACCACTTATTCAGATTGCCTTCGCGAAGGCGTTCGATAAAGTTCGTCGCGATTTCTGGTTTGCGGTGATGAAGCATGCAGATATTGGTACTGTTTTGCGCAGGAGCATTAGGCTGTGCAATCAGGAGTTCTATACAAAGGTAATTGTTTCCCGAGAGCTAACCAAGCCTAACCAACCGAAATTATATGCTCGACAAGGTTACCCATGGTCGCCTTTGTTGCTTTTTTCTATATCTTGAACCCCAATGCCTCAATATTGTTAACAGCTTAGTTACCCTAGGCTTCTCTCTGGCTCAATATCAAATTAAGGTTCTAGCCTGTGCTGATGAATTCGCCTTCGTTTGTTCTGACAGAAAGAGTGCACTTAAGGCTTCGATTCGACTGAACAGTTTTCCAAGGCATCAGGTCCTGCTCTTAATTTAGATCAAGTCTATGTATGTTGTTGGGTCACCTGGATACGAGGAAACGGTGGTATATACTTAGATTGTGGCATCGTTCTGCACCAATGTGTTCCTCTGTGTCGGGTTATCAATGGTGGAGCCTATTGGGATTCACCAATAACGTGTATGACGCGGAAAACCCAGCTTGGTTGGGTCGCAAACTTTCCGTGTGTGCTCGTGCAGAAGTCTTTAACATCTTGTTTGCAGAGCTTGCCTACGTTCTGCAAGTTCTGCATTTTGCGAGGAAGAAA
The DNA here is from genome assembly GCF_052857255.1 of Amblyomma americanum. Taxonomy (NCBI): domain Eukaryota; kingdom Metazoa; phylum Arthropoda; class Arachnida; order Ixodida; family Ixodidae; genus Amblyomma; species Amblyomma americanum. The sequence goes on along the minus strand of NC_135500.1, from coordinate 163,982,165 downwards.
GTGCAGGTAGCACAGAATATTCGCAACCTTTATGCGGCTCTCTCAGTGGGAACTCATGCGACGTGACAACCAGTTTTTCGCGTTTTATTTTCTTTTTCAAAAAGGCAAACCACTTTTTTTTTTCAGTAGATGTGCTTATTAGGTTTCTTAGGGCTCATTTGCCTCACCCATTCGCGCCGACTGGACAGGCTCTTGGGGGGACTGTAGAGGGATTCCTTAAGAAAGTTGCTGGCACCTTGAATGTCCTCACCGTTCACTTTTGTTTAGATTACCTTCATAGGCTCTTTAAAAAGAAGTTGAATCTGGAGTCTTACTTAGTCGTTTGTTTCCATACCATTGTAAGCAGCCTTATCTCAGGTTTCCTGACACCACTTTTTAAACAGGGTTAAGCAAATGTACATCCAGTACACTGTAAAGCGTTCTTTTTTTAAAATTACACATATCGGCGCCGCCTGTCAAGGCATGGCACATTTGCAACGAGGAGATGTTTGTACCATTAACTGTGAGTTTCCACTGGTATACTATACCAGAGAGCACTCACCAATGCTTTACTCAGTGCCGTCATGCTATGTTTTTCTGTGACTTATTAAAAAGAACGCTTAAGAACGGCATTAAAATTCCCCCTTATAGTTTTCGATTTTTGCCCGCTGAGAAAAACTGTGCTGTGCCAGGGGATCTTTTTGTGTTGATGGAATCATTCAGTCTGTGGAAGAGACGTACGATGGACCGCCATGCTGAATCACCAGGATCATCAAAGTCTGTGTTCCGCAAGCAGTGCGTTTTTGGTGCGTGAAGTACCTTCAGTGCTAGAAGATTCTCCTAGGTGCTTACCCTTACTAGATGCATGTGTGTGCCTCGCAGAATTTTGATGTTTTTGATAGTGGCGAAGTGCAGAGTATCTGGCTCGTATTGTGAAGCCCGATGATTTGAAACCTGATTATGTTCGGGATTTTTCATTTTTGGCAGTTTTTCCTTGCAGTGAAAAACAAAAAAATGAATAGGGTTCAAACTGGCTGGAACCTAGTTATACGAGCAAAAGCTCTCTTAAGCCTAGTCTTCAAAGTCAGGGTCAAAGGTCAAGGTCATGTAACCACTGCTCACAGTCAAGTCATCACGTGGTCATACTACTATAGCTTGGACCATACCACCATGCAGTTAAGTTTGATTTGACCTTATGGGGCACGGAAGGTCATTATCGATGTGGTGCCCACTGTCTCATACGGCAAGGTCAAGGTAAAAGGTGAAAGTAAGGCCCCCAATGGTCATCGTCATATGATCACGTCGTCATACTACCATAGCTCGGGCCATACCGCCCCGCAGTTAAGTTCAGTTTGACCTTGTGAAGAATTAAATGTCATTCTCTCATCCACATCCAAATCGGAAGTTGCACCCTGAGGAGTAGAGTTCTCGCTCTAAAAAATTCCCAGTAGTGTGGGGGTACCGTGGCCGACTCCCGACCCTAAGGACAGTGGTTTAATTCCATTGTACTGCCTTTTTCGTTTCAGGGACACTGCTTTTCCACGTTGCTACCCTCGCGACGAATCAGAATCTTCCAGCCGCGCTGACACCGCGTTTTCCGCCAAAGGAAAGCTTTACACCTGTCGGTTTAAAACGAAACGAAATCGAGTTCGGGAAACTCGGTGCTCAAAGTACGCGCAAAATTGCTTTAGTAGATAGCCTTCAGCAAATTCAAGGTGTTTTCATACAGTTAAATTCAATTGCTTTTATGTATATCCTCTAAATGTGGGCAGGCCTCCTCAACACACTAATGAACCCGTAGCGACAGATTTCTTAACTGACAGGAAGTGAAACCGGGGAGTGTTTTGTAGCTTGGTAACTTAATGTGAAGGACTGGAAGAGACCCCCCAAAAAAACGCCTTAACGGAATGACGCAGTAGCGTTATTTGGTTAATGCCTATATATGCAGAATCGGTAATTTTAGATGTTATATTCAAAAGATCCATGGGAGCCCTCATACCATTCCTGGCGTAGTGGTGCAGCGGTTAAGAGATTCGCCACGGCCCTGCACTGACAGGTGCTGACCCCGGTGGGGCTTGCGCGACCCAAGTTGCTCTTCCCGAGAAACCTGTCGCGGCCAATCATTAATTGAACTGCCACTTGCCACGATTCTCAGTTCTCTCACAATCTGGCGGACAGGTTGTGATGATGCCACAAGGGCACGTGACCTGGGTGGACCACCTAGGCTGCCGGAACGGCCGGTTGTTTCGGCCGCTCCGGCTGCGAGGGTTCAAACGGTCGACAATCCTAACGCAGACGCAGAACAATTTTTCCAACATAGGGGGGGGGGGGGGGGGGACTAACCCTCCCGACTTAAAAACAGTGGCCACTTTTAAACAATCCGCAATAAGTTTGCACCCTGTAATAAACCCCACACATTTGAATTCCTAATATAGATTCTCTGAATAAACAAGTGGGTGTAGTGACCTCCCTCGCCCATATTGTAACTTTGTTGATTGCCGGTGTTCGAAGACAAAACCTTGAAATGCAAGTCCGAAACGTCCTCTTTCTAAACTCCCATTTAGCACCGGCGCTCTTACGCCACCTGTGCACTAATCTGTGCACCAGTCGTGGCAAAGAGAGCACGGCACCTCCGTGGTGGTGAGCTCGTCCACATTCCAGCCTGCATCTTGCACTTGGAATGCTTCCAGTGACTAAATAGAGTAGGTGCTTCAAATCCTTCTTAAACTTCGTCATTGCACTGCACCTTTGGGAAGGAACTCATGGAGAGCGCGTGCCAAGGAGAACACAATGACAGAACTGCAACTCGGCTGGTGGAGACGGTTAGTGAAAGTCATATGCTCCTGGTAGAAATTATATTCCAAACATTCGTTGGAATGTGCCATTATCTATTTTCGTCGCTAAATAAAAAGCTACAAATGATGAGAAGAAAGCATACGTAACGCCACTAGAACGGCATATACGGTGCTCTACATTAAACAAAAAAAAATTGGCGGTGGTTTAGCTCTGGTTAAACATGGAGTGACGCGATAGCTACAGCTGGCCGAGAGGAACTTGGTCACGTGACTAACCACGTGACCAGCCACGGCGCTGCGCCACCGGCAGGTGCTCCTCACAACGTGACCAACCACGTGACAGCGCGGCGGCGCAGTCACAGGGTAGCAGCGCAACCACAGGGTGGCGGCGTCGCCACTCTGGAGGCTCGAAATGCTACTGTAATGTGGCTATCGCTACAAAAAAGAACACTTCACTTGCTTACCGTAAGATCAGTATTAAAATTTAGTTCAGATCAATGCTCCTAAAATTGTTTTAAGCGTTGTGGCGTCGAGAGTTTGCGCAGTATATACTCTAAAAAGACTTGAAAAGCTATTTGATTTCCTGGTAAACCGTCATGCAAACTATTTTCAGCATTTATGCAAAGTGGCATATCGGTACTCCTGACCCCTTAAGTTTAGCTTGTGTTAGGAACTTCGTTCACTTTGACCATATAAAAGAACAAAAACGAAGCGTTTTGAGCCCATGGCTCAGCGCGAACTTTTGGCGGGAAAGGAAGCTCTGGAGTCCCTGACTGGAACTGTTACGGCGGGAAATTCAGAGGCAATCGTACAAATGGGTGCCTGGATCGTTTTCAGCGTTCGCCCAAGCAGAACGCGGAACGACTTTCCTCCTAAGGTGAAGCCTTAGCGCATGACCTTACGATGCACTTTACTTCTAAACCACCTTAGGGAGAACTCCCTCTGCTATACGTAATAAAAAAAAAATATCCCGAGAGAAAATTACATTAAGAAAAGAGCTATGCAGGAGGAATTGATTCTTCACTATGGAATATAGTTTGCAGTCGTTCACGTCAATTTTGTGGGTAAGTAAGCTGCCGGTTGACAGGCCATATAGTGCAATGCGTATTTTTCGGATAGCTTAGCACGCGTCGAAGCTGCCAAAATATCTGCGTCTAATAAGCTGGAAGGCTGACGTTTAAAATGAGTTCTTTTCTTTTTTTTTGCAGACGAACAGCAATCCACTTTGTTGACATTTTTGCCAAGTAAGCACACTTTCAGGTTCCTTCCTTTCTGATACGATGGCAGTGGCGGTAATGCAGCAGTAAATTTCGTTAACGGTGGAAAGTGTCACGGTCTGAGAAACGCATGCTAAGGGTGGTGATGTTTCAGAAATAACATAAAGAAGACACGCACGAGAAGATTTGCAGGAACATCATATAGAGAAAAGGCTCGTACTGCCAGAAGTGCATTGTGGGAAAGAAATTAACAAACCTATTTTCGACCTTTAAACATATGGAGTGGATCGATGAAGGGTACAAAAAAAAAATCTTGCTGGCGTTCAACCTGGCTGAACCTAGTTTACAGAACGGAAACTCGAAGCGGTGGAAATGGCAGCCTTCGCTGCCAGCTTATTCTGTCGTTGTTCCCGCCGCTGCGGACGCTGCTTGTCCAGAAAAGCCTCTCGTTTATCGGTTTCTGCTTTAATCTCAGCACGTTTCCTCGCTCTATTCTTTGTCAACGCGCCTTGTCGACGTTCTTGACCCTAAGAATCATAATATTCTATCAACCATCTACTATACACTGCCGAAGCACTCGTTCCAGCGCGCGCCTCCTCCATGGCTATCTGCGAACTTCAAACAACGCTTCGCGCTTTTTATTATCTTATCACATGAAAGGCGAATCGTGTGGTTCAGCACAACTGCGGAATGAGCGTTTAACCACGTTCTTCAACGCAGAAGCGAATGCCAGCGAAGGCTGCCCGGCTCGGCGCGCCGCAGCTGCGCCGAGGCGCGGCGAGTCACGTGGTATGACGTCACATCCACACCCGCGCTTCGCCGCTTGAAGGCCATTCTTCGAAGCGACATAACATTCAGGTTTTGCACGGGATAATAGAGATTCCGCTCTAAAAAGTCGCAATTAAGTGCTGGAGACAGTGTCTTCCGAAGATAACCTATTGTGCGATTTTTGATTGCAACTAATTTGTTGGTGGAGCTGCACTTTCGCTCTGTTATCGAATGCATGCGATGTGCATTTTGTGCAAAGAAATCCAGTCTTCATTCGAGATAAAGCCACATGCGCTAAGTGCAGAGCTTCAGGGAAAGAAAGTCATTGCATTTAAGTTCCTTCAAAACGGGGCACAAATGTCTAAATTCGCATGAAAGTACCCAGAATCCAGTTGACGAATATTTCTGATTATCCCCTCGAAACTAATTCGCCCTCCACTATAGCGTACCTCATAACCTGATGTGCTCTGGGACGTTAAACCCCATAAAACAAAGCATTCACATCCAGAAAATGCTGCGCGCTGAAAGTTTACAAAAAAATTAATGATGGCCTAGCCCTGCTAGGCAAGCATATACGTAGCGTAAGCGCGATGACATCTGGTTCGGAAGAGTTAATACATGAAAGACGCGCATTCACTCATCATAAGCATCATTATCAGCCTAACTGCACCCACTGCAGGGCAAAGACCTCTCCCATGTCTCTCCAATTAACCCTGTCCTTTGGCAGCTGCGCCCACCATATGCTTGCAAACTTCCTGATCTCATCCGCCCACCTAACCTTCTGCCGCCCCCTGCTACGCGCTTCTTCTCTTGGAATCCACTCCGTTACCCTTAAGGACCAGCGGTTATCTTGCGTTCGCGGTACATGCCCTGTCCAAGCCCATTTCTTCCTCTTGATTTCAACTAGGACGTCATTAACACGCGTTTGTTCTCTCAACCACTCGGCCCGCTTCTCGTCTCATAACGTTACACCAATTATTTTCCTTTCCATAGCACTGCTCCTCGCGCATGCGCAGCACGGCTCTCTAGGATGCATGCGAAAGTGGTCAACCTCGGCCAGTGTAGTTTATGCTACAAAATTATTGTGAAAAATTACTCCGTCATGCAACAGCTATATTTTTAACAGGTTAACGTTGTGAGCGTCAACAAGAAATTTATTTGAGTTAAAGAAACACAATGGGAACATCTAGGAGAACCTTGTCAAGGTTGGCGGAAGTTTTCAGGGTACAGGGATTGCTTTTCAGCTATGTAGCAGAACATTCAGAGCACATGAAAAGCTGTAAACTTCTGTAAGGCTAGAACAAGCGATCCACGAGCCCTTGATGACCCTTCGGTCTTTGATGGCGTCTTCGACTGGTCAGTGTGATCCGGTAGCTGAAAGCGCGAATATAAGGGCGAGCTATTAATCTGAGTCGCAGGATGCGCGGTCTGCCGAATATGCGAGGGGTCCGAAAGCGATCACGCAACGGAAACAAAATATGAATGATTTTCAATTGGCGCCGACTAATAACAACATTTGGCAGATTTCATTTATTCCGTATCGCACAATTCCACCAAAGCACACTTATATTCCATTTTCAGATTGCTCACTGAGAAACTTGTTTTATTGGTACTGCAAAACATAACTTTCTAGCTTGATCAGCTTCGTCATTTCCTATCTGTTCGCCAGCGGACAGAGCCACTGTAAACAAAAAAAAAACATTGGACTTCCACAGTGCGTGTGTAATTGTTTTGCCCTGCACGCGCTAAGAACAACTCTACAGCACTTGCAGTTCGTAAGGACAATGACGGAGTCGCAAAGATGTCTCGTCAAAAACGCAGGCTCAATGATATCGCGGAACGCTTCTAGCGCTAAGCCTTTTCCGTACTTGCAAACGACGCTATTGCAATCACCGACGTAAGCTCGGTGATCTTTTCTGCCTCGCATAGCGAAGAAACGTTACGTGTCAGTGCCACGTGCTGATAAGCGTCGTTAGCGTGAAGCTAGTTCCGAACTTGAGTGCAAGGATATCAAAACTTTGCCATATAGTCGTTTCGCTCACAGTGACCGATGACCGCCCTATCGCCTACCACTGCCGCGCCATATGCTGGTGGTGAAAAACGTTATTGCATATTGGGAGCCTTAGGACGGGTACATCCCACTGACAGGGCGGCTCTTGGCTACATTTTTCGGCCAGAAGGTTGCGCTTCCCAGCGACTCAGAAAGCCCAGTCCGCCATCTGATTTTTAACAGCCGGGTCAGAGCTGGGCACCGCAGCCTCCCATCGCTCGAGGTATGAGGGTTGCCTGGAGAGCCACCCAACTCCGAGCATTGAAACTTGATGTGATTGAAATCAGCTTTAGGTGCCCTATATACGGTACACTCTGGCGAGAACAGTCCTGCATGAACCAACGCTAGGAACGCAGGCTTTCACCTCTCTAAGATTGGTGGATGTACCCACGTGACCCAGAGCGCCCATATCGCTCTGAGAAGGAAGTCGGAGCACCTAGAGTTGCTCTGAGCGAGAGGCGAGAGGTCGGAAGAGCCAGCCGAATGTACACTCAAAAACGTACGATTTCCACAAGCGGAATGTACGGTCGCATCTTGGAGCGCTCCGGAGCGATCAAAAGCGACCAGTCGCAGACGGCACAAGAATGGCGTGAGCCCTCTCCTATGCGGCTATAAAGCAGACCGTATGGCCCGAAGGATGTTTTTTGCCAAGACTGTACTTCCCTGCCTTGGGGTATGTGTAGCTGCAGTGAATAAAGATGAAAAACAAGTTTTCCTCCTTATCATTGGTTTTGTGCAAATAATATGTTATATTATTTTTAGCCTCAACACGCAGCACTGAGTTCCTATTCGTGCTAAACCATGATAAACCTCTGGCACTGCGAGAATGCTGCTGCTCAAGCAGACAGAATGACATAACCAGGAAAGCTTAGAGCTCCGATTAAGTACTCTGTTTATAAAAAAATTACTTTAAAGTACCGCATTTACTCGCATATTGGGCGCCCTTTTTTGACCCTTAGTACCCGAAAGACATTTAGGTGTGTTAATTAGGCGGCATAAAGTGTAGAAAATACTCTTTTAAGTGGTCAAAGCGGGGCAGAATTAGGCTGGTTGAATAAATACAGCATGCTGCTTGACTAATTCTCTTATTGAAACAACCCGCACCCGAAGAGTACGCTGTGCGTGCTCGAGAGCATGGACAAAAATTTTATATTACACCTATGCCTATATCTCAAGTAGCGGCCCGTAATGGTGTGCAGTCGTCCACATTGCACGCTTTGTTCTGCATCTATGATGAATGGCGCTGCCTGGCAGACCCGCTACATATATTAAAGACATCACAAATTAAACATGCTCCATGGGAATGTGCATTCTCTTTAAGGTCTTGTCTCGAGCCCTAGATCGCTCGTAAATGACGCAAGTGTCCTCTATGGTGCACTGTTCAAGAGCTTTTGACAGGTGCGTGTATGACTCCACAAAGCGAGCACAACCACAGTTCACTTCAGCCCAACTCACAGCCTTCAGCGCGAAGACAAACGACATAAAGTTTCTACAGTGTTTAATATGACACATGGAACAGAGGAACGCTTTGTGACCAGTGGTAGATTCTATTGATTTACGGATTCCACGCGAAGCATTCTTATTGGCTGTTCGTGAGGTTTACGCCCAGTGAACCACCTGAAAGAGCGCCGCTGAAAGCACTTCGAAAGGATGACCGACGTATGCGGCTATGATTACTGGTTTTTATCCGCGGCTCCCGCCAATTCCACACGCTGTAGCATGCAGTAGAAGAGATGCGTCCCTGTTTGAAAGTGTGCGCACTCGTGACGTGGCAGCCATTTTGGAGAACTCAATCTTTATAAACCACCGCTACCCTGACCACGCACGCGAGAGTTAAATAGCCAACTTTGATGCGGAGCGTAACTCCAGTAAAATGGTCGCACCGACTGATTAATCACTCGAGAAGACTAGTTCGTGGTTCTTGCGTTTTTTTATTACTCATATAACCCTGCCTCGGAACTGCAACTGCCTTTGATGTCCTTAAAAGGTCGCGCTTCGACCCGATGCAACCTATTGTGCAGCTTATTGCACCATCGCGCTGACACCAGTACGTTACGAACCGCCTCATTACGAGAATTTGCTACGTAATACTTTTCTTTGGAAAGTGCAGCTCTGCCAGAAAATCTCCATGGCATCTGCCTTTCTGGCATACGACCAGGTGCACTCAGGGCGACATGCGACATAGCGCGGTGTGAAGGGACGTGAAAGCATTGGAGCTTTTTAGGCGAACTGATTGTCCATAACAGCTAAACAGCGCAGAACTAGGACAAGACAGAACAAGAGAGAGCACACAGCAATACGAGCGCTACTTGCAGCTGTTAACTTCTTGCCGATCCGCGGTGTATGTAAGCGCAGGAAATGCCGCCAAGAAAGGAAAACAGTAAAGCCCATGATGATTGAAACAGTGCTAAGCTCATTTCGTTTTTGTAGCCGTGCATCCGAAATACGCGCTTTTTTCCCGATAATGCGAATGGCGCCCTGCCTACATACCTGTTCCCTACACGCGTTATCTTCGCCACCTCGATGATTTCTCGAACCCGCCTAAGTCTATTACGGGCGACAACATCACCCAAACTCACGAGCACTTCGCCTAGACTGAGTCATGCAGTGACGGCAATGCATGCTCAGGTGGCCTTCAATGACCCGATTAACTTTATATTAATGCTTATTGAACCTGCTATTTACATACCTATTTTTGTGACCACTACGTTTGTTTGCACGAGGGAAGAGCGCGCAATAAAGACCCTCATCGCAATGATTAAATTATTTCTTATGTGAAAGATTTTCGTGTTTTCTTTGCCTTGGTTTGAGCAAAAGTTTGTTTTTATTAAGAGAATGAGTTATTTTAGCATTGCCGAAAACAAAAACTGAACGCCTGCTCGTTTCGAAATATTTTTTTGAATTTTTAGTTTCCCGATTTCCAATTTCAAAGTACATGGAACGTCATAGTGTCACCGAGTGGCCTTCAATAAATTCTGCGTCTGATGAAGCATACATGCTTTGGAAGACAGCCAGAAACAATCGAGTGAAAACATTCTCTGTGAACCAAGCTGTAAATACATGTAGCGACCGCTTCGAGCCCCGTACTTCGTTCGTTTAGCTCAAGCTGTAGCACTCTCCTGAGGCCAAGGATTATTTTTTAATCCAAATAAAAAATAAGTGCCTATAATTGCCCCGCAAAAATATGCAGCACCCGAATACACAAACGAAGTCTAAAACAGTGATAGGCCGTGATCAACTCATTTACTTACAGACCGAAACGCGAGTGGCAGCGAACGATTGACGTCTCAGTGTGACCGAATGATTGCTTCAGATAATTTAAGATATAACAAAAAACGAGGGGAATAAAAAGTGGGGTATTGAATAAAAGTGAAATCGAACTATGCACTCCTGGTCGTGTTGGCGACCAACGTGATAATCAATAGCGGCTACGATAAGTTTATCGAGTATTTGAACTTCCAACTAGAAATAAAATGTTGCTGGATATGACTTAAATTTCGCACAACAGTGCTCTGTTAGAAAGCCAGCGCCAAACGAATACCAATTCACGTTGACGCGGCAGCGTTGAACCATACGGCGAGCGTCCGGTGCATCTGGCCCCCTCCCCAAGTGCACTTAGCTACGGTGCCACCGGGAGCGTGCTCTTTGCTTTCCATGGCGCTTATACATTTCTCATTCAACAAATGGGTCTTCACACTGTGGCGCAGGTGCTTCGGCGTGCAGCAAAGTGCGCCTGGTAGAATTGACCATTGTTATCGGCAGCCTGCAGGCGAAAGGGAAGAGGGAGGCATATATTACGTGAGGGGAAAATTGTACTTATCAACAGCCAAGGTAAGAGGTTCATTCTTCATGCAAGCACCTTCATTATGAGAGTGTGGTCGTTATGGGAGTAAATACGGCATATGCTCACCAACCCTTACCATATGATGTATGTACACTTATATGCACGTGCCTGAATCTTGTGTCTTTATATATCATTGCATAAAAATCGAACGTGCTTTATATCTGATAGTTTTGAAAGATAAAATCGATAGCCCGATACTTAACACTAGAGAAAAAAGATACTGAACCGTACGCAGTAGACACTATCCAGAAATTTGAAAAAGAGCTATAGATTATGGAACAGTTCTTAAAATCTCTAGCATAAAAAAGCATATTGCGTCTTCCAGTATTACTCAACAAAAAATTCGTTGCGATATATATTTAACATCTGCAGAAAATTTTACTCTCTAATATATAGACCGTGGCATGAGCCCAGCTAAAAAAAATGTGCTTTGCGAAACGCAAGACTTAGCTGCAAGAAGCTATTCGAAATCTCGAGGTCCTCTCACGATCTAGGTGGTTCCTGCGCGGACACCATACAGGCGGATTTTCAGCTTGGAATAAGAGCCCATTGAAACACTCAAGGCTGAGCCGAAAAACTTTTCTTTCACCATCTGTGCGCGTTATGTCTCTGTGTCTACGTGCGAGGAATAGAGTCATTCTATGTTCTGACCCGAGGCAGGAGCTAAGGGCATAAACTCCAGCGCATACTGACACTCTAAAACGACATCTTTTTTTTTTTTGCGGGGGGGAGGGGGGGGGGGCTTTTAGATTTTTGCAACTTCAGAGCAGTTGACTTTCGCTGCCTAAGTTCGGCGCTGTCTTCCCGCAGCAGAGTCAGTATAGCTGTAAAATAGATGCGGAGAAATGTCCGCTGTAATGCTAAGAATGAGGTGTAACACTCAAGGTATCCGAAAAAATAGCTATGAAATATGCCTCTGGAACCTCAGTGCGGCAATCAGGGCTAAAATGAAATAGAATTTTACTTCTCGCGGTCCTTCCTTCACTTGGCAAACGCACACAGGAGATGCAAGATTTCGAGAATGAGCAGGCAAAAAGCATTTCGGTAAAGAGACTTAATTTTCCGAGTAGTACTGAATGCATGAAAAATATTCCATCGGTGATGCTTGTACAGGGCTGTTTCATTTGCTTCACACTCGTTTGCCAAGGGCTCTAAGGCTGTGAAGAGGTTATCTTATCCAGTTGATTGTATCCACGAATTAGAAGCAGTGTTGTTAATTATTACTGGGTTGCATGCATCCTTGTGTGCGGAGAGCCTGTCAAAGATGCATACAGCACGGGAAGCATCGCACAAGAAACAATCTGGCATTTGATGTGGATGTTGGTATATACTACAAAGTCCCTATTTCATCGTATACATTTTCTCACCGATTGGCTGTTTTCTATTCCAGCCGTCTAGAGCCAGTGAAACACTGCTTCAATGATGCCTTTGATGCCACGGATCGTCGACTTCGCATTTTATCCATCAAATAACTGACCTTGAGTAAGTCCGAAGGAGCTAGATCAAAGATGTGAGGTGAGTGCAGATTAATCCACTTATCACAATTTTATTTCTTATTCAAAGGGCATGGAAACAAAGTTTTGAATGCAAACAAACAATACGATTTCTTTAATGGGCGCAAGGAGACGCCTTCCAGCAAATTTCAGTCGCAGGGTCAATCTGGAAGATAATTTAAAATAATTTTGAACGGTGCACAAGGAGCCCCTCGGCATTTCCACCCACATCGACTGACGTCAAGGTGCACGTGCCCCAATTATTGAGACGTTACCAAGCCCACTGGTTACTCTCTCTCTCTCTCACACACACACACACACGCGCACGCACGCATGCATGCACACGCACACACACGCACGTACACACGCAAGCCCGCACAAAGGGCTTGTCGGCGGCGCCGACGTCATCAGGAATGTGGTAGTCCAGGTTGGTCGGTCGACCGTGAAGTCAAGGCGCACTTCAGCGATGGCTCCTACAGAGACCAAAATTCAAGAATAACTTCTATTGCTAATAATTGTTCGCTTGGCGCACTGGTATTTTGTGTTAATTTTTAACGCGGTAGCGTTAAGGAGCTCCTGTCGCTGAAAATCCGGCGTCGTTAACCATGAGCGAAAAATCTATGAAAAATACCCAGAGAAGCAACATAGGAGGCAGGTAGGCCATCTAGGTCATGTGACCTTGCAGCGTCATCAAAACCTGCCCACCGGATTGTAAGCAAAGACCGCACTATGGTAGGTGGCAGTTAAATTAATGATTGGACGCGAGAGCTTCAAGCAGAAGAGCATCCTGGGTCTCACAAATCCAATCAGTGGCAGCACATGCTATCGCAGGGCAGTGGCGCATCGCTTATTCGCAGCACCACTGCGCCAGGATCAATATGAGGACTCCCAGGGATCTGTGAATATTAAGTAGAAAATGACCAATTTTTCATATATGGGCATTAGCCCCTTAAATCTAACGCGTCATACACTTATGGCGGAGCTTAAATGTCATCTCGAACTTTTTTTTTACGCATCACATGCACTGAACAAAATCCGATTTTGTTTTTGCCTAACTGCAGCTTACATACGTCAACTATAGGATAATTTTTTTTTTAAAGCCAGAAGGCTGTTTTTGTCTCTTAACGCGTTACACTCAACTGCTCCCAAGATGGTAACCTGGCTTTCGCCAATGCCGGTGCCTGTTTACGTTTCGATTCCTCACCAGTGAAACAACCTGATGCCTTATCGGCATTTTCCCGAAAGAACTGGCACAAGCAGCAGAAACCACTGTATAAATGATTGCCCCGGTAAGGATAACAGCATAAATATCAAGGTAGGGTGAAAGCGGACAGACGGACGTGTGAGCAACGCAGTCGTAGGCGAAGCAAGAAGAAGGGAGTGAGAAAGGATCTGCGCGCATTCGCATAGGCGCACGTTGTTGAAGAGAAGAGTAAAGGAAAGAACACAGGCTGCGAACCGTATCTCCAGCAGACGGCGAGCTGAGCAAGCCGCTTATCTCCGGCAACTTTGATACCCCATAAAACGCGCGAGGGTGGAAAGGCGGCGAATGGGAGCACGGCGGGGTCGTGCACTTGGCTCGCTGCACATCCCGCTTGCGCGCTACTCCGCCGCTCCGCTCTGCTTTCGCGTGTGCTCGGGTTAAGCAAGAACGCGTGCGCCCCGATAGCCAATCTGGAGGGCCGTAAAATGAAAAGGGCGGCTAGCACGAGGGGGAGGAAACGCCAGGGAAAGGATGAGAAAGAAGCAGAAAAAAAAAACACTCAGGTTCGCTGGGAAAAGGCGACGACCCTGGACCCCAAAAGCGGTGGAACTCCCTTGATCACCTCAGTTCCCCCCTCCCTCCTTCTGCTTCCTCCTTTCCCCTGCTAGTGTGAACCCAACCTCGGGGGGCGATGTTCCTGGTTCCGCCGGCGGTCGGCCCACATACACCCTCTAGTCCGGCAGCGAGGTAGCCTTATCTCGTCCCTGGTGGCGTCTCCGAGACCGAGGCACATCCAATGAGCCGGTGGTCCCGCAGTGGGCTCTGCAGCAGACGCGAGGGGAAGAGGGGACGTATCGCCACGTGCCCCCGCTAACGGAGGCTGCAGTGAACGGCATGACCCGGTGCCGGCTCGGAAAGAAGAGATCAGAGGTTGTTGGGACACGCCAGCATTTCCCTTCTTATTCCCCTCCTGAGGCGCAAAGCAACTAAGTGCAGAGAAGGCTGCGCCTTTTTGTTCGCTTGTATACAGCCAGCGCCTGCAACTAAGAGCTGCGGAAGACAGCAGAGCCACGGACGCCGACATTCGCCGCATGATTAGCAGCGACGAGGCTAAGTGGGATGTTAGACGTGAGGCACGAGGTGTTCTGTATTTTTATATTGTAGAGTTTTCGATTACAAAGAGTGTTCTTTTTTTTCTTAATGCAGCAATCTTGAGTACAGAGAGTAAATATTTTGTCTATAGCGAAAGAATGGTACTCATGCTAGATTTTAGTAATACCTGGATAGTCCTTAATTTACGTATTCTTTAAGTTACATAGTTAGTTACATTGTTAATCTACATAGGTTAAAACTTAATCTACAAAGGATGCTGCGACGTCCAGCCCACTAGGATATTCATTTAAAGGTGCACTAAACAGCGTTGTGAAAAATGCCGCTTGCGCTTTTATTTTCATTTTGTTTCCATGACTAATTAGCTTCAAGCGTATACAGCATAGCTAAAAATTAACCTCACGGAAATAAAAATACTCAAGGACCCTTCGCTTTCGCCAGACTGCTTCCGTAGGGTGATGCGCCCCACCGCCTGCTCCTGCGAAATCTTGCGCATCTCTTCTCTCCTTGTGGGGCATCGGTGATCACGGTTTCTTTTTCTAGAAGGTCCCGTGTATGCGCCACTCCCCAGTTTGCAATTCTGCGACATTCATGAATCTATACTTTTTCGTCTGATTTTTGTTGCGCCATGCGTTTTGCTGCAAGTGTTGTTCGGTTCACGAGCAATCGGCTCAGTAATACATAGTAATACGCGGAGTGAGCTTCGAAAATGTGTGCTTTGCTGGCAACAAAACGCGATGTCGTCCCACAGATCTAGCGAAAAAGTGTAGATCCATATATGTCGCTCGACTGCAAAACTGGGGAGTGGGGCAGACACGGGACCTTCGAGAAAGAGGAACTGCGATCACCGAAGCGTCACAAGGAGAGAAGAGATGCGTGAGCTTTCTGCCGGAGCAGGTGGTTGGGCTCAACGCACTGCGGCAGCAGTGTGTCGAAAGCGAATAGTCCTCGGCCATTTTTATTTTTGTGGGCTTAATTTGGTGCTGTGTTGTCTATGACTGAAACTATCTATTCATGGAACCTCAAAAAACAAAACAAAAGTGGCAACAAAGTTTTCCAGAACGCTCTTTAGTGCATCTTTAAGGTAGCAATGGTGGTTAGACTCGTTAAGAAAAAAAAATATGGAGCTTTTACTCATTGACACTGTGCGATATCACAGCAATTATCCCTTGTTTCTCTTATATTGATGTTTTTCCACAAAACGATTCAAGGACTTTTAGCCTGTTTGTGCAATGTATTAACGAAAGCAAAGTCTTAATCTCTCGCTCGTTAATGGAGGGATTTTCGATGCAAAACTCTGTCTTATGTCGCGGTTCAAGTGTCCGCCGATATGTGAGATAGATACTGCGCCATTTCCTTTCTCCGAAAACTAATTTTCATTTCTGTCTTATGCTAGCCAGAGACGAAGTGCGCACAGAGAATGCTCAGTGTTCGAACCCGACCTCGGCGGCTGCGTTTTTATGGAGGCAAAACGCTAAGGCGCCCGTGTGCTGTGCGATGTCAGTGCACGTTAAAGAACCCCAGGCGGTCAAAATTATTCCGAAGCCCTCCACTACGGCACCACTTTCTTCCTTTCTTCTTTCACTCCCACCTTCATCCCTTCCCTTACGGCGCGCGCGGTTCAGGTGTCCACCGATATGAGACAGATACTGCGCCATTTCCTTTCCGCAAAAAAACAATTAATATTATATGCTCAGTGTTGATAAGTTGCAGACGTTCCTATTTTCAGTGATTCCAAGGTCACGCGACAATGTCGCTGAGCAGATGCTTATTGACTCAAGAGAAATATCTGGTAATTTCTAAAAAGGTGACCTCGTAATATTTTAAAGCCTTTGCGTAAACTCTTGTCGCCTGGAGAAAAGCCAGAAGAAATGAAATCTAGAAGAGTGTGGTGAGGGGATAGTTGGTACGACATTATAGGAACAATGAATAACTGCGCAAAAAAGGACGGGACAAGAGAGAAGAACTACAGGACACAAGCGCAGACTAACAACTGATTTATTGCACCAATGCCTCCTTCCTTCAAAAATAGAGCGCATGCGCACCAACAACAAAAGCAAAAGCCATAATCATCTCTTCAATCCAAGAAACTCTAACTCCTTGCGGTACAAGTTTATGGAAGCCTCGCTAACACATTTTTAAGGCCTAATCTCGCGATTTCCAAGGCTTCGATAACTTCACGTTCTTTCTTATCGCTTGCGCGTCGGATAATCTTAGTCCTGCAGAAAAGTGGAGTGCATTATTTGTCGTCATGCTTGCAGGTCTTACAATGCTTAGGCTGATGCGGTCCTCTGGACTCAGCTAAGGAATTGACATGCTCTAATAATCTAATGTTGATGCAGCGGCCAGTTTGCCCGACGTACACCTTACCACAGCTCAGCAGAATCTGATAGATTACATTCGATCTACAGTGCAAAAACTTGCTCCTGCGGTTAGTGGTACAGTCAATCTTCTTTCGGCTATGTGGTCTAACTGAACTGCACAAACACGACAGCTTGCAAGGTGCCGAAAAAAGGACCTCCACGCCGAATTTACCGGCGACCCCCTTCCTTCGACCCTGTGAACATAGGGCATAATTTCATACTTCCGCCTCTCGTGTGCATCCGCTTCCCGAGGCTTTGAATTTGGTCAGAAGGACTTCAACAGAGGCTCGGCGACAGTTTGAAGAAGGGCCAGCGAAAAACCAGCAGACCGAAGGCGATCAACCCTTTTGCGCAGTTATTCATTGTTCCCAGAAAGCAAGAAAAGGCTGACGTGAATATGCTACGCAGCATAGTATTCAAGAATTGCGACTATTACCCCCCACCCCTTTTTACTCAATTTCTCTTTTCCTCTCGTTGATTCTCGCAGCGAAACATAGAAATCATAGTCAAGCACATGTATGCCTTTTGACACCAAAAGCCAATTCTTAAGGACGCAAATGAGGAAACTAGACATAGTTTCTGAGGTGGTTTGAGTGAACACTGGACAACGGGAAATAGAAAGAGATCATATCAAATACAAATTTAGACCTAATCATTAGTAAAATTCAACATTAATCATTTATTTTAAACCTATTCCGGACGCCGCAATCGTCAAAGCTGTTCTCCCAAGATATATATTTTTTGTTTTTCTGAACTAGTGCCAAAATTTCGCTGCAAACGCTCAAACGCGACTGGTTCTCGCATTACGTCACCCAAGACCAACAAAATAATCACGTTTTTGTCGACACATTTCGTACCAAAGCGTCAAAGAACATAGAGACGGCAAAGAAAACAGCCAGAAAGCAGAGCTGATCTTGAACCTGACACCATTCTCCACTCCGAATGCGTGTCAATCCCTAGACACATGTGCTGCCAGCCCTCCGATTCATTTTTATTGCTGCCTTCCATGGCGATTCAGGCGGTGTTATTTCCCGAAGCCGCAACCAGCCGGGGTCCTCTGCAACGGGACTCTCAGAAGGCACTCCGCCCCCTCGGCCGCGGCACGAACGCCGACCAGAAGGAGTGACGGAAAGCGACACCCCAACAGGCTGGAATGGAAAAATCCTAGCGTCATGAAAACTGCAGAACGGAAGCGGGGGTGGAAGAGGGCAGAGTGGGGGAAGAACGAAGCGCTGGAGGCGTACTCCGTGGTCATGCGTACGCGCGGTGCGCGAGCGTTGGTGGTTGCGGTGGTGGCGGCGGCGGCCGGGCGCACTGCCTCCTCCCGGCAGTCGTCGCCAGCGTCACACCCGGGGTATTTCTGAAGCAAACAGAGGGCAGAAAGAAAACGGAACGCCACGCAACGCGTGGGCGCTCTGGCGAAATCTGAGCAGCCAGGGCTGAAGCCATCGGGCGCAGCTGTTTCCTAGTGACGATGGAGGCGGAGAGCACACAACGCTGGCACGCTGCCGCACGGCTTGCTTCTCCGGTTCGCCTTCCCTCCCTTCCTCGGGCCTCCCCTCTGTGAACGGTACACGGAACGCACGAATAGGAGAGGCGGCAACGAGGGTGACAGGAAGACAGAGGTAAGGGAGAAAAGGAGAAAACGGCCGGATCGGTTCCATCGGTTCCCCCTTCCTAGTGACCGCACAGGTAGGGAAGAGCAATGCACACAAACACGCCTGCGCATACGAGCACATAGGCATACACGCGCCGTCTTCTGGCGACGTGTTGCTTAAATACCGTCAGCGACACCCATCGAGGAAGGACAGCGTTTAGAGAAAGGGAGAGAAAAGGAATGGTAAGAGAGGCTAGAAAAAGGAAAGCAGGGGAAGGAACAGAGGACAAGTAATGGCTCTCGCCCCACTTAGCTGCCTTGGCGTTGAGGGCAGGACGGCGTGGTAATGACAGTCGCCCGTGCATCAGACTAAATGTACACTTTCGTGTTGGCCGTTACGGCAGGCAAGTGGTTTTCGTTGCTACCTGTAGCTAAAGCCATTCTTTTTGTAAACGAGAAAGGAGAAGAACGAAGTCAACAAAGAACAAAAACCTTCAATAAAATGCATTAGCTTCTATTAGAGGTCGCATTCTAAACAAGTATACGAGCTTATATAAGCTTGGAATACTTCTCTTTTTACACTACCGCATCCCGAACAGTTTCTTCCCACACCTCACTGGCCACAACGGTTGAGGATAATGGTTCGCATGTCGTGGGAATTCATGGCACAGCAGAGAGAGAGAGAGAGAAAAAAATGTGGCAGAGGAAAGGCAAGGAGGTTAACCAGAAAAGTTTTCTGGTTGGCTACCCTGCACTGGGGGAGAGGGATGAGGGGGGCGCACAAGGATAAGAGGAAGAAGAGAAATGCGGCTCGTAGCAAGTACTACAAGCAATGACACACGCGCTGGAAAGTCATAGGCCGCCGCAGCTGCAGCCTGAAAACCTTGAGGGGTATAGGAAATGAAGAACCCAAGTTGTCTTAAGGCCCTTCGGTATCTGGGATTGCCACATATTCTCTACAATGCAGCTTCAGCCTGCAACTTGTCACTCGAAGACTTTTCACAACTCTACGTGAAGCTTACGGAGGTCATAAAAATGCTTGGAAATTAAAAACCTTTCCCGACAAGGCAATCAGAGAGTCAACTATTGTCTTCCAATTTTCCTGGGTGCTTACAACGTTTTTGGCAATGAGAACGGTCAGGTGGGTGATAGTTGCAAAAAACAAAAACAGTATGATTCAAAATCCGTTCCGAAACATCATCTGCATTTTGAAATGCCCTTTCTGGTTTTAGAAATAAAGACAGCAGTGCAAAAAGGGGGCAGCGGACGGACAGCAGACAAGGACGAGGCGTGTTGATAAACAAGTGTGTATCAACACGCCCAATTCGCAGCATTAATCACTTTCTGGCCTCTACGCGCTAGAAGAAAAATTAAAGAAGCGTCAAAACTTTACAAAGCATTGTCACAAAGAAATGTATGCCTGATCAGGGATATAATGAGTAATTCATCATCTTGCTTATTACAGTGTCAAGAGAACAAAAAAAAAACAAATTTCATCCATAAAGGCACCGATATTGCGAAATGGCCATATCACTAAAGAAGCCAGACATTTTCGCAGCACACCATAGAGAAAGCAGCGAAAGATATCGACTTGAGTTTGCAAGTTTCATTTACTTCCAAGACGACAGGGTGTCGTACCATAAGATCGGCACCAAGATGCTGAAAAACAATTGCAATAGAATCTCGGTATAACGAAACCGAAGCAGGCCCGTGATTTCTTTGTTATAGCCGCTGCTTTGGTGCAGACGTAGGTGATCTTGGCCGGTGTGATCACAGAACAAAAACAAACGTAGCTCGTGCTTAGTCTGCCAACCATCTGTGTGTATAAAAGCTTCAACACAAGCTCCGTGCGCTCCCGACACGAACGAATATACGTTCGGATATACGGCCGAATATAGTTCTATCTATTCGGTACCTATTGGTATATTTCTATATATACTATATACAGGATGTTTCACCTATAATTTTACACAATTTTAAAAAGTAGGCTTTTTAGACGAGCGCTTTTCGGAATAGCATTCTCAGCGGTGTAGTACATCAAAATGCAGCCAAGAAATGCTACTTAGCAGGCTGGCTAACTAATACCGAATAGTTAACTTTTAACCATTACTCTTAGGCTCCTTGATTATTTAGAGGTGTGAAGTCTACCGTGATTATTATCCATATCAGTTTTAGAATTTCTAAAACGCAGTTATCATTGGCGCTGTGGCCCATCAAATTTTGGTTATTTCGACGAGTTACATGTACTGGAGAGGTTTCTTTGCCTGCAAGTTTCTCAAAAGCGCATGTATTTTGGCGCGGTATAGGCATAATTTGTAGCCAAGTTTAACTTTGTAAAACCATAGGCGCGTTGATACCTTCAGGCGCACTAAATACGCTGTCAAACGACGAAAGCACGCGACCACGCGGCGCAAATTGAAACTAAATTGCAAACGGCAGCTAAAAAAAAAAAAACCGCGCTGACAGCGGGCTTTGCACAACGAGCGGTTTGAAGAATAGAGAGAATCAATTGATGAAAATTGGGGGCACACACAAAGCGAAGACACAGCAAGAAGACAACAGGACGAGCGCCTTCCTGTTGCTCGTTCTGTGCTCGTCCTGTTGTCTTCTTTCTGTTCTCCCTTTTTTCTGCGCCACTATTTTCATCATGAACAGCTTCCAACTAGCCCATCTTTCCATTATGCTGGACTGCATTGACTTTGCAAACTCTGTGGGGGCGCAGAGCACCATGCGAGCCGGGCTGCATGAAATTATTTGGCGGGTTTTCAACTTAAATTTTGCGAGATCGGCGCTCCGGAGTTAAAATTTTGACGTGCAGAACCCAATGAATCATCAGGAGGAATACCCGTGTCACGCATTTCTTGACAAGCGAAAGATTTTGAGCATGCTTTGTGTGACGTTAGATAGAGCCAGTTTTGCGGGGTAATATCTCTGTTTGCCACATCAATATTCTTTGAAAAAGTTGTGCCCGATTACATAAACCGGTGTACTAAACGCAAAATGGCCAGTGGAACTCCCTTGCGGGTCGTCATGTCTCATCGTAGAGAACTTTTGTTTCGCAAATCAAAATTTCAATAACAGGTCTTTTGCAGGAGGGGCTTCTAGAGAAAAAAGCTGTTTCCTTGTTGTATATATTAATTTGTTATAAATTGTTAGAACTGAGAGTACTTTCGTTCACAGGTCCTCTGATAGAAAAAAATTGCAAGTCCAATGTTCTAAGCGGATGTTAAGTTTGGCGAATAAATTCTTTCTGTATATTCTGCTACAAAGAAATTGTAGAATCGTAGAATGACGAGAAATGCGCTCAAGAAAAAATGGCACGCTGCTGCATATACAACGGGCTTGTAGGGCCGCAGTTTTGCTAGATGCCACAGGAATAAACCGAGTAAATGGCAGTTCCAGGGCCGCCTGAGAACAAGAATGGCGACACAGTTTGCTGCCTTCGTTTAACATGCTGTTAATATCATTGTAAGCGCTTCTCAGAATACCTGCTGACGCATGCAATAGAGCTGCATATTGAAAAATAAAGCAACCGATGGTCGATGCGCAGTTGCGTCACCTAGCGTGCACCGCCGCTCACTACGTGCGTAGCAACGGTAGTGTTACATTCTCGAATCGAGCGCCGGCGTCAGAGGAGCGTTTTAGTAGGTCGCTTTAGGACAACTGTGGCATGTAGCCTTTCATATTAAGTCTTTAGCAAGACGCCGCGAAAGCGAGGGCTCGCTATTTCTAAAGCAGTACTAATAGAGGCGCTGCGAGGCTCAGTCGCCATTTATCCATACAGCCGTAGGAATCGAAGAACGCGTACAACGGCTCGCTGCGCTCTGAGGGAACGCTAATCGATATTCGTAGCTTGGCGCGAGGTCACGTTGAGAAATAGACCGAGTAGCCGAGAAAGATTGCCTAACGAATGTTACCTGATAGGGCCTGTGCTAGAGTCGACTCTTAGGCTATTCCCTTGATGTGGCACGGCGAATGCATGCAAGTATTACGCATGACGGCATAGGATATTGGCAACTAGATTGCGATCTAAGAGGGGCAAGGAAACTGATAGGCATGATGGGTTCCCGCCAGAGAGGTTGCATAATTGAAATACGCTGGGCCGTGTCGAAATCGCAAGTGCCAACGCCAGCAAGCGCTGGGAACACGCTGCGTAAGTGGTCTGGTACTGAAAGGCAAGAATTTTGCGTTGCACACAACAAGACGAGTAAGAGTAAAAACAGCAGTGGTTAGTTTCTCCAAGCGAACCATTTGACGTGTGCAAGACGCTTAGTGCAAACAACCATCAAAAAGTGTGCCTGCATACGTACGTGCGCACGTGCGTCTATAACAGTTGTTACTTGTGATTCGAGAGGTTCTTCACTGTCAGCTCTGGCTTATGGAGCACAATCCAAGTTGGGCAGTTCTTAACTGGGATGGCTGTTCGCATCGAATCCGTTGAGATTTGCACATGCACACATCCACCATGTAAACCTTTACGGGAGCTTTGCAAAGAGAAACCAATGCATCATGAGGGGTGGGGGTGGGGATGCAAAGTGGTCACTTTGTCATAATTCGTCCGCGTTTTCGTCTTCTTTGTTTCACCTGGTGCTCATTCTCTTCGAAATAAATAATTGATTGATTACATTTTTAGCAAGCAGTGACACAGAAATAAAGCTTGAGACGTAGGTCGCGAAGCTTGCCAAGTGACCCACACAGTCGGCCACACTTCACATTGTATGGTGACTGTGGCAGTGTTTCGATTTATTGTTGCCCAAAGTGACACCAACTAAACCTAAGTGCCCTGAAGTTGCTTTCCTTATATAGCGCTTGCTTTCTTTCTCGATTTCATTTCCCAATATTTTCTGCTCCACTTCAGCTTAGGTTGCTTTACTTCCCAAAATTAACTTTCAGCTTCGAATTTCTTGTGCACGCAAGCACTCCCTAGTACGCAACTATGATTCGAGGCATCCGATGTGTACCTACTACAAGTGCAGACATAAGAAAGAGGGTTCATTTTTCGTTCACGGCCTTTGGCTGACGAGCAGCACAGGTATGCTTTTCAGATATATCGGCACTTTGGTGAGCATTAGTTAACTTGTTTATTTCACGTTACACACCTCGATACAAGGAAAAATACTGGAGAAACGACATGGCAAATTAACGCGGATTTTCAGTACAAGTCACTGCAATGGAGTACCATGACTATGAATGGCGTGTTCTGCGGTTCTGAAATCCAATAGGCTGCTCTGCTGATCCCCCCCCTCCCCCCTAGATTGCGCGAATCCAGTTGACTGAAAATTGATAAATTTACTCACGAAAGTGCTTGTCTTTGGATCAACATCCAATATTCTTATACATGTGCTTCCTTGTAAAATAATTTCGAGACGATGGGTTTTTGCAACATTACTGTTGTAGTGAAAATGCATTCTTGCATTCTCTAGACCATGAGTTCCCTGTTTTCCCGTATTCCGTGATATGTTACATAATGAATGGTCCTTTGTGTCAGAAATCTATAGCGGCAAAGCCCCTTTTGATGATCAGAAAGGTCACTGTTCCACTATAATTGTTACGCAGATACATAGATTGATGCTCTCTATCATTAAAGGTGTGATAATGGCAAATCACACTTTACAAAGCAAAACTTTATTGTTAAGCTGTTCAGTTGATGCTTCTTTGCACTGAAACTCTTGTAGAGGAAAAGCACCCTTTACAAGGCAAAACATGTCGGACGGAAGCGTAATGCGTTTCATATTTGGAGGCCAGTTCTGCCCTTGGAGTGTACGGCGGTCTTGGGCCGCAGGGGCAACTACCGGACGGCCTTTGCTGCGTTGCAAGAGCTCGAAAGATTTTGCGTGTTTTGAAATGAGGAAGTCGCGCTGTTTTCTATATTTTTCCTTGTTAGCGAGTTGCTGCGCTGCAGATTTTGATCATGTATCCTCTCCGAAACAGCGAAAGGTTAATTATACTTCTACGACAGTGATTAATTAGTGCCTCAATTACAGTAACATGCTACGAAGCTGGGTACACCCTCGGATTTTGATTCGAAAAATGGGCAGCTGCGCGAAGCATGGTTATTTCCGTTCCGAATGGGCAAAAGGCGAATATACACTATCGCGTGTGCAGGAAGCACTTCAGGGAGCAAGGTTAACCTCATAAAACATGGCGATAAACTGTATGATAACATGACCTCAGTTTAAGCATTCAGAAGTTGCTCTGAGTTGTGTCCAAGACCTGATGTCGTTTCCACTACTCTGCTCACCTACTATAAGATATTCCAAGAGAGCAGTCGAACGGGATCGCATCCCCCGGTACAAATCCAAACCGACCGGCCCTGATTTGATTTTACTGCTTTGGTATGACTTCGCCTTTTACATAGCTCCGAAGCTGCCAGGTAGAAAGTGCCTTTTCCCTGGAATTTAGTGAACTCCTGATGACATAGGTAAGAAAAGTGGCATAGCAGCTTAAGCGTTTGTTCATAATGGCAGCAACACATGTGATTAATAACAACCTGTTAATGTTGGTGTGTGCGTCATTTTAGTGGTAGAAACAGACTCATGGGGTTATACTGCGAGAGCTTGTGCACTCGGAGAAAAAGTTCACTGTAGAAAAGGTCAGTTCAGTGACTCAGATGTATTGTAAACAGGAACGCAAAGCCATGAATGCGATAACTAAACGGGCTGAGCAGCAGGAAAGGGGCACACTTGATCGCCTATCCAGAGTCTTGCGGACGCTGCGGAAAGGTAACGACTCGATACGTCCTCGTGCACAATAGCATATCATGCTTACTGAATGATTAGCTGACGTTAATCTAGCACGCCACAAAGTTACTAAGGCGCATATTATGGCAATAAGAGAATAAAGCTATTTTCTTTACCTCTCTTCGAGTTGTTTTATTTCCACCACAGTACTGCTTACTAATCTGCACTACCAAAGCAATTTACTGCCGCTGCGGTGGATGAGTGGTTACAGCGTTCAGCTGCTGACCCGAAAGACGCGGGTTCAATCCCAGCCGCGACGGCCGAATTTCGATGGAGCCTAAATTCTTGATGTCCGAGTACTGTGCGATGTGAGTGAATGTTTAATAACCCCTGGTGGTGAAAATTTCCGGAGCCCTTCACTACAGTGTCCCTCAAAACCTGAGTCAAATTGGAACGTTAAACCCTCATAAATCATAAACCAAAGCAATTTACTTATGTATTTAAGGAAGAGTCAGCAACCCACTCAAAGCATACATTCAGTTCATATATAATACAATTAATGCTATTTTGGGCAGTTAAACATCTTGATATCAGTAGAATGGGCCCTATTTTAGTACTGGTCATACCGAGGAAGCTTGTTTCCTGCAACGATAGGAATTAGCAGGGGTCCGTCATAGCTTAGAAGAAGGCTTGTAGAAAAAGAAGAGACTTTTACTCAAGCTAGTTTTTAGTTGTAGCATGCCTTTCTCGCATTGCATTGAGAAAGCGAGTATTTTCGAACAATGCAAATTAACTGCGTCGAAATTTCGAAACCCTGCTTTTTTGTCGCGATGACAAAATTGTTAAACGCTTGGAAGCTCTCATCGCATCTAGAATTAGCGTCTCTTAGTGTGGCAAAAGCAAAAGAAAACAGAAACACGCACACCGATTTTGTTTGCTGTTTTTTAATGACAGACATCAGCAAAGAGGGGCCTTTGTTCGTTCGTCTGAGCAGCGAAATTAAACGCCAATTTCAATTACGCCCGATGGCGAAGCTGATTAAATTCGCTGGTCTCTGGGGAACGCTGGCGAAACCACCGCCCACACTACGCCGCGTCTTCTTCTGGAAACGTGACACCCGAAAGGGCTCTTTACAGGGCAAGAGTTAAAATAAACTCCAGGCTTGAAAAAAACAAACTGGTTTAGGCAGAAACAAACATATGAACCCCTTTAGAAAGTGTTACTACCGTCATATTCAAAGAGAAATCATCGTTTATTGTATGTTTTTGCATGGTTGTGTATTTTATGACCCCTCAAAGTACGCCGAAGCTGACGCAAAGTAAAAAAATGGCGGTAAAGCATCTAGTAACGAAAGAGCCTGCAGTTCAGAGAAAGAATGAAAGCATGCACCAGGTTTGAACAGGGCTGCGTTCCCGTAAATTTTTGCTAAACTTCAGGCAACGCCTTAGCGACGCAGCTAGGCCGTGGGCGACACCAACGGTGTCCATGTTTTACTCGTGCTATGGAAAGAATTCGGCTGAACAACCCGCGTAAAGAAACGTAAAAACAAAAGTGCTGCGGAGGAAAAATTCACGCATCCTGCTTTCATGCCTGCCCGCCCGCCCGAGCGGCCCGTGCCCGAGTTCCCGTTTCGATCCCCTAATTTCGGAGCCGACGTGAAGGGCGCGCTGCACACACAATATCTCTCTAGTTGCTGACGCCTGCTCGGTGCCGCGATCCCGGCTCTGCAGTGCTGGCCTCGACGGCAGCGGGTAGATGAGGGCACGCGGGAGACAAGGGGAAAGCGGGATAGAGAAAGGGAGGCGCGGAGGAGGTGCGCGTATGCCCAAATTAACGACACGCACACACTGTCGATAGAGGATCTTGGCTCGCGCCCAAGATATCTGCGTCGCCGAGCGGAAAATCGCGGCAGCGTCTGTTCCCCGTGCTTGCGCAGCAAGCGCGAGCTCTCCGGGACAACCGAAAGGCGAGCAACACGTTTTGCCGATCAGGCGTGTTGGTCCACCGTTCTATGCACTCTCCTCTCATCTCCCCCTTTTTTCCCCCGCCGACTTCCCTAAACGCTTCCCTCCCCTCCCTCTAGACCCATCCTCTTTTGTCTTTCGCCGCCAAATCCTCCTTTCGCTCCTTCGTCACGCTCACCTCCCTCCCCTCTCTAACTCTTCCTCTATCCCTCTCTGTCCAGCCACCTTTGTCTAGCACGCTACGCCTGCCCCGATCTTCCTCATATCCTGTGCTCGAGCGGCGTTCGCCGCCGTCTGTGCTTTATTTTTGCATCATCCTCTCTTGTCGCCTTCTTCGGCCGGCGTTCCCGCTTTTCCCTTTTCCTTTCGCTCGGTTGATCCTCTCTAGGAGAATTAATCAAGAGCCGCCATGTTCGTTTGGACCGCGAGCTCACGGCAACGAGGCAAATGAAGCCCCTCTCCTTCGCCCCTCAACCCGCGTGGGCTGCGTGCAAATGACGAAGCAATTGACGGTGACAGGCTCAACGCGCGAGGCGCTTCATCGAAACCGACAGAAACGAGCGTGGCGTGCTTACTGCGGGCAACTACGAGGGCGCCCTTCTTTGAGTGCTCTGCTTCCCGTGGCGAGGAAAGGCTTGGGGAGCCAGATGGGTAGTGGAAGACAGCTTTCGTGATTAGGTCGCCAAGGATTGCTTTCACGCTCTTCTCGCTTGCTATTTTGGGTTTTCACTTGGAGTGAGGAGTTTCGTGTTCATTGGTTCAAGACAAAGAAAGGGTGGGGGCTTCACTTTCAGTATTTTGAATAAAAAAATACAGGCGCCTTCGTCGAACTTTCTATTCTTCTTTTACCCCTTCGTCTTAACTTCTTCCAGCATTTGCAAGCCAGAGTGGACACTGAGAGAACAGGATTGTGGTTTCTGTTACGCTTAGCAGTGCACGACAAGTGTTGAGAAAAAATGACAAATACATAACAAGATTATAACATCGCAGTGAACTACCTTACATGTCCTGTGGTCAGGAACGTTTGCCTAACATTTGGCTCTCCACAATAAGTAGCTCTCCTTTTCCATCAAACAAAAAAGCAGAAAAGTGTCCCGGAAGTATCAGTACCGCCTACACATTGCTTTTTCTTTTTCCGGTGCAGTTTACTCAGCTGTCTACATCTCATTTTTGTTCACTCCCTCGGAAATGCATATTTAGCAGCATGAACCACTTGCAACGTTGTCCATCCCGCTATTTACTTTAGGGCCCTGAGTTTTAGGCCCTTCATTTATTCACGCGGTAAAACTTTTTTTTTCAGTTTTAATCAAATAATTTAAGCAAAGTTCGAGAATCAACGTATTTACTTCGAGCGACTATTTTAAGAAAACATAATTGACTCTTAGAGCTCCCTTGTTTCAGGTAGAGAAAGTGCTCTGAATTTTTGTTCTTCAATTTCTTAAGGAAGCTGCCATGACAGGTTGCTTTAAGAAAATTGAAATATCAGCTACTTCGTTTTTATTTTTTAATTACATGTATTGAATCCTGTGCGTTACCCATAGCCAGCATTTACATGCCTGTACTAGGCTTGGGCGCCTTTATACACCGCGATAGTATTCACTCTATAATCAAGGCACCAGTTAAAAGCGTACGAGTGCCTTGAAGCTGTGCTTTGATTGTACAAGGAGCATATTTCAACGATGTTTGATTTCAGTACCAGCATTCTGACATCTCCCTTGCAAAATCTATTTTTTCCTTATCCCAAGATATATCCTAGTCCCGTATAAGATAGTTAAAAGAAGTTCAAAATCATCTACAGTTGACTGCGAACACGACAGCACAGTTGCAGGACAGGCGTGCGCAAGGCGACTGCTAGATTCTGTGCGGTTGCCTCAGCCTTGTCCACTGACAAACCACATTTTCTTGAAAGCACCTGTGTGGGGAGAAATCCGATCTTCCAGGCGAGCAAGAGTCGGGTGAAACAAAGTGTTACTCGAGAACGAAGGGCCCTGCGTATAGTGCCTGAAATACGGGGAGCAAGGTCCAGATCCAAAGACTGAACATTTATGAAATGGTGTGCAAAGGCAATTAGCACCATTTTATTTGTGTTTCTATTTTATTAAAGTACATACTTATATCCACACTTGGACTTTAACAAACGTGATCGCAAGCCAGAGTCATGTTTTTTTTTTTTTCTGGCGTCTTATCTTCCTCATGCTATTAGTATTTTTTTAAAGCGAACAGAAAGCACCGAATATGAAGGAAATCTTGTGCCATGATCGTCCGACTGCCAGATGGCGGCGAACTATCACACGCTTGACTGGTGCGAAGCCATTTTTGAGTTCGTCATAAAGAATGATTTCAGAATACGCGATTAACACTGTGGCTGACATTCAACTTCGCAGCCTTCTGACCAACGGCATGCCACGGTATGTGCTTCTTCTTTCACTGGCCGCTTAGATCATTTGGACATTTTGAAGCATGAAATGCGGGAAAAGAACACAAATTGAAAAAGTTGACAAACTTCAAGTTGTTTGTTTAGTTAATCTTTTGCACTTGTGTTTTCCTTGTTTGTGGTTAGCCTTTTTGAAGTGATGCTTTCAACTTATGCTGCTAGCATCCGAAATCCAGAATAAATACAGCCGCAAAACTGTGATGCAAAACTTGACCAATTCCTGTAGTTTGTGAAAATTAGGACGTGGTGACAGGATGAAGAAGCTATTGGCGTCATGCAGCCAACAACTTTGCCAATACTGTATTGAGCAGCCCGGGACTTTTGATTTCACGGCCGCAAGTAGCGCCAGAATAAACTAGCGTCCTAATTTTTGACCTGCAGAGCGCTGAATGTGATGTATGGTCTATATTATAAGATTAGAAAACGTCTGCTAGGATCGCCACACTCGGTGGTGGCCTCGAGGCGTAATCACCAGTTAAATGGGAAGCCAGTGAGGCTTAGTGTTCATTGCCTGCATGGGCAGCTTAGTAACAGCTGCTGAAGCATTATTCTCAATCGCCACTACTTTCGGCGATATCGTGCGTGTCCCATCGTTGTGATCAAGATTGCGCTACGGGCGGACCGCACTTCGGTGGTGCGGATAACTAGCTTTCCCCGACTTCGAGATATTGCGTTCTGCGTTATCGAATTCTTTGGCTTGGTGGGAAAAGACCATTGTTTGTGCTGCCTGGTTTTTATTGCTTTCAATTCATTCCTGCGCTAGTGGCTTCATTGCAACCTATCTTGTGTCAACATTTTTGTTTGTTTGTTTTTTCCTGGAAAGGAGATTTTCAAACACTAGAAGCCTGGAAACTTCAGTTCTCTGTGAGGAACCCCAAAAAATAAAGAAAACGTTAATATTTCTCCTCTTGGGTACGTGCGGAGCACGAAGACAGTGATGAATGTGTTGAAACAAGGAAAATTAAACTTCTTGCACACCTGCGGCACCGCCTAAACGAATATTGAAATCATGCACAGCTGGGACCTAATTCCTAACAATACAATCTGCAAAATACTCACGCGTAAATGTGGGTTGGCTCACGTTTCTCTTAAGCATGTGTGGACCATCACTGCCGATCACAGCGCCATAACAAAGCCTAGCGAGAGGAGCAAGCCATTTTCAGATGCACCCGTAGCACTTTCTACATGCCACCTGCCTGCTTCTATTAGCACGAGCTTCCACACTTTGGAAACGTCACGCGTGGCATGCGTCAGCCAATTTAGCTAAGTAAGCCACGGCAAGAGCACCTACTCATGGAAGGCTCGCAGGCAGGATCATGCATCTAATCGCTTAGGATGTAGTTCTAAAACATCTAATCGCTTAGCAGCCCAGAAGGCTGGCACCAGTTTTCAGGAGTAGATTGGAATAATTTCTTCATTCAAAATTTTTAAGACTCCAGATTTTTCTAATACTACGAAGTGTCTGTGAAAGATGTATAGCTGCTCATTTTAGTCGTATGGCTGCGCTTGGTGCTAACGAGAAATTACTTCCTTATTACTGATTTACGGTATCTTTCGGACTATAGTCCACGGATTATTCATGTTTAAACGCTGAACCTTCGAGTGGTGCAGACAATGCGTGATTTAATTATCTCAGTTCATTTGTCGGATCCGAAAATGCCTAGCGTGGCTCTCAATGTAAAACAAAAAATATGGCCTTAGTGCGACTGCGACCTTTTACCGGGGCTAAAAAGCATAGCCAAATAAACTTCGTTAAGCTGCGAACGCTGCACACGGTACATGGAGTGGGAGCTTTTCAAT
The DNA here is from genome assembly GCF_052857255.1 of Amblyomma americanum. Lineage (NCBI taxonomy): Eukaryota > Metazoa > Arthropoda > Arachnida > Ixodida > Ixodidae > Amblyomma > Amblyomma americanum. Next base: position 163,950,867 of record NC_135500.1, on the reverse strand, counting down.
GCGTGTATGTGTGAGCACACTCGCGAATTCTAGATGAATATAAATAAATCAGTATATATCTGAACGCACCAATGAAGATGTAACACCAGCGGCGGCGCAGTCCTAGAATAGCAGCTGCAATGGCTACGAAAAGACGAACAGCATTCACGGGTGCTGTCAAGATCAGTGTGGTCGAGCGTGTGCAAGCACTAAAGTCGCAACCAAGCAGCAACAAAAGAGACGCCGACAAAAAAGTGTACGCAAGTGGGCTGCTTTCCTGAAATACCAGAGTGAAATTCCTACAAGGAAGAAAGAAATGAGGTGGAGATCAATTTTTGCCTATCTAGTGTATACTGTTTGCGGAGCACCTAGAAAAAAATAATTTTCAGCAGCGGAAATTCGTCATGGCGGTCTCTGCCCTGTGTGCGGGCTATCTAGTGAAAATATGAAATGCGAAAGCATTACTGTTACCACTACGAGAAAAGCCGACGGCTTATGTGCGTGTGTGCACGTGCATACTAGCAGTTTGTGCAAAAAAAATCGCAGCGATGGCAAAAACAGTTGGGAAGGAAAAATCGCACACGGAAAGCCGAGCATCGTCACTTCAGACAATCCTATACGTTTTGTTTGGCAATATATACTTCACACTTACCGACTTCAATGTGGCGCCAGTTTTTCCGAGAATCGTAGCAAAATTGTGACGCAACTGTTAGTCGTACAGCGGTACGGGTGTTGCAACTGTTAGTCGTACAGCGGTACGGGTGTTGCCTTATGATTTCTGGTTGCACATAACTAACATGCGCTAGTGAAGTTGGGGGCTAGCTTGCGACAGATATTTGACCCAATGACATATGCACCTTCAAATGTACGCCTTGCCAGACTTTTCTATCGAAATTGCGTTGCAGCCAATCGACGTATATCGTTCTGGGTGGTGTCTTACGGGCGTCAATACCACCCGGAACGCTGTACGACGCTGTGGCTTTCATAAACTCGTAGAAGGGACTTTAATGCATATAGAGACATTACGCGTAAACAATAATGCACCCAGGGTCAGCAATGGTTTCGTTTTCCGACAATTAAGGAGTCTTAAGTGCTTCTGCAGCATTTTTTCTTAATTTTAGGCCGAACTTTGGCCTTGCTGACTATACATCGGGTGCGGGGCTATCATGCGGAAAATGCGGTATAGATGTTGCTTTCCCCGACATTCACGTTCCGTATCCCTACCGGACAGAGAAGCAAGCAGGGAAACGAGATGTGGAAAGCGCTTGTTGAACCGACCGACCGACCGACCGACCGACCGACCGACCGACCGACCAACCAACCACTTGGTGCTTCAAGGGCCCTTCCCAAATCAACGCCACTCGCTGCCATTCTCTCTGCGATGGAGTGGAGACGAGCAGCCACATAAAAATAAACAAAAGAGTGAGCTACTGTGGGGCCCGCGGTAACGACGGACCATTCCATACTGCGTGACCTGCGTTCGAACAGATTAGCCAATCGTTTCCCACGTGGCAGTGCGGGCAGGTGAAGTGAACCGGAAATCAAACGCCGGTAACCATCGCGACCCACGTGCACAAAAGAACACGTGAGTGCAAGCTAATGCAAAAAAAAAAATGGGGACACTTTTGCTCCGCCTTAAGTGTATAACGTTATAGCCTTAATGGCGCGGTTCAGCGGTCTGGGGTCCTCTTTGCATACCACTTCGCAGGCAAAATGTTCGACAAGACACACAAGGCATCTCTTTACCAAGCCAAGGAGCAAGCATCGGTGCTGTTCCTAAAACAATTGAACATTGCTTCATCAACTGTAAGGACGCAGTTCTGTTCTAGCATGTCTTGCAGCGGAACTTGAAAGGCAAAATTTGATTCCTGGTACCATACAATGCCCTACCTGAGTGCAGTATGTTGATGAACCTTTTACTGATTGGACTGCACAGCTTATGAAAAACTATAATAATGGACCGCCACTTTGAATCCCTCGTTTTGACGAAATCGTATTTCTGCCAAATGACTGTTCATGTGAGGGAAGTATAGCAACAGACAGACTTTAAACCGGCGTAGCACTCTCTCTTGGTGGTGTGCTCAGGGTCACCTCCCGTCGAGTGTCCTCTTCCCAGGCCTTTGTGTAGCTGTGTGTTGTGCCGTTTCTCAATGAAATTGTAAATAGTTCACGTAAATAGAACAATATTTCAGTGTAATAAATCTCATGCTTAAAAAAATAGTGCCTCGGTGGCCTAGAGGTAGCGTGTCTAACCCAGGATCCAAGGACCACGGGTTCGATTTTCACCTCATTCGAATTTTCTTTCAAGTGCTATAAATTTACTTCGCGTTTTTTTTTGTGTTGTATGACTTTTGAGCCATGCTGCGACTTATATTCGCTTTATCTTATGCTTTATTAACTTTTCAAGCCGGCCGAACTACACGCGACGTCATTACCGAAACCTTTTCGACCAATCTGCATTTCTGGTACGCCGCCAGCGCTGCCGGGCTCGCAGCATAAGAGGAACGTTAACGCTGTTGCGTTAAGAAAGGCACACACAAACGAAATAAATAGCCGGCAAGCGATTCCAAAAAGACATAATCCCTACCTGCTCTCTCTCTCTCTATCGAACCTTGCTTTGCCATTGCGGCCAAGTGGGGGTTCATCTATTGTCCTGAAAGTCATAATTAGGCCTTTGATGCCATCCTTGAAAAAGTCCTGGTGGAGATGGTCGGGAGCTGTGTCGAAGATGGCTCCAAATAGCACGTACGTGTGAAGAACTAGAGTGAAATCTTTCACGGCCGTTTCGTCGTGGGTACCGAGGAAATGCTTCGATACGCTTACAGGTATTATTCTCAGGTGCCAAGTTTCGCAGTTATTTTTACGCGCCTCAGGCGCAGGCGACCAATGACAAAGAGAGAACACGTTTAATGACGTATGAACAAGCTAATCGTTTATTCCTAGTGCCTTCAGGAACGAGCTTACTTGAAAAAATTGCAATCTTTTTTTTAGCGTGAAAAAATGCTGGAATAGCTGCACCGGCAAAATGGGACGAATTAATGACTGCATCAATGCAGTATATAACAATAATATCTTTTTTTATCCTGGCACACGCTGGACGATTTGTTTTGTCTAAACTTATAAGAAGTACTGTGAATGTCATTAGATAGAGCACATTGTAATTAGGAGGATAGCAGGTTTAACTTTTAATAAGTTTCTATAATTATAACCTTTTTACTTATTTCAATGGACGCACACTATGGCTCGGAGCTGTATCATAATGAGATGGAAAATGATTACTTTCCATTAGCGTTCCCAAAACAAACGCAGTGCTGCGGCAATAAAGAAGTTTTATACGCTTCTCGCAACAGATTAGTCCGCTATAACTTTTAGCGCTGCCTGTTTAATATGTGGGGCTTAACCTGAACTGTTCCGAAGCGACCCTTCAGACCCGTGTCGTCTTTTGAGAGCAGCTGTCTTTTTCTGAAAACGCTCAGCGTTCCTCAATACCGTACACCTTTGCAGAACCGAAACATTTCTCCTCTTTCTTTCCTTGTAACAGCCACTTTTTTTTCCGTAAAGACGACCGAGCGCTGAGGATCACATTAGAAAGAAATAAAGAAAGGCATAGACGGGAGGTGGGAGGGGGGAGCAGCTACCTTCCGCATCAAGTCACACGCCCAGCCTCCGCACACATTTTATTCCTCGCTTTCCCCAGTGTCGATACTCTCGATCCTCGCCAGCCTCACTCTCCCCACCTCCCGCTTTATTGCTTCTGCTTTCCTTTCCTCCCTTCCTCCTCCTGTTCCGTATCCCTCTTCCCCGCCGTCTTTCTTTTTCCCGAAGCAGCCGCCAGCTGAGACCTGATGCGCATGCGCACGTCCGCGCCCCTAGCCTCGACGCCAGGATCGATCGGAGCACGCGGACCCGTTCGGGCCCAAAACCCCGCCGCGCCAGAAATGTGCAGCTTGTCGCAAGCCGGGCACACAGCTTTCCCAAGGTTCTCAACGTCCGCGCGCCTTCTGCAGCGCGGCGGGAAAGCGTGGTTTCGGCCAGCGGGCCGCCTGACGCCGACGCCGCACTGCACGCCGGCTTAAGGCGAAGACATCGATACCATCGTGGTCATCCTCGTGTTTTATTTCGGCGCTTCCAACTGCTGCGCCTATGACTTGAGCTATCCTTAAGTGAAGAGTGCTTCGAAGTATGTCTTTCGTCGGGAGTAACTTTTGAGGATGTGATTTTACTGACTCTTGGGCGGGAGGAAGTTGTTGCCGCTTGCGTCGGTCTTTTGGACGATACGCGTTGTTGGTGTTTGCGTGCACCAAAGTCTTCGCGTCTGTTGTCAGTGATGGGGTCGATACTATTTCAAGGTAGAGACCTAGATAACTCATGTGCGTGCGACCACGGACTACAGTGCTTTTTTCAAGTATAAACTGCGCGAAATCATAGCTCCTATTCACTGTGAGGCATCGAGCCCTCTACTTGTGCAGCTGGGGCTGTGCGACAACCTGTGGTGCACTTGGTACTCTCCATGAAAATGGCGAAGCGCTCCAAAGAAACTGACAGATCTCATGACACTGCCTGTAAGGACATGGTGTTAGTTCCCAAGAGGACTCCTAGGTTTCCAGCCATGTTCAGGATAACACTGCTTCAGCTGTCGCTACGTACAATGTGCGCGTTGCTACTTCTGTCATCGATGTCCACTTCGAGTTCTGCAAATGGTAAGATGTATCCCTACGGGCGTCTGAAATGTGTGAATGGCAAGCTTGTGGCACGTAAATATGAAAGGTTAATGAAGCTTCATTCAAATATTCAAACATTCTTAAGCACTATAATGCCTGTTCTTTGCAGTAGTACATTCCAATGTGTGCGTTATTCAGGTTCAATCATTATTATTGCATTAACGCGGCAGACAGCATAGAAGTAAATGTGCAGGCTTGCTTTTCTGCGCAACTTTTTTTATCTTTCAGTAAAATCCCAAGGACAAGAAAAATTGTTAATCTACGCTTATTTCAATATAAAAATCGCAAACATTATTTCTCTATTCGTTTTCTGAACGATTAGCTTTATTCACATTTAAACACGCCACTCTTAAGATTAGGGAGGCCGCCTTCCGGCCGCTGAAAGACACAGGCTGAACAAGACATTGTAAGGCCATTAAACTATTCGCTTGAGCGATGGACTGACACAAACAAAAGAAAATTACTCTTGCATCCTTTCATGTTGCATTAAGAAAGAAATAAACTAATGGCTTAGATGCAGAATCGGGACGTTGGGACGCCCGAACATAATGCCGTACTAGTTTGGTTTGTCGAAAGAAGCCATTGCTCTATATAGTCTCCACACACACAAACACGCAATATATATATATATATATATATATATATATATATATATATATATATATATATATATATATATATATATATATATATAAAGCAGGCAGGCAAACGCTCAAAATATATTAGAGCTGTGGTGATGTTTAGACGGGGGATTAGTCTTCTAGTCCAAACATAAGAAAACCTTTGTTAAGTTCTCTTCGTGTTTAAGTCTACGGTCTATGCATACGCCTTCAGATTCACGTGATTTTTCGTGCATTATTATATATATTCCCAAAATAAAAAAAAAAGAAGATCGGTTCAGGGAATTTCTAGGAAACGCATCGGGAGCTTTTATTTACCACAGCAGCACACGCAAATATATGCTTCCTGTTAATCACTAGCGAAGAGTTAGTAAAAAGCTAATAAAGTAAAGAAGCTAAGAAGCCACTTGGGATAGAACATGTTTAAAATCAGTTTTGTCTATTTGTGTAGATCTGCGGGCTCATTGCTTAGGTTTCATGACAAGTAGAACAGTGCAGGTTAATGACACTCATCGTAATCTGTACACGCATATCATGAACTATACTTACGGAGCGTACTGTTATCGCAAAGAGATGCGATGAGTATTAGTCAGAAAAGTATGTTTTTTAGTAGAAATGAGGTCTTGTTTTTCAGCCTATCATTTATAACAACATATGATAATGACACACAATATATAGTCACTTGACAATTTCTGCTTATTTAAAACGAAAGAAAACTCCATAATGACCTTATAGACAAAGCTGAAGCAATAGCCACATTCACAAGTAATAAACAAGTAAAGAGTCAACTTTTCAATTATTGGAAATGTCAGCCCTGCCCTCTGAGATTCACGCAAGCTGAATCTATTGATTTGCTCTTAAGCGCCATTAACTTACACTGTTATGCCAGCCCACCCGTGAGAAGAAAGAGCAACTTCAGTAATAGCTTTGCTATGTATACGGTGATTCGTAACTTATTCACAGATGCGTTCGCAAGCAAGGCTCAGACATCGTAATAATGCAAGCAATGTTGGTACCCGGGTCGTAAACCATTTCCGTATGACATCGTTGCGTCGCCATTGCCTAATCATTGTTTAAGAGTAAAAGCGCCGTCGGCGACATTTCCTCATTTACAGCCAGTGCCTCGGCTGCTAGCTATCTCTATTAAGCGCGCGGAAATGACAGATATGCTGCGTAAAACATTATTTCTTTAATAAAAGCTGAAAGGCCACCCGAGTACGTCGTTCGCATTAAATAATTCTGGAGCCAGGTCTTCCTCCGCTTCGCAGCCTGCAGCGTCAGCCGTATTTTAGGCGTCACAAAAGAATGATAGAGGAGTAAACATCGTAATTCTGTACGAGCGTTGGCAGCCCATCAGCGCAGACTGCGTGTCACTGGTTGATGGCTACGCGCTTTTGCGTTGATAAGAGCTGGCTTCTGCTTACACGACTTTTTTGTTTCTTCGTGTAATATCGTCCCTAGTATACACTGGAAGCCGCACATGTTAGACCTATGCTTATATGTGGTTTATGTTGGACGGCTGGACGATGAGATGATTCCGAGAACTACGGGATGGATACATTGTGACATTGTAAGCATCAATATCATTGTCATACATGTCACCTCGAAGTGTTTTTTTTTTTATGGCTATAACGGTAGGAGAATCACAGCCTTCGTGAAGCAAGTCTTTCCGAGTCCCGATTTTAAGATTATGCACAGCTAACGGCACGTGGAAAACACGATGGTATTTTTGCACATCGCTCTCTTTAAACAGCACATTTCAGCAAAACATCACGTTTGCAAACATTGTTTATGGCCTCAGAGATGCGAAAGCTAACCTTCAAACCACAGTGAAAATGCAGGCGACAAGAGTTACGGGCTATGCGGTGAAATTTCACAATACGCTGCTCACTACTTTGAGGGTTAACGACCGCGCTTTTAGTTTTCTTCCCTAGAGCCAATAATGAGCCCATTACATATAAATATATATTTTGTTTCTGGATTAATCACCCATGTCCGCATAATGGAAGATCAGAATAAGTCACAAATGATAAGAGAAAAAAATATTTCTCTAAAATTGACAACGAAAAAGTGGCACAACTTCACCTTCACTCTTTAGTCACTGTGGCTTCTGGTGGGCCGTGCTCGTTCATAGCAAGGACCATCTTTTGTATTTTTCATCACACAGTCGGAAGTGTAAATGACGTGGTCGTGAAACAAAGCATCTTTCATCCTTTATTATTTTTATTCTCCAGCATCGAACATCGATGTCGACACGTAGGAAAAAAATGCTTGTTTGCGTGTCGCAGCGGGCTGTGTTTTACGATCGGCGTAAAAGTTTTATGGCACGTATGATGATAAATAAACAGCGCCGTGCGTAGATGGCGCAACAGCGTCTCAGTCGTTGCCGAAACGCGATGGCACCATCGCGTTCGGGTTCGGAATGTTGAGACCTCACGCTCCCCTCCATCCCGCCTGTGATCTCTGAGGCTCTTCTAGGAAAGGTACTTCGCGCCGCGGGCATCGGGGGACAAAGCAAAGAGCAGCGGGATTTTTTTTTAAAAAAAAGAACGAAAACGGGACCTTACGAACACTGACACAGCATCCGCTCCAGCGTGCCCTGACACCTTGCCGGGCTGTCAGGGGCGCAAGCAAGGAGTGCAACAGGACCACACAGCTCGCTAGGAAAACAAGTAGCAGCAAGAACCGATTCAGCAGGAACGCAGCTTCGACCCGTCTGTTGCTGGTGCTGCCAAATAAGTAATGAGTCGGAAGAGCATATAAATTACGTCTCCGTCGCTCGCGCGACGTCCGCCGCACATAACGCGTTTTTAGTGCTTTTCCGACGCGACCATTTAAACGTCGTTTTCGCCCTTCTTTGTTAAGCGTTCGAGTTAAGGCCGTAGTTAGAGCTAATTTTAACGATATTTGCGGGCGCTCACGGCTTCGCCGAAATGACTTCATGTTCCCGTTTCGGAGAAGAATGCTTGCCACGCAAGAAGAGGGGAAGACGGAGAGAAAACAAATGGTAATTGCTGTTTATTTGCTGTGTCGGAGCTGGCTGTGGGCGCGGCGAGAAGCCGTAGCACTGTGCATTCGTAATGCGATTGCCACCGACATGGGTTTATTTGTGCACCGCTCGTTCAGGCCGCGTGCAGCATCGACTTGTAAAAACAAATTCCAAAAGAGGTGTGATCACGACCAGAAATGCGAGGGATGGGGGAGGATGCAGGACAAACATAAAGGTGCCGCTGTCGGTGGGAAACCCATAAACAAAAAACAAGAAACCTTCGCGCCGGGGCCTTAATTAACACGCGTTTGTTTTTCAGTTTCGCCACGGGCGTTTTGAGAGTCCAATGTAAATGAATGATGATGGGATTTGTCGGTTGGAACAGCTCAACTTGGAATAACATAGCGTTCTACATGCCGTTCGCCTCTCAATAGTTCCTTGTTTGTTTTTTCTTCTTCTTTGTATGCGCCTCACACATTACACCGCAGTTCGGTCTGGATTTGTGCTTTTGCAGAGGCTTACAGACCCATGAATGAGAGAGTGCTTAGCGGCCACCATGGAAGTCCCTGTACAATTGCTGCTCGCTGCGCCAGGTAAATTTTGACTGAGAACGTTTGTGTTCTTTCCTTTGCTGCTAAGTTCGAACGAGTATCACTGAAACAGTATAATACAGTGACTGTGGAATGACTAACGTTCTGTAAACAAAAATGCACTTAACCGTTTTTGTTAGCTAGCGTAATGTGCAGTAAATGCCCGTTCCTCCTGTTTACAACATCAAAGGCGAAGCAAATCTGTCTTGCAGTCGATCACAAAATGCATTTGTAAAAAAAAAGAAAGGAAAGTAGAGTTCCCATACTGGAGAAAGTATCAGGGCAAGCACAGCATCTCATTAAGCGCATCACAAATACTGTTACTTTTAAGGCTTACGGTTGCAAATGAGAGTCGCTTACCCTAACAGTACGACGAGGAATCGTACCGAGGAATCGACTCAATGTATAACGAATTTGGCGTTGAGTTCACTGAAAATCATCAAACAACGAGAATTAGTAATATTGAATTTTGCTATTGCCTTTATTTGTTCTCTGCCGTTTTTGTTTCTTGCACCATGAGTATATGCCTCTCTGAGGTGAAGCTATTGCGTGCGTGTGGGCGAAATCACTATCTCACTAAACTCTCTGCTAAAATCTAAATTACTGCACGTGCTTCTTGATGTTTTAGACTACAATAGACAGGTTTCGAGAGGTAATTGCAGTTATTGGACAGGGGAAACATTGCTCGTGCTTCATGAATTCGACCGCAGAGACGACTGGAGATAAGTGCTCGTCACCCACAGCAGTCAATTTGACCAAATTTAAAAGTTTTTCTGATGCGCTATTCGAGGAGTTTCGCGGCGTATTCTTCCACCATGCGCCCCACAAGACGGCAATGACTCCACCCACCATGAAGTAAAAGCTGCGTACTCAGGGTAGTCAAGTGACCAAGGGCAAGCGTGCTGTTCTTGACCACTGCGAAAATAGCCCGAGATGCGATGCGAACAGGACGACACCGACGACTACGCAAAAGCGACTAAAAGCCGGAAATACTTATTATCTAAATAATACTGAGTAAGCGAGTCATGGGATTTGTCCTGGCGCTATGTCCTGTCTACATCGTTTTCCTGATTGTGTTCGTGCTGCTGATACATATAGATCGCAACCAACTAGCCCGGCAGATGGTGTTATTCGAGTCCCGGGAGGGCCCCTTAGTCGGCATTGTGCATCTTGTTAGCTCTATGTCGCTCTGATGTGCAGGCCTCGTAAAGGCCTCGTTAGGCTATTTGCTTTCCTGCTCTTCAACATCAAAGCTGTCAGGAGATGCGAAGTGCTGAAAAATAAAATTTGACTCGAGGAGCGCGCTGGATGCTCCCTCCAGCATGACTCGTTCGATGAGTTGCAGCTGGGCTGTGTGGCCAGAAGAGCGGTCTTCCAGGAGGAGGGGGGAGGAAGTGGTGTGAGTTGAAAGAGCGCGGAGAGGATGTGAGTAGAGGGCGGGTCGGGTGGTGCTGCAGGTGGTGCAGTGCTGTGCGTAAGGTTCTTGTAGAAGGCATGGGCGAAGTGAGGGAATGGGAGGGGGTACGTCTGGAGTAGCCGGCAGTAGGTGCTTTGGGTGCAATTCAGTGCGTGATGTCCTGGTGGGTGTGTGTCATGGGAACGGCGGCAGTGTTGCATAATGCCATTTCATTCTAGAGGCACGGTGGGGGTGCTCATTTTGAGCAACTGCGGAGACCATCCGCCTGCATGCGCTCGGAAGTTCTTTTCTCGTGCAAACGGATTTGCGCACCCAATTCCACGGCTGTCATCGTGACCGTTCCTCATGTGATGGTCATGAAGGTTCTTGGGCCGGGTTGTGCGGAGAATATTACAGCAGGGAAATGTGAGGGAGCCTGTCGCAGGGGATGTCAGTGCGCTGTTTGTCTGCCTGCCTAATGTAGTGTGCTCAGCCTGAAGTAAACTGATGTGTGCGATGGTGAGTGTCATGGCTAGAAAGGCCGCTACATGATCATAGTATCATCAGGGTAGGGGAATTAAGTTGAAAGTTCTCCCGCTGCGATATACCGCGAGCTATTTAAAGCATGACGATGACAAAACTGAATGTTTCATAAAAAGAAAATGATTATGCATCCGAAACGAGTTAGCCTCCCTGCAGAATTATTTTTAGCCACTGGCTTAGAGTCGGAATGAGCCCACTATGAGCTAAATTCACAGCTTAAGAAAAGTAGTAGCATGGCAGGAATTTTGATAGGAGTCTTCACTTTCATGAAAAGGCGACAGTGCTGGCAGACGCAATGCAATGTGCCTTCGGAAAAATGAAAACCAACAATATTTTGTTTCTCCCTCCTATAGGCGTTAAAGTAACGACGGCTGCTGTTGTACTGCACCATTTTGTCCTCCCCTGTGTGAACGGTCACTTTCCAGAAAAACTAGATTACCCAGAGGCAGAAGGCACATTGACGAGAGCTTCCTGCTTTCAGTTCACATATCCCTGCAGGGCAACACTCTTTGACGACCAGTTGAACTTTTGCAGTTTTCACATGCAACATACCACGGCGGTAAAACTTACTAAGCTCCGTCTGCGCCTTTGGCTGACAAGGCTGGCTTTTATTCGAATGCGGGCACTTCAAAAGCTGCACGCATGACAAAACTAACAAGAAAGCGGTTAAAGATAGGTCGGCCTAGAGCTAAAGCACTAGTCTGAAAGCACTAAGGGGTCAAAACATGCGTAAGGAAAATATATAAAATGGGCAGGAAATGTGATTGCGGACGGCATGTTTTTGTGCAGGAAGTCGCACATGATAACAGCTGAGGTGGCTGTGGTCCAAAGCTGTGGAGCAAATCACTTGATCAATATACTAGAAACGAGGATGGGCTAACGTAAGTATTGAAGAGAGATAAAAAGGAGGTAGTCAATTGTAATAAAGGACACCCTCACAAAACGGCGCCATGTTTCCTTACTCTGGGTATCGGGGAAGGAATAAAAGAGAGGGAGAGAAGAGCACGTGTAATAAATACACATGTGAGTGCAAAATATGGTTCATAAACCAAGCATTGCAACTCGAACCAAGGACTGTTTTGCACCACCGGGCGTTGACCGCACCGCGCGTTTTAGGAGTCGAGCGTCGATAGTGATACATCCTTTGCGTAGCCGCAGGCTTCGACTGTCGAAAGGAAAAGACGGAGGCAGATGAGAAGCTTGATGGCTTATTCGTTTTGGCAGTCGTCAAGCGCCTGGCTTTCCACAAAATTTTGAATCAAACGGAAGGCAGCTTCCTACCTTTAGTACATAGCAAGCTACTGTTTCAGGCAAAGCCGTGCTTCAACCAATTGATACGTTTCGAAGAGAAACACAACTAGAATTCTTGCCGGGGGTGATTGCGCTGCAACTTTGTTAAACGGTTCGAATCGCGGAAAGTATATCGCACAATATCGGACTCTGGTCTGATCATGCCGGAACAGTGGTTAGGAGCATAAGTAAGAGCAAAAGGGTCCCGATATTATCTGCGCTTTTACAGGAGCGTCAGATCACTCTCAAATACCGTATAAGTGTGCAGGTTGAGTAATCTGGCCGGTACGCGATGCTGGTTCGCCGATACCCGCACCAAAGGGACTGTCAAATTCTTTGAGCATCCGCTTCGTATGTGGCAGGTGCGGGGTTTTATCCCTAGTTCCACTCAGTGCGTACCGGTTTTCCGATAGGTACGAGCTTTTTACCCGCCTGTTGCTCGCTCGTCTGGAATGTAACTCTTGAAAAATTGGTCAATAATATTACTTCGAGAACAACGAAAACATTACGCATGGCGCCTTCGCATAGCTGCCCTTGCGCTGTCAAAATCAAATCACATTTATTATCGTCGTCACCGATAGCGGGCTGCCGCATGTACTGCAGATATTGTCGCCAGAAGGCAAGGACGAGGACATTCACTCTTACTCAATACATGCTGTCAGACCTTTATCCTGATCAGAATGTCCTATGTACACACGTTCCCGAATTGTGCACTGTGCCCTAATATGAACATCACTGCCTGGAAAATCGGAGTACGAAATGGGCAAATGAATTTTTTTTCCATTATTCAAGCAAGGCTGCCCCCCAAGAACCGCTGGTTTGGGCGCTGTATCACCTTTGTGAATGCCTTAATTGCAATCACAAATATTGAAGGATTGTTACCAGTGGTATTATGCGATCTATCAACGTGAATTGAAGCTACTGACGCCGATAGTCATGTGGGTGCGAAAACACCGCTAACACAGGGTAGGCGCTGCGGTTATAGTTGTGGACTAAATGAGAAACACTAAGAAAAGCTTTTGTTTGTAGTTACATTCTACAGCTGAGACACTACCAGGCTGAGTCTCGTAGCGTTGACGATGATCACAGAAAAAAAAAAAAACGTCACGAGTCCATGACGCACGCGGCTATTTTCAGAAGCTCTTAGCTATCCTTCCATTTCATATTCAGCACCAAATTTGATCTAATTCATCAGGATTTTCTTAAGTGACAGGGGCACTGCTTTCGTGGTGCGCACAATATTGCGATAGTACCGAGGAAAAAATGCCGCTCCAGATGTCAGCAGTAGCCCTAGTGGTGCCAAAAAACTTCAACATGCGAATGGATCTTTGCGTTCCAAATCAAACTTCAGTTTGAATCCTTAAGATTTTTTGCATGGTTTGATGGCGACAGAAGAGAATGTGAAGTGGCAACGTTGATATTCGTTTTATTTCACCTCTGAAATGTCATGAACTTCAGTTCTCAGTTCTCAGCTGAGAACTTAGAACAACTTCAGTTCTCAGCTGCGGTTAAGTCTAAGAGTCAAAATAACAACGAAGCAAAGAAAACTTGGAGAAGAAAAAGAGGTGATTTACAGGGCTATGCTCAGAGGACTTCTTCTCGTTATTTTTTCTTTTCAGCTGAATTTCCTATAGCTGAGTGTCCAATGCTACTTCCCGTTAGTATCGTTACGAGCCACAAAACTAGCCACGAACAGTAAATTTGCTTTAGGTAAAGTTTGATCGCTTTACATGATTGATGATGCAGAGTACTAGAAGATCCACTCATTCACAGAAAACCTTATCGAACACGCGAAAAAGAACCAGCCTTTTTTATGAATTTAGCGCCTGCGTATTGTTCGTCAAGCTGTGTCTGAAAATCGCAGGTGGTTAAGAGCGGGTCTTAAGTGAGCCGAACAGTTAATAGCAGACCAAAAAAGAAAATATAGCATGCTCTGCTCGAGTTTATGCGCAAGCTCACCGTCTTTAGCGAAGCCTGGGTATCACAGCAAGGACTACTCTCAAAGAAGATATGTGCATCCAGGTAAGCTCCTGAAGCGTAAAAGCGCCTTACTACCAGTTTCCCACGGCGGGCTCGCGGCGCTATTCAGAGTAAAGAATATAGAAAAAAAATTCAGGAAGAAAATTGAGAACAGAAACGCGTGCCGTGGCATATAAATCACCCGTCTAGCTCCCGCTGGAATGAAGCAAGAAATGAATCACAAAATACTTCCCTTGGATTGATGTCTCAGGTTGAAGCCTACAGCGCTCGAGCTGCCAGATCGATTGTAGGCCGCCGCACGCAACAAGAAGCGTCCAGCACGACGAAAGGACAGCAGAGAAGCCATCGATTTACCTTGCGAGGATAAAAGTATAGCACAGAGAACAACAAAGTGAGCGCAGGGTATTCGAAATTCTAAAATTCCGCAGCTTATTCCGGCCAAGGAAACGAAAACCGCTGACGCGAGGTAAACACTTGAGACGCGTCGAGCTCACTGCCTATGCAAAGTGCTTTCTCCAAAGCCAGGGCACGCGTCTCTATGCAAGGCTGTAAAACCGCGTTTTTTCGTTCACAGCTCTCATTGTTTGGTGACGGAAGTGTGTGCAAATAAGCGTGCACAAACCATACGAAAGCACGCGTGTTATGACCAGACTTGTCGGTATGTTGTATCAAAGACAAACTGTACTAGTTTAGCAACGTTTTGGTGAAAAATAGGCACGAAATAGGCATCAGAGTTGCACGTCGTCTTCATGTGCTGTGAAATGTTGCGTGGAATAAAGGCTTAGCTTTGGCTTCTTCGATTTAGAAGCAAACCTCATTCAGTACTTTATTGAAGGTCTCATTTAGGTCCTTTTGCGGAACAGCACATGAAAATATTGAACGGGAATTCTATACCAAACGACCCGAACGCTATCATTGTGGCTGTCTGGTTTGATTCTCCGAGTGTGAGAAATCCGAATAGTGGATAGTTTGAAAACATCATCTCTGCAGCGCTGAAACCGAGCCGGCATACTGAAATGGCTCCACGGCAATGTATCATTTCCTATAAACTTTACGCTTTGGCTGCCGCACCGCTGTCTATCGTTATTTCTAAACGAATGAGCGCTGTTTAAAGATGCGACGTTCTCATAAACATCTTCGTGAAAACTCTAGCCATGACTATATGAGCCCTGTTGGGGCTCAGGAATCCTGAATAATTTAAGAAGTCGGACTCTAGACATATAAAGGTGAGCATTATAAATAAAAAAACACTAAATATCATCATGAAGTAGAAGACTGCAACTGTCCTCTATTTTTGAATTGATCCTCCGTGCCTTTCTTGCCTCATTATCTAATCACGGTAATCTGACTTGTAATCTAACATGTCTTCTTAACATAATCTTTTCTTTCCCAAAGTACGCTCCTAGACAGAGAAGCTTAATATTTTGCGCCGGCTAGTCTCATTATTCTCAGAGTTTCATGCAAATCCGTATATTTGAGGCTTCTACGCAACTGCAAGAGAAGGGAAGCTTCCAGCCAGTAAAACACGGTACGTGCCGATCGTTTAGAGTGGTGGCGAAAGCAGGCGCCCTCTTTGAAATGCCGAAATCACGCATGCACAAGTGAGGCCGATTCGAAGAAGGTGAACAACACTGCAAAGTCGAGTGCTTTAAGAGAAGGACAGAGAGAAAGAAGAAGGAAAGAAAAAAAGACGAAGGAGGAATGAAAACGAGAGGCGTGTTCCAGCAAAGCGGCGGGAGTGGTTTGCAAAACACACGCGGCCGTGTTCCGCTTTGAAAACCCGACACTTCCTGCGTGTCTCGGCGTGGTGCGGTCGGCCGCCCGCCTCGGGAAGGCAACACACCATGAGGGAGGGGAACGGCAGTCCGGCCTGGTTGGCAACCCCATGCAAATTTTCGTGCAATAGGCAACAAAGGCGAGTTCCTCCCGCAGGGCTTCGAAAGTTTACTCTAGACGACAACGCATTCCTTTCTTCCACTGTGGCAGCATGGTTGGCAGCGCTTCCAGGAGTTTTTTGTCTGGAAGGACACAAGTGAAAGATACAAGAAATGAAAAAATGGCCCCTTTGAGCTATTTACTCTCGCTTTGAATTGGTTCGGAGCGGAGGCACCTCGCCTGACGATTGTTGCTTGGCGACATTTATAGCCCGTAACGCGTGTCAAGGACACTGTATCACTCAGCAATGAACTCTGTCTTTTGTAAAGCATGTCAAGATCAAGCTGTGACAAGAACCAAAGTATACAACAGGACCAGGACGTCTCCGGTGTGGATCCAATAATTTTTTCTTATCTTAACTTCTTTTTCTGTTCCCTCTTTCTCTTCAATCTGCAAGTGGCAGCGAGAGAACCAGAGTTGGTGCTCGTCGACAGGCCTGCATATTTTCCTCCTCATTTTCTCTTGGCAATAGCCAATACTACTGCTTCTATTACGCAAGAGGGCAATCTGTAAAGAACGTTGGTATTTGGGGTTTACGTCTCGAAGCAAGATGTCGGATATAAAGGAAATTTTAGTGCGTATTAGTTCAGACTAACAGGGGTTCTTTAATGCGCGTTGACATTGCAAATGACACGAACAGTTTTGCATTTCGCCTCCATCGAATTGGAGCCGACGCTACTAGGATTCGAGCCCGTGTCTTTTGAACATGTGAAGTATGTTTTCGATCGAATTCAATATATTAGAGCTTGTCCTTTACTTTACACGGAAAGAATGAAATACAAATGAATGGAGACACGTGAAGAGTCTCAATTAAGGGTGATTAATTAGCAACAAAAAAGAACAAAGACGAAATAAATTCATTAAAATGTTATCATAGCTGCAGAAACAGCAAGTAAAGAAATCGCTGGTTGCTGATTTTGAAGTATTAATCCACATAAATATGTATGGATTGAGACCTATTTTAGTAGATAGGAATACTGTGCTTATGTTCATAATTTTACAGGGCTTAGCTCCTTCCAAACAATTCGGGCAATCAGCAGCACCAGCTTGTTGGCTATAATTGAGGATAATTTTTTTTAGGATGGAGATAACTTTAAGGGCAAGTTTTATTGTGAAGCGCATAACCAGTTTATGAAGTGCTTCTTTGACATTAAGGTCTAGTTTGAGAAATATTTCTGGGGTGCTGTTATAGTATTTCTTTAATCTGCATCACTGGGGGACATCACACTCCCTAAGGAGCTTAAGTTTCTAGTTTTATTTATTTATTAATATTTGTCACGCAACCTGTTTATTACCCTTATGAGTGGAACACCCTGCTGTCGATGACAAGCATGTTAGTGCAACAAGCATAATCAAGTATTTGTCTTTGTAAGGCTTCAAGTGTCGTATCTTTGGTGGGCCAGAATGACTTCAGTAATGAAACATTATACCAGCAAAAAGCAAAAAATTGTTCGGCTAATTATATTTAAGCGCACAAATACGTTTCAGCTGTCATGGGTGAATCCTCTAAGCGTAATTTAAGGCAAGGTTGAGATGAGGATCTGTTTATTGTGTAAAAAGCATGCGCGGGGGTACGCTGTGGAGGTCCGCTGTCTGCGGAGGTCACTTGTGTGCAACATATTGCGGCAGCACCCGTAAAGTAACCAACAGTTCTTGTAGTCCGCTTGGATCTTCTGTGCTTTAGTAGGATTAAAAAAAAAGATTATCACAGCTCGGGGTGGTTGTGACTACAACAACGTCGCAGCTGCCAAATATCACGTGGAGCTGTTTTTTTTTCACACAATACGACGCTTAGTGGGTGCGTCAATGTGTCGCGAATAGGTAGCGCGTCCCCGACTTTCCGAAGCGGAACGCTATCGCGTGAAGGTTCGAGCAAGAGAGCAAGAGAACAAACAAAACAAAACGAAGCCGTATTTATAATTTAAAGGAAAGCGGCCAATAAGAAGCGGAAACGAGAAAAGCGCACACTCAACACGCGTACAGCAATACAGAAATAAAGGAAATAGGTTCATCCGGTACTGAGCATACCAGGTGAAGAGGGGATGTCTTGCAGACAGGATGGAACGCGGGTTTATGAACTGCGACGTGTCGCTGGCGTTGCGTCGACGGAAGCGGCAAAAGAGCGCCAGGTGGTATTAGGAGCGGAGAAAACTGCAGGAAGACGCCGGTGGTCTTGAAGTCACAGCCCGAAGAACTTCGCAGCAGCAGGAGAATCGTAGCCAGATCTCGTCGACAAAGGCCCGAAACGCCAGAGGATTAAAGCAGGCTATCCAAGGGTGCCTTTAGGCAGCACGGACCCTTAGTCCATCGGCTGCCACCTCCAGACTTGCAAAGGACGTAGGAGGCTTGCGTCGGTGATACAAGAAAGGTTTACGGCAGCACGGACCCTAAGTGCGACGGCTGCCACCTCCACGCTTGAATGACACGACCTCCGCTTCGCTGTCTTCCTTCACACCTCGCTTTTCTGATACGTCAGCTCTCCGCTCCCCGTGCTCGCCATGCTCTTTGTCACCTTCGCCTCGCACACACCCTTCGCATGCACGCACGCGCAACGGTGGGCTTGTACGCGCCGCGCCCGGATGTCCGGCACACCACTGTCGACGCACCGCGTTCGAAAATAATCCGACGATCTCTTGTGCACACCACAGAATGCCTTAGATTACTTAAATGTTTTACAAGCAAATCAGCTACCTTGTAAACACGTTAAGATTGAATGATCTGTTTATGAAAAATGGGGGAGATTTCATAACTGGTTCCGCACAGTGAGCTGCTTGACTTAGGTGGCAGATCAGCGCGATCGATGCGCTTTAGCTGAAGGTACGCAGTGTCAGATTTTCTCAACTGATGCCCCGACATCCCGTGAACGACATAATGGCTGCTTTTTTGTTTCTAACGATTATCTGTCTTTGACACATGAAAAACATTGCGATTTGTCATTTGTTTAATGCAGAAATGGGGTGAGCAGCGTTTGTCTTGCCCAAGCGGAACTCTGCGTATGCAAGCACACGTGTGCTTTGCATTCTCAAGGCCGTTTCTTTTCATATAAGAACAAAAAAACATATACCCCGTCATCAGTTGGCGTCTGGTATCCTATTTCACCTCACGACTCTGAAGCGTCGAGGAAGGGGACAAAAAGAAGCTCTAAAAATAAGAAATAGCTTCCTTTCCTAGATAGCTCTCCACGTAGAACATACCCTTGTATACCTCCTTCTAGTGACCGATCAAACCTGAACATAGAAGGTGAGCATTACTACACTAGCTACATCGGCAGAAACCCCAGAGCAGGATGCAGAGAGAAAAGAGAGGCAGACGTAAGGAAAAATAGTAACTCAGAGTAAAGGCGAGTGGCGTGTCTTACTATCCGAAGCTCAGGACCGAACAAGTGCACAGCTATCGATAGAGCCAAGGCGACAAAGCTACTGACTGTGTCTGCACGAAGGGGCTCTGGAAGGGGACCGGAGTTGGGGCCGAGAAGAGGAAATACAGAGGCGCGGCATCACTGCGCAAGCCGAAGGATGGAGTCTCGCTGCAGTTCGATCTGAGTGTGACTTCGCATGAGAAAGAAATGAAAAAAAATAGCTGAGGTTTTATGTTGCGCGCTGTTGATTCCGCATTCCGCTCGCGCGTCGCCGTCCGCCGCTTTCTTCGCGCCCTCAGGTTTCCCCTCTCCCCATCGTCCCCTTTTTCCGCGTGCTATTCTTACGATTCTTTCCCATTTTCTCGATCCACACATCGCTTTATGCGCTTTTCCGTGTTTTTTGTTTGTTTCCTCGTCTTCACAGACGACCGACGGCGGCCTTGCGCCCGTCTACTTTACTGCAGTTTCGCTTCGCTATTGTTTAGAATGCAGCGTCGTCGGCACGCGTTTGATTCTTGAGCGCAGCGCCGCTCGCACGGAAGCTGCATCTCGAGAGCCCGGTCGCGAAATAGGAAGTAAAAAAGAAAAGAGAAAAAGATGTATTGGCGTGCTTCCTAGCAATGCATACCAGGAGTTCGGAACAGCGACTCAGGTGAGCCGGATCACAACGCGCAGGAAGCGGAGAAGGAGAGAGAATACGGAGGGGAGAAATAGAAGGGGGTAAGGGAGACAGCGTGGTAGCGAGGCTGTATGGCTGGGGTGGCTTTACTGCCGCTCTCAAGGTTCCGATTGGAGTGGAAGCTCGCTGTCTGTGTGTGTTTACGTGTGTGTGTGTGCGTGTGTGTGCGCGCGCGCACACAGGCACGGGAGTATGTGAGCGTGGAAAATAAGACGGCCCGAAAAACGACGCTGGTGAGTCGTGCGATGCGTGCCAGCGTCCGGGCTGTTAGGCGCTGACAGTGTACGCATTGAGTGTGCCGGCGGCGAGCGCCTAGAAGGGCAGCAAAATGAAGTTTCCGTGTTGCCGTGTGTACTGCGTGCGCCGCCGCTGCCATCGTTGCCCCTTCTGCTGCAGCCGGAAATGGCGAGCGACTTTGCAAAGTAAAGAAAAGAACCGGAGCCTATCGTGATTAAATTTAAGGTTGAGAGGATACACCCAGAAAAGGGGGAAAAAGGAAAAAGAATAAATGAACGAAAAGCGGGAAGGAGATCAATATCCGGCATGGTTATAGGCTGAGCTCATCCTGGCTGTTCTCGATTCATTTCTCGCTTTTTGCCGTTTTCTTTCGTGTGCTTCCTTTAACGAGCCTTCGGACGTTATCAGTTTTTCTTTGGCGTACGATATACCTAGACCGAGGAAATAACTCTTCTTCCAATTACTTCTGAGTATGCCTTCACAGAAGAAAATGCCGTTATTTTATGTAGTTCAAATACTCGTCTTCTTGTTCGTGCATGTTTATACCTTCATCCTTCTAGCGCTATTCTAGAATGGTTATCAGCTGTATTTATGATACGTTCAATACACACCTCGAGCAATCAGGCACTTCTCATATTGACAAAAGCTCCCTCGCGTACTTACTACCCCTTCCCTCAATTTGAGCCCCTCACGTGCTATATTGATACGGGAATAAAAGAAGAGGCGGAGAGCGAGGGCGAGCGGCGAGCGCGCGGCTCTAGCACGAGGGAGATAGAACGAGAAAGCTGGGCACCGCCGCCGGTCGTGCTTCGCCGGCTCTCCTCCGTACTGCTGCTATATTTCTCTGGGCGGGCCCGTGGCCACCCCGTGGCATCCCACACCGTAACAATATACAGGTGGTAGTTTGCACGTACAATCAGCATCTTCAGTTTCTGCCATATCCCATCGACCAGCCTCTGTCAGGAAACGTCATATTGGGTCTCAGGTCAGACCTTTGACCTGCAAAAGTAGCGGCAACTCTGCTCATTAAGAGCCGCGGCTCGCCTATTAGTACCTTAGGTGTCTCATCACCTGTGATCGAACTATGAAAGTTCACATTGCACGTATAATCTCTAATGCTAACCGAATGCTTGGTTAATTACGCCGCCACTTTTCAAAGCCCCTTCTTACTTAAAATGACCCCTTCATAAACTGCTGCCTAAACTCGAGTGCGCCACGGCAATTTGGGATCGAGGTTAAATAAACCTAACGGAGACATTGGAAGCTATACCAGAAGGGCTTGTATCAGTGCCACGAAATTTAGCCTTAACACACCATCCTCGTCAACATATCGCAAGATGTTTCGACCGAGTTTTTTTAATAAAGTATTTAATCACCCACGGTTTCGCTCCAAACTTATCTCGCGACCTCCGCAGGCATCGCGAAGTATAAATGATATTTATAAGACTGGCACCCCTTTCTGCAGATCAAATGCTTTCTTTCAGTCGTTTGTACCGCGCACACATAATGAGTCGAATCACCTTCTCGCTTCGACGGCCACTATCACCGATGACCATTAGCTCAAGAATGTCATAGACACTACTGTATAAGTGGGAGCCATTTTTCTCACATTGTTCTTCCTATTTTTACGAACGCCTTAGCTATGAATGTATATATACAAGCCATTTTTTAAATGTTGGTCTCCTTCATTCGCTCTAGTTAGTTAATTTGAGTTGTTTCCGTGCTGTGCAACCACTCTGCTCTATAATACATGAAGGGCCCTGAGTGTACACGAAAAAACAAAAAACATACAAAGAAAAAATAAATTAATAAACAAACAAATAAATAAATAAATAAATAAATAGCTTTCTTTCTCTTCTCATATAACGTCGGACTATCTTACCTTCGCATCCATTTTCAATATCGCCAACAGTATTATTTATATTTATTTTCCTTTCCCTGTTCTAGAGATATGTACTGCGTACTTTATTTATAAAGAAAACTTCACTTTTTCTTCCTCAACTTCGCTCTCTGCTAGAATATCGGCATTCAGTACCCTCACTTATAGCTGTGTCACAATACGCGGTTCGGCTGCCGGGGTAAAATTGTTCGCCTAGGCGGTGGGACTGGTTCGAGGAACAACTTTTCGCATCAACATGCCCACTCACACAAGTGGCTTACGGCCTCCGATAACTTCAATTTTCTAGTAGGTTGCCCATCGGTGCATTTTGAAGAACTCGCATCTGCTCAAAGCAGAAAGAGAAAGGGCTGTTTTTTTCAACAAATTCTACTAATAGACTTTTGTAGCGATAGATTCATTATAGTAGCATTTCTAGCCTTCAGCGTGGCGGCGCCCCACCCTGTGGCTGCGCCGCCACGCTGTCACCTGGTTCGTCACGTGGTGATGAGCAGCTGTCGGCGCCGCGGCGCCGTGGCTGATCCCATGGTTCGTCGCGTGACCAAGTTCCACTCGGCCAGTTGTAGGTATCGCGTCACTCCAGGTTTAACAAGGGCTAAACCACCGCCAATTTTTTTTCCAATCAAACTGCTTTGTCTGAAGTAACACATTTTGCTGCAAAACTGATTTATCCCCCATTCCTAGGTTCCTAATTATTAGTGCTACAATTTTGCAGTTCATTATTGATTTCTTACTGCGCCCTCTGATCGCGATTCTGCAGGATGAGAGGCCCTCGTAATGCGTCTGTGAGGCCCAAAGCCTGCTCGCCTTCAGTTCTGAATATAAAAGCAAAATAACGATCTCGTAAGTACCGCTAAGGACATTGCGTTGCTCTCGCTGCATAGTGACGAGCATAAATTTCAGCTTACTTGTGCTAACACTGCAATAAATTGGAAGTTTTTCTCGCTAGCTCAGTTGTTTTAGTAGCAGGATTCTAATCATGATGTGTTCAGCATAGCCGTTATAATTGAACACGAACGAAAAGATAAAATATATATAATTGGTTTTGGAGGGAAAGGAGATGGCGCAGTATCTGTCTCATATATCGTTGGACACCTGAACCGCGCCGTAAGGGAAAGGTAAAGGAGGGAGTGAAAGAAGAAAGGAAGAGAGAGGTGCCGTAGTGGAGGGCTCCGGAATGATTTCGACCACCTGGGGATCTTTAACGTGCACTGACATCGCACAGCACACGGGCGCCTTAGCGTTTTTCCTCCATAAAAACGCAGCCGCCGCTGTCGGGTTCGAACCCGGGAACTCCGGATCAGTAGTCGAGCGCCCTAACCACTGAGCCACCGCGGCGGAGCAAAAGATAAAAATGCTGCAATCGTTTTTGGGACATTTACTATACCTTCTTTAAACACACATTAGCACAATGCCACTAAAAACCAACAAACAAAAATAAAGAAACTGCCCTTCGGCACTTCAAACGACATAGTTCGCGGAAAAGATCAATAGCTGGGTAGGGATCATAGTGGCGCAATGTTCCCGGAGGATGAAACAACATCTTGCCAGCAACAAATTTCAGGATAAGACCGTTACGAGGCAAATCACAAGTCTGCTCAAACTCACCCACAAGACAAGTACAGCCAACTCACTAAACCTCCACTCATCCATATACACGTATGCATGTTATACTAAGAATCTCTTACGCGGGATAATGCTACGAAAGGGATGCTGGGCTGTCAGTATTATGCGCCAGAGTACGCAGATTGGACGGTGGGAAAATGCGTGCGAGGCTGCCAAGCTTCGAGAGTATGCTTCAGTAAATTCCGTTCCCACTCTTCTTCGAATCTCAAAATTCTAATCAGTGGTCTCTCTCCAAGAGCCCTTAAATCCGCTTCACAGCGAAAAAATTCCAAAACAAAGAACGCGCAGAAGAGAAACATTATTGTGATTCACAGCCGTAGTCTCCAGATGAAGTGTAGGACGTAGCACGTACTGTTTGCATAGTTAAGCCGCGCCGGGAGTCTTAGTTTCGCCACGTGTTGAAGTGGCGAAAACCTTCTTGTGCCATTTCGCCTCCTAATGTCCGCATAACTAGTTTCGCAGCACTAGCTTGAAAACAAGGGCTTGCGAAGATTTCCAACGTGAAATGGGGAATAAAATTTACCTAAGCCCTGACGTCCCACGCAACGCAGAAGAATTCAACCACGCTACATCTTCGACACGTCCGCATTCAACTCACCCACCAGGTCCTCTCCGGCCTTTATTACAAAAGCTCCTCGCGAACTATTAGGTCCGCGTTTTTATAGACAACACACAGACACCCTCACTCCGCTTTCACATGACGATGAAATCTGGAAGTGAAGTAGGCTTAGGAGAACAGAAGGATACCCTGAATCTCGAAGCTGATAACTTATTATCTTTGTGCCGACAACGAAAACAAAGCAACTCGACGACAGCGACAGAAAAGCGATATTTAGAGGTTGTCCTATTCAAAGTTACCGCGTTTTAGACGATTTAGGCCTTGCCGAGAACAATCTAGGTAACGGGTGCACTCATAAGCGAACAGTCTGGAGCTTTGCGAGATTGCGTGGCGTGATTGCCATCATTCACGAACAATCTTGCCACGCCTGGAAGTCTTACACACGATAAGTCGCGTCACGTGGAAAGCAGAAAATCATATAACTGTGCAGTGCCGGCGATGACTGGTAGCCCTGACAAAGAAACCCGCGCAACAAGACTTCGCGGCGATATGAGCGGCGGCAAGGGTTGTTCAGCGACCACGTCTCACAGCAAACAAAAGAACGCGCCTCAGAAAACAAAGACGCCCGGACCGTGGGAGGTACCGAAATACAAGCACGTAACGCGCGCCGTTAAAGGCAGGCAGACACGCGCGCACACGCCTCAAGAGAAAGAAGCCAGGAAGAGCCAGGGGGAATAAGCCAAGCGGCAGCGGATCTAAATCTAGCCGAGGGGAAAAACGCGAGGCCAAAATGAGCCCGCGCTTGCTGCTTCTGTTTTCGATTACGCACGTGTCATAACCAGCTCCGGCGCGTCCCGTCGAGGGCCCGTCGGCGCGCGGCCCACTGGCGGACTGATTTATCAGGGGAGCAACGGCGGTAGCATCAGCGCCCGCACGAAGTGGCTCTTGGCGCGTGCGCCGGGGTATGGAGAGGGCGTGCGCGGGGCTGACGCGGCCGCTGCGTCCCTCGCAAACAACGGGATCTGCCACGAAAAGAGTCCGTACACAGCGGCTCTCCTGTTTGCCCTGTTTGGCGACGGGGTGGAGGGCGGGATGGGATGGAAGATGCTGTAGGATGAGGATGAAACCGAGCATCCTCGTTCTCCGACTACTATCTCGCGTAAAGACACACGGAAAGCGGGCGGGAAGGGGAGCGTGCCTCTTTGCTGGCGCGTCTTTATTATTGCGCCAGAAAGAGATAGCCTGCAAGGCGGGGGCGAACGGCACTGACGGCCACCCAATTGCACCGGACCCTTGTTTTCTTATTTTGTTTCTTGCCTCCTCCTTTTTTTTTACTTTGTCCTGCACGACTCGGCACGTCCCTTTTTTGTGTTCCTTGGGGATATTCCGCTATTCTTCAGTCCTGTGCAGAGGGAGGTTCTGTGACAATTACCAGAGACGCTGTGAACTCACGCGTAAGGCTTCCCTTGCGCGCTTGTGTGCGTTAGTATAATTGCTTGCAGGCGCATGTGTTCGTTGTGAGCGCCCGTATGTGCACGTGCGCACATGCAGGCCACCTCATTGCACTCAGAGAATGCACAAGTTTTAGTTCCGTGTTTCTCTTACCGTGGTTTGACGAAAAAACAGCACCGTACTCCAAAGTTTTCCTTTCGCTTAAACGTTTAAGTAAAACAGGACATTCGTCACTGCATTAAAAACATATAATGAAAAAGTACATGGGTGTTGCATGGTTGCTCGGTCGCTACACTGGTTGGCAAGCTGTCCATATATTTTATCTATCCAGCTGTTCTGATTTCACGCTTTACACAATATGGTTTATGTGTCGAAACAATCATTTAAATTTCAAACAATGTCTAGCTAATGAAAGAGCTTGCGCGATCATTTCGTCTATCCATATATTTGTGCATTTTATTCAATACTTTATTTGTTTTTTCTTCACTGAACCCTCTAGACGCCTACTTAGAAACTACAGCACCTGCACATTATCTTTCTTCTAGGAAAGGTTCACATATCCATGTCTTATAACCACTTGTCGCAACTTTGGGCATGTGACAATGTCGGAAAGGCAGCACTTTTAATGTCTCTGTTCCGTGCGGCAGCCTTCTCTCTGAGTCGTGTCTGTTCTGCGTCAGCCCAGTAAATGCGCGTAAGGGCGACCACAAGCACCAATATGACACCAACGCCAACAAACCTGGCCGGCGAACCCCACATATAACCGTACATATTCTTGGCCATCACAGCCATACGCCGATCTTACCCTGGGCCCCTTCCCAGTTCGTCGTGACGTCGTTAGCAGCTTTACTGGCACTCTTCGGTCCCGCTTGGTATACCCTCCATCTGGTGTGCCTCGGTCGCTTTTTGCATCCGTGGTGGCAGGAGCCGTAAGCTTCGCTGCGCTAACGCTTCGCCCCCTTTCCCTAGCCGGCCTATCCGGAGCCTCCCAATAGCCGCCGGAACCTGCTCGCGTCGGCAGCGGCTCTATCGCGCGCGGTCCCTGTCGGCAACCGGCGCGGCTTGATTAATTCTGTTCGGATTAGGGCCCCAAGCAGGCCGGCCCTAATCTAAGTTACTGAGGCGCGAAGCTCAGCAACAATTAATGGAGGCCCGGACCAATCAATTCCGGATCCTGGAAGGACGGAGAGGAGAGTGCGAAAGCGAAGGCAGAGGGGACCCTCAAGACCTTCCGGGCTAGAAGGGTGAGAGAGAACGCACGGTGAGGAAGCGCCCCTTTTTCCTCGTCGCCTAGCTTTGTTCCATGTTTGCCGAAGTGCACGGTTCTCAGCGCACTTCGCAACTATGCAGCGGACACTCTTTTTTCCCAAGCGCCTGTATTCTCAGCGGCGCAGGTTTCCACTTTGTCTTGTTTAATTATTTTATTTTTGCGTTTCGTGCGTTCACATCTCGTCTTGGTCGAATACCTCGCTGGATCAGCGAGCGCACACTCGGAGCGTGGCGACGCAACGAAACGCGGCATAACGCTCATGTACACGCGGTCGAACGCGTTGCCCCGAGCGACAACTGTTGCGAGTGCTATAACATGATGCCCGACACCTGCGATGCGGTATAATCATGGCAGCATCTCTCACAAAAACATGAGGAGGGTGGGAGGACACAGTGTCGCTTCTCCGCAGTGTTATCGACGAACGAAAACAGGCGTTTCAGAGAGCGCGCCATTTTTTTTTCGGGACAACAGTGCGGCATTTCAATAAGTAAAGACAACTAAAGTAATACAATATACAGAGTGTACAGAAATATTGATTCCCTAATTTTTCTATTCTTTATTAGATGAATTTTGTTTATTTTTATTTTTCTTCTCGTTCAGTTTTTCACAAGCCTTGGCAGCCGGATTTCAGGAGACCAGTAATATGAAAATCAGCGACTTTAATACTTAGTTTCTGCGAAAAAAATCGTTTTGAGAATGATAGTTTTTATAAGGGTTTAAGATCCTAAAGCGACTCAGGCTTTGAGGCACGCGGTAGTGAAAGACTACACATAGGGATCTTTAACGTGCACATATATCGCACAGAAAGCGGGCCCCTATAGCATTTCGCCGCCTTCGAAATACGACCGTCACAGCTGGGATCGAACCCGGGTCTTTGGTTCAGCAGCCGAGCACGATAAGCACTGAGCCACTGCGGCGGCTGCATTTTCAGAATGAGTATTACAAATTGAGCCTGCAGTACTACTCTTCAACACCCCCTTCAAACAATGGCCCAACTTGGGCACCCACAAGCTAAAACACTGAGGTGTTTGATGTCACTGTTCTAAACGCAGCGGGGACTCGGTCCACTTCATGAAAGAAAAAAAGAAATGAAAGCGAAGAAACGAAAAAGATAAATTGTAGTGGCCCAGATCCTTGCTTACTGCTCTTGTTGCGTATTCGCTTTCTTGCTCGTTGCACAAGCTTCACCTCTTCGCACGCGCACGCCGTGGCGTGGAAAAACTCGTTGCCGCATATGCACTCCCTCTTCCCGGTTGCCTTTCGCGATAATATTAGCTTATCACGCCCTGTGCCTCTTTTCGCTCGCTTATCCGCCAACGACGAGCATCCGAGCAAAACCCACATCCCCCAGACGGGAGGACGTCGAACAAAGCAGTCACGCCCGAAAGCGCATTTGTGGCAAGAGGCGGCGGCGGCGGCAGGGGTGATTGCAACCCAGGGGCCAGAGCGCACAAAGGCGCGCAGACCCTAAATAACGTCGGGTTCGAGGGGAAAGCGGGGCAGATAGGGAAGATGGAGGGAATGGAGGGAAGCGAAAGATCGCCAAGGCGGTAAACGCGTAGAAATAACAATAACAGCCAAGATAAATACAGAAATGGAAGGAACACGGAGAGGTAGAAAAAGCCAGCGACGACACAGCCAGCGAGAGCGAAGCGCGTTTTCACACGCGGCGTTTACCACGAAGAAATTCCTGACCCGTCTTTGTGGAAGCTTGCGCTTGGACCGGAACATATCGGAGCACCGTGCAGACTCACTGGCTCCTCATGCGGGAAGCACACGCTTTTGTGCTATTACTTTTTTCGTTGAGCGTGTTTCTTGTCCTTTCAATCTCGCGCCAACACTTTTCTCCCTGGAATCTCTCCTCGAACCGCGGTCAGGGGCCGTCACCGAGCCTAAAGGCCACCGTGAAGAAAATAAGCGGGAGAGAAAAACATAAAAATCAAACAAAAAAGAAGATGGGAACGTATGGCCTCGGTCGGAAACAGTGTTGAAGGGCGCAACTTCCCTGCAGCCGAGAGTTTGGAGAAAAGCCTTCTGCTCCTGCTAGGCGCCTGTCCGCGAGATCTGAAGCAAGCGCCGGATGCCTTCTCGCCAACACCTTCTCCCTTTTCTTCCCCACTCCCCCGTTGCCTCTCTTCCCGCAGCACCTTCTCTTCCTTTCCTTCCCTCCGGACACACCGACCCTGGGCGAAAGAGCAGCTTTGCGGCGGACCGTTCTCGTCAGCGGTGTAATTCGTTTAGAAGCTGTCAGTGCCAGTTTCGCTCCATTCACGATACTGACAGGAATGTAAGCACACCCTGAGCTCCTCCCACCTCTTCTTCCCCCTTCCCTTTTTTTCCTTGCCCGCCTATGCCGTCGTTCAAGCTGCGCGAACGCTAGGGCAGACAGAACAAGGAACGGAAAGAAATACAAAAGAGGATAAGGGCGATGGCTATACTGGGGTGGTGTCCGCGAGCGCGAAATCCAGACAAGCGTCCGCTACAGTGTTGGCTGCTGTGCGCGTGTGCGTGGGTGTGTTTGTGCGTGCGTGAGAGGGCGGTCTCCGAAGACACGCGGGTCACGAGATGCGGCGCAGGAAAATTATCGGTAGAATGAAGGCGAAAAAGAATCAAACTGTGCCTGCGGACCGCGAGGAAAAGTGTCTGAGGCGCAGAGAAACAGGCGATTGGGAGCAAAAGAGGTAGAACAAACACGGAAGAGCGTGCGGACCCTCGCTCAAGCAAAATGAGTAAAGATGCGTCAGAAAAGATGAGTTGGAAAAGGAAAAAAAGAGCATTGGGGAAGAAATGTATGGCAGACGCGATAGCGAATCGCAGTATCTCATTTCCTTTTCTCCACATCGTTTTTCTCAGTAGCGTATCGCTCTGCTTCGTATTTTTCGGCTCGAACAAAGCTTGTCCGTGATGTCGGGGCCGCCAATACAAGAGAAAAACGGTATTCGAGATGAGCACGAAAAAAACACGAACGAACATGCGGGAATAGCTCGAGGGTGCGCAACATGTTTGCGAGCGACGAGGAGGCAGTGTTTTATTGAGGCGCTATAAATAGTGCACACTGACTTGTAGTGAGGGCTCGAGCTTAGACAATGTAAAGTGAAGGAAAACGAGAAATTGTTGCGTAACTCGTCGCTCATTTGTGTGTGTTTTTATGACGATGACGTCATAAAAAGAAGGCATAGATAAAAATGTAGATGAAAGGTGGGAAGTATTTATTGAAAAATTGAGCAATACATAGTGATCTTTAAAGGCTGTGCAGGTCGTTATGCATTTGTATAACATAGAGCAGGGTTGAGAGGAGAGGGTGGTGGTGAAGTACTAGCTACCTCTTTACGTGTTTCGACTGTTAAACGACGCGATTGAACAAACTCCTTTAGTAAGCAAACGGCATGTACACATTACAGTTCCCGCGATCCTGTGTGGGAAGGTATGCGATAGCCAAACAAGGATTGCTGGGTGTGGGCATGATTATATGAAACGGACTGTGTAAGCGTGGGTGCATATTTTAATTACCTTTTTTTGCTCATTGCAGAGCGGAACAGGGACAGTTATACATTATTGTTTTTCTGACACTTTGTCCGAGAATAAATGCTGCTTCCTTCGGCACTTTTTCTGAGGATAAGCATAAAAGACCCATTCGAATTAAGCGTAAATGCTCGGCTGCTGCAACCCTACATTCAAGGTATCTACAAGGATCGTAAATTTCGAATCAAAACTTGTTCGTATTTTCCAGTGACTGTTGAAAACCTCTTAGAAATATTGCGCAATTTCTCATGGCCAGAGTGCCAAGTAAACAAAAAGAAATTGATCAAGTAATGGCCGTTCTCAAGCGTAAGAGATATGCCTTGAACAGTAATCCACCGTACTGGGCCTTGAAAATTCGAAGAATCCAGCTGAGGTTTTAATAAGATAAGTAAGAAATCAAAGTACACTCATTTCCTGGGAGCAGTTAGGCTGCCAAATTACGGAGTAAAACAGAAACTGCGCGGGCCTGAACGTGCGAAAAAATACAGCAGAAATAATCGCCGAGAAAGCTTCGAAGCATAGCAGCCGTCTGGACTAACAGCTAAGGGTTTGTTTGGTGCGGCACACACATGCCCGAAAATTAAGCAAATGAGAATATTGGTGAGGTTATCGGATCAGGTGCGGAACCATGAAAGAAAACAAAAGGCCGCTTGATACCTTTGCAGCGTACAAAAAGAAATAATGGTACGGTATTAGTAAGGTGGTTCAGCAGGTGCAAGAGGCAAGACTCAAAGCGATAGGCACGGGCAGAAGAATGGGCTTTCTAGAATTCGAGAGAAAGTAGGTAGAAGAAATAAAAAAATAAACTAAAGACTACGAAGGTGGAACACCAACTTGCAGGCGAGCCCTTCTCAGGCACAGGTTGCGGTGGAGGGGTAAAGGAGATTTATGGATGCCGTCGGTGAAACAGAATACCACGGCAACTAATCTCGGCGCCTCGGAAAAGAGAAGATATAGAGAAGAGAGCAAATAAAAAAAGCGAAACAAATAGAGCCGGTCAAATCAGATGGAGAGAGAAAGAAAAGCCTCCGAACAGGGAAGGACGGTTTTTTAAGAAGAATGTAAGGAAAAGACAAAAATTTCGGGCGAAGCGATGCTGCCACGGAAACTGAGCTGAGAGAAAAACGTGGGTGAGGTTTGTTTTAGACGCGCGTGCTCTTTTATGCGGAAAGGCACTCATAAATTATGCTAAAAAGTCACCCTTCAAGTAAAAGAAACACATATGATAAATTTACGCCCTCGCTGTTTGCGAAGAGGGTGCGTGTGGTTCGTTCGCTCAGATTGGCTTCGTTTTTTGTTGCTGGTTATTTTTTTACTGCTAGTGGTTTGCCGAGTCATCGTTTCTTATGATACGCTAGCAGCAAGTTACCAGGCGATCAAGGCCCAGGTCGGTTTGCACTCGGCTTTTTTCATGTGAGCTCGCTCTGGGAGAAAGACGAAAACTCAGAAAAAACAATAGGATTGCATGCAGTCGGTAGCAAAACTAATGATAAAAGTGTTAATAAAAATGAAAAGAGGATTTAAACAATTGAAATTCAACGCGGGTAGGCAATGGGCTTTGCTCATTTAATTATCAGCGTCTCGCCTAATCGATACTTAGATCATGTTCCTCGATCTTCGACGGGTGCCGCGCGTTCTGAAGATATCCATACCTACGTGAAACCGATGCTCAAGCCGATACACACGTGGCTACTAGAACTGCGGAAGGCTTAGAGTCATAACCATATCCCACGGATGCTGTGCATGAGCATCAGCATTCACTACAAGTGGCGCTGAGTGCCATGAAGAAGCGTTGGTGGTTCTTTCTTCACCTGGAGTAGCATGCTAGGCTAAGAACCAGGCAGCCCTCTCCTGTATTCATTAAAGTCTCTCCTCCTCCTCCTCCTCCTCCTCCTCCTCCTCCTCCTCCTCCTCCTCCTCCCCCTCCTCCTCCTCCTCCTCCTCCTCCTCCTCCTCCTCCTCCTCCTCCTCCTCCTCCACAGTCTGTTGCAGTCTGACCTAATTTTCAACTGCGTCCCAGCATTCAATGAATTCAGGTTCCACAATCTAAGGCCATTCGCGCGAATAACTATTGCTTAACAATGGTAAAAATACCCACTTAAAGCTAAAAAAGAATGGCTGCTATCCCTCCAAGGTAATTAACGCGTTATCTAAAGAATAAAAACAGAGCTGGCAAACTTCTTTGAAGTTCTATAGAACTCTGCAGAAGTGTACAAGGCAACTGCGGAGCGACTTGTTTGGATGCCTGTACCCGAAGAAATATTGATAATGAAAAAGTTGCAAACGTGCAAACCGCAACTTTCATAAGCAAGTACTGCCATCACTGTAGATGCCGGATCCTACAGGGCGTGAGGTGTCTTGATTACTGCAAACCTCGCGCATGCTTAAGTAAAGCACACAGTCGCCAGCTCATCAGTCCAAAAAAACGATGATCGAAGCTTCTTCGATCAACAGAGCACGTTTCGTTTCTTCGTGATGTACTTTCATTGATTGTGTGTGACCGAAATGCTGCCATATTATGGCTGAAGAATGAAGGACATCATACGCATTTATGCACGTTAAATAATACATATAATCATCATCATCAGCGTGACTACGCCCACTGCAGGACAAAGGCCTCGCGCATCTCTCTCCAGTTAGCCCTGTAAAAAAATACGCGCACACATATAAACGTCCTCATATCTTGCAGCCATCGCGCTATGACCGACACATAATTGCTCGTTTTTCATAGTAGCTTTATAGCCGCCACGGTGGCTCAGTGATTATGGCGCTCGATTGCTGACCCGAAAGACGCGGGTTCGATCCCGGCCGCGGTGGTCGAATTTCGATGGCAGAGCAATTAGAAGCCCGTGTACTATGGGATGTCAGTGCACGTAAAAGAACCCGAAGTGGTCGAAATTTCCGGAGCCCTTCACTATGGCGTCCCTCATAGCTTGAGTCGCTTCGGGACGTTAAACCACCATAAACCGTAATCCTTAGTAGCTTTGGTTACGCAAAGCTTTACAGC
Source organism: Amblyomma americanum (assembly GCF_052857255.1). Classification (NCBI taxonomy): domain Eukaryota; kingdom Metazoa; phylum Arthropoda; class Arachnida; order Ixodida; family Ixodidae; genus Amblyomma; species Amblyomma americanum. The sequence goes on along the minus strand of NC_135500.1, from coordinate 163,917,217 downwards.
AGTTTGCATTTGTAACGCATTTGCCAAATTCAACGGCTTTGAAAACGATTTCCCAGCTACTTGATATTGCTCATCTTCAGAGAACCGTAAAGCGTAAGTTAGCGAGCTCAAACTGCAGAAGAAGCATGCCATTGTCGCTTTATTCTTTTTTCACCACGGACCGCAGGATCATTTCTGACATATTCAGATTTGCGGAAAATTTTGATTTCTGTCTATTATTCACACCATGGGTTTTATTGTGTCTCTTTCGAGTTGATAGGAACCTATGGCAAGGCAGAGATCTATTTCAAACGGGGTGACTGACTCAAATTCATTGCGCGTTTCCGGGAATACCTGGTCCTGCTCATGATACGAGCCCTTACTACTTATCGTACATGAAAATAACTGACACGCCGCTGTAACTCTACAAAAATGTTCACCTCCGTTTCTACACATTATCATTCACAGAAAGTTTTCTTACAAAAAAATCTGAAACTTTTTATCATAAAAAAAGAAAGGAAATATCGGAGGCTGGTCTGTTACATTGCAGCTAACCTTACATTCGCGCATGCCGTCGGTGTCGTTCTTGGCGGGCCACCGAAATTATTCGGAGCGAACTCTCGGAAAAAATATGTGAGCAGGAAGAAGGGGACAAAATGTAGGAATGATAGGAGCGTTAATCCCATGGACACAACGGGCGCCATTCATATGCCGTGAGTGCGATTTCTATCTATGGTATGCTGTTCGTTTATGCATTCCTTGGCGTTAATCACTACTGCGGACCCTCGCTTACTATGTTGAGTAGCCCGCGTGTAAAAGTCTATCGATGAGGTCTACTCCCGCTTTAGATGTCGCTGTAATGATAAAGGCAGAAATGCGGTTAAACGACCATGCTTATGAGTAACGTTGACTGCTTGGTTTCACGAGTGCTAAAAACAGTTAAAAAAAGACATGGTTCTTTGTTTTATTTCCAACCGCTTGCTGCCAAGAAAAAATTCTACAATGGTAGTGCGATGCTATAACGCCTTCTCGATGACGTGAAAACGGGTGAAAATTGCAACCCGTGTCTGAACAAAACCACCTGAATATAAAACTTCCAGCGGAGCTTTTTTTTGTTGCTTTCAGAGCCTGCACAGGTTCTGCGTGTTAGAGGCATGACTAGATAATAAAACGGAGTATTATTTATGAACGCTAAGAAGGGATTGCAAACAACCTTCGTGTTATCACGTCCTCGTTTCGGTGATTGCAAATATGAGGTCATTATAAGCATAGCAATGTGCTGAGGTTCTGCTTACAGTTCAGGCGCGTCTGATTATCGAATATGCATATCAGCTTTTAAATTAGCTGCATTTTTCCTCATAATATGCGCTAGTTATGTTCAGTTGTGCAAATATTGCCTTTTTTTCCACAAAAATCATCAACAGAAACGGAAACATCAATAACAAAATGATCACGACATTGTTGGTAACAAAGCTCTTTGTTTTACAGTGGGGGGAGTTAACCCGCGTAGAAAATGCGTTTAATATCGGCACAGTGGGCCGTAATGCTTTGTTGCAAAGGTAGGCACTACGAGTTTTCCTTACAAAGCAGCTTAGAGGCGCAATATAAAGGAACCCGTCTCTAAACACAGGTGAAGGAAACCTGAAATAGTGCTAGCGGAAGCGGAAGTAAGCGTGCGGTTTCCTTTATTATGAGAGGAAAGAACATAAACCGAGGAATGTTTGCATTCCCGATGCTGTTATTTTTTCTTTTTTTTTGCTGCTTGTGTTGAAGTTACGGAAACAAGCCTTTTCTGCATTAATGGCTGCTTTCTTCCTAAACCCCAATTTCTGAGAGGCCCATAAGTCTTAGCTCTCACGGTTTACAGGTACAACACGGCACGGTTTACAGGTACAAGAAGAAATGATTCGGATCACCTATCTTGTAATCAGCTTCTGTTATTCGATATGCTGTATTATTCTAAGTAACTGGCCATGTTACGATGGGTTCACTGCAGCTGAACCATTTCTGTTTCGAGTAAATATTTGCTTTTGTGTACCGACGCGTTGCCAAACGGAGACACACGGTATCTGTTAGAGTGTGCCGGTGGAAGAGCTGCGCCCACGAAGGTTAACTTCACCCTGGGGGGGGGGGGGGGGGGGGGGGGGGGGGGGGGCTTGATTTCGTCTATAAAACTGTTTATACGTACAGTTGCGCAGGGAAGTATAAACAGAGCGTGTTATGTCCTACCAACCCCATTTCCCCTTTGCCTAAACATACTGAGAGGCCTGACAATGTGGAGGAGGTGGGGGTCTGCAAGTAATCGCTAGTGAAGTTCTTCGCGGACACGCAATGCTTCTTGATTCCGAAAACTACGGCTGACCTCGCGCACTTAGAACAAAACTGCGTGCTTCGTTTACCTATGTGCGCATCAGTACGCATTTTGTTGTTGGCCAGTGCCACGCTTGTGTTCTTTTATACTTATTTGCGCTGTTATGACCTTACTTTCACAGTGTGCCTTGGCCATCGAAGGCTTCAATTACTCAATTAGCCGACGCCTGGCAAGGCACGTGGAAGCGCCACCTAAGTGGAAACCCCCGTTTTTATGACCAGTCCTTAGGAGGGCTCATGTATTGCGGTAAACAACAGGAAAAAAAAAGAGAGCGCCTTCCCATACAAGGCGAGTCAACTAGCAGTGTATGCCGTGACGCACAATAGCCTGGGCTGGGCTGACCAGTTATCTTCATCCCCCCCTTCCCCCCCTTCCCACTACTTTACGGAAGCCCGCCGTTGCTTGATCTGTCTCCGGCTGTGTTTACGCCGTGCAACCAATGCGCTGGGCATGACACCCTCAGTGCTTGTTTCAGCGACATTACCTCAAAGAAGCAGCCGTGAAGGGCCCTGCTCACTGGCGGGAAAGAGGCTGGAACATGAGGTGAGAAACTGCTGTTAAGAGCCTCCAACTTCTTTCTCCCTCGTATCGCCCATTTCGTCATATTTTACTCCCTGCCGTTTTTTTTTTCACTGGTGCAAGATCTAAACAGTATGAATATATTTGTTTCGCTAATATTCTTTAATCTCCCTTTCTCCTTGTCATTTCTACAGCAAGAAAATCGTTGTAGACTCGGTTCAAAACAATGCCCAAGGAAGGAGCTGGATAAGAAAGGGGCCAATAGGAAGGAGCTAATAAGGCGCTGGATCTACGTTTCTTCATCACGTACAAACAAAAAGCGTTGAATGAGCTATAAACATTACTGGTACGACAGACCAACTTTGCGGAAGAATACTATCACTTTACACACAACTAGGATTTGCCATCGCGGATGCCATGCCCAACCGAACACGCCAAAAGTACGGTTTTTGAATGCTGGCAAGAAAAATGATCAAATAATGCACAACAATATACACTTGTAGCCCGATTGAGGTGCATGCCTTCTTCTTAAGCACTGATGAAAAGAAATAACAGTGATATACAAGTAAAAAGCACGAGATCTCAGAAAATCCCTATATTCCCTGAGTACCCAGTATAAGCCATTGAAGTGGCTTGACCGTGTGCCTGGCTTCAATATAATGCCGCTTTTTTCACTATTTCGTCACACCTTTAATCAGTACCGTTGTCAGACTTAGCTTCTTACACATTTTTATAACAATCCGCCCCACTATAAAGGACAAGAAAAGTCATAATATTTTAAATAATATTTTGTACAAGAAATTAGAACGCCGTAATAATAGTTCTAATGCATACAATATAAAAATGGCACTTACAGCTGCAACACTGCTGCAACCGCTGCAACACTGTGCCACGAGGTATATGATGTCTCCCAGGGATCTGCGAATGAAAAGTAGAGAATGACCTTCTGCATATGTGGGAATGAATTACGCCATCGCGTCATACCCTTAAGGCGCTGCTTAAGTGCCCCCTTTTATTTTTTGCTGCACCCAAAATAAGCACGGCCATTGGAGCACCGGACATACTTCTCTTTATGCAGAGAAGAAGATATGAAGCGTGAAAGCCTGGCGTCCGACGAAAAGTTCATGAATGCAGTTTGGCGTAGGAGTCGTCAACAGCCACTTACATTCATGGTCAACTGCCTGAGAGGACTGGTTCAATTGTGGCAAACGTGTGGCCCCGATGTTGAGGGGCATACAAAAAAGTGCTATGCTTCTCGGCATGAGTCATTTAAATTTCGCTTTAGAAAAAGCACCCCAGCCTGGTTGCCAAGGAACCAATGCAGACACAAAGAGATTATTAGAAAAAATAAAAGCTTGCAAGCGAATTTCGTTGAATGTTATTTCAAGATCGAACAACCAAATAGCTTCTTATTGCCCTTCCAGGTGTTACTTTAATAATGTGCAACCGACTAACACCTGCCCACACCCAGTCTAATGCGACTTCAAGAAAGAGCATCAAAGTGCCCTGTTAGGTGTTATTGGAAGGAAACCAAGAACAAACTCGCGTTGTTTCGCTCCTAGCTATCTAAAACTTTTATTTCAGTGTAATGTCTTCGAAGGATGACTTCAAAGCAGGGGAAATGCTTTGAAGACATACTTTATTGCATCATTTATTCTCGTAGTTTTTACACGCTCCCTTGGGAAACTTTAGGAAAAAATGAAAATTAGCATATAGCCATCAGTGCACTGCACACTCGGGAGTAGTTCCAAGAACCGAAACGAGAAATAAAGCTCCGTCCGGAGTCTCTTTGTGGAAAATAGTGCAGCAATACGGCCGACGAATAAACAGGAGAACGATGGATCTCTGCTTCGTCTCCGGATTTCAAAGTGTAATAAAGACGGTCTTCTCTGCCTGTTCGCATTCGGACCGGAAAGAGAGGAGCTCATTAGGGATCTTCCCTCTTCAATGAGGCGTGCTCAGTGTTTTGTATTGTATTGCGCACACTGAATAACTCGCTCCCTTTACAGTCCTTGTCCGCTTTTCTTCGTTCCCGGCCATTCTTCCGGGCAAGTAGACTGTAGAGGGGGGGGGGAGAAAGGAGGTGGGCCCAAGGGTAAAGACACGGTAGAGGAAAAGTAGAAGAAGATGAAAAGAAACGAGACGCGAAGAGGACAGAGAACGCAGCCTCTTTCTGCTTCCTCGATAGGAGGCAGAGGACTGTTGAACTCGGTGAAAAGAAAAATAGAAGAAATAAAACTGGACGATGTGGCGTTGTACAGTACCTTGCGAGAAGCGAACAAGCAGTCTGCACAGAGAGCAGAAAAAACAAAGGACTAAGCAGGAGCATGAAAAAATAAATCAGTGAGGTACCAACAAAAGAAAGGGTGAAAAAGGAATACACAGACAGTGAGCTTTAGAAATGAGGCTCATGCTAGAGAAGGCTCGAGAAAAGAGCACTCTGCGGCTGCCGAAGGGAGAAACACTAGGACTCCGAGAAGGGTTCCGTGGAAAAGGGAGCAGTGCGAGAGCCTAGGGTTGGTGGGGAAGGGATTGGGAAAGAAAACAGGAAGGAGGCTGGTGAGGTGGGGACGGCGGCGGCGGCGCTTAGCGCAGATGGGTGGGCTTCGTCTAATGAGCATCCCAGGTGTGTACCTCATTAATCTACTTCGTGGTTCGCGGAGGGAAGAGAAAGCGCGGGAAAAAAGAAAGAACAAATCCTCCGGCATCGCGTTTCCTGCCTCTAAAAGCGGCCGGATAACGAGTTTGGCGCGGTAGACTCGCAATCTCGATCATCTTTCCTTGGTCGGCGGCCTACCAAAGAGCTCCTTCTACTTTACACAGCGCATTTCTGGCCTACTCGTTCAGGCTTTCCCTCTATGCTGATGTTGTTTTGAGTCATTTTTAATACTGTGTTCTTTTTGGGCTTCTTCACATGCAACCTAGTTTGTTTCGCAGTGAAACTAATGAGACCGGAGAGAAGTGAAAGTGTGCAGACTAGAGGGGCTATGCGGGAATTTTTCCGGTGGTAAGGACGCAGTCCTGAGCCGTTTACGTGAAGAAGTTAGTTTGTAACCTCTATTAGAGCCTATACCGCTCTCTAATTAGCTGCTGAGAAGTTGAAGATGATTGTTGTTTTGATTAAAAAACGAAGAATGTGACGCTTGTTTAAAGAAAGGAACGAAAATATCCAATGCTTCAAACTCTTATCTTAATTTTTTGGCATGAATTGTGTGCGAGTGGCGAAACAATATCCACATCGGATCGCCTTGAGGCAAAGCTATTGGTAGAAGCACGAGGATTTTTTTTTTGTATCACTGTTCTTATCATCGAATTTGACTCCAACTTATCCGTGGTCCGGGACCCCTGTGTCTTTCGTGGCAGCTCGGGACCTAGCCCACCTAGAATATGTAAGGATCTGGCCCTTAAGGCCAGTCCCACACTCTCCTGTAAATTGCCTTGAATAAATGTTTTCCACCACCGCAACCACCACCCAAATTGTCGTTCTAATTGAAAAATCACTGGTGGCACCAGTTTTTAGTCTCAATGATTCGGGGTAAATTAGCTAAAGGATTTACAGGCCGCGATTCAGCATACAGCTAAAAAAATAAGCGTATACACAACTTGTCATTGCCAAGGAAATCAAACGAGAATGCGAAGTGCAATTATTACAATCTGCATAAATCTATGTTTACTAACTTGAAACATCATTGAGAGTAGGGTAAATATTTTCTAACACTGCATTAAAGTTATTCGTTCTTTTTCAAAGTTTCAACAAGGATTCTTCAGTCATTATCTTCTCGGTACTAAAAGGCGCCTCGTGTGTTTAAGCTGGCGGAATAAAGAACTTCCTTTTCACGAAGAGCCGCCTGAAAATGTGTCATGATCATGCAGTTTTTTATAGAAACAGTCCATAAAGAGAGGAAGCAGCTTAAATGACACCTTAATCCTGGGCAAGAATCACCTGCACATTGTAAGAAAGCGCTGCTTGGTATTTTTACAACATTATACTTTTTTTCTGTGCGTTTAAGATAATCCCATGTCTCCGCTTGTTTGGCGAAAACATCGACTGCACTTTTCACCCTCGGCGAAAAGTTTTAGCCTTGTCGGAAAACAAAATGAAAAAAAAAATGTGGTCCCAGAGTGTGTGCACTGAAGATAGATAACAACGCAGTGCTGCACTTTGAGCCCAAGGAGCTTTTTTCCTTCGAGTATAATATCAGACAAGCCTTGCCGCAGGGCAAGGATTCCATCGCGAGTAATACGTCGCCACGGCGGAGCCCATCATGCGGACGCAGTGCGCCAAAATGGTTACTTCGAGCAGGAACGTTGAAAACTCTCGCGTCTTTGTTTCGCCCGACGGTCCTTGTGTTAGAGGCTCTACGAGAACAAAAGATCTCAAAGAACTAAAAAAACAAAAAAACTGAGACAGAAGGCATTGTTCCTTTTGAGTTACTTCTCTGCTATAGCCCAATATGCGGCAGCAAACAGCACATCACCAAATTTAGCTTTAGTAAGCACCAATAAAAAAATGAAAATTGTGTCTTTTCATCTGTACTAGGCACATTCCGCTAAGTTTCCAGCGGTGTGCCCGCATCGCTGTTACGGTCGAAAGCACTAGACGTTAGGGTTTTTTTCAGGAATGTTCAGGTTAGTGCAAATACAGGTGCTAATTAAACGCATGTTTAAAAAAAGGGTTTTTAAAAGGCTGCCGCTCTAAATAAACAATGCTCAAACACATCTCATGTGCGCTAAAGAAGGAAGAAACCTTGTGAAAGAAAAATTTTGATATCACTGCTGACATCAAAATTTTCTAAAAAGGTGTCGATGAAGCAAAAGTTAAAACTTGAGCTGAAGTTTTTACCGCTGACGCTAATCATTTCGTACGCTTTCCTCTTTGCTTTCACTTCTTTTTGTAAACTTTTATTGTTTTTTGTAACTTCGCTGCTGGACTGTACGCCACCAAAAATCAATAGCTTTGTAGAATCTGCTCGTGAAATGTTGAGGAGCCGAACTCACAAATGAAACCACAATAAAAAAACACCTTGTTCTGAGCCAAAGCCTTCCATACAGCATCGTTCGGCATTAAATTTAGACGGCGAACTGCCGGTTGGTCATGAACTAGACAGTTTTAGTGACAGCTTTATGGACTGAAGGCTTTCCGACTTGCTTCATGTGTCTCGTATTGTGCTGCACTGTTTTAATGTTAAGCAGTGGAATGCGCAAGACCAAGAGTGGTGATTGTCTTCTAAAGTTTCATTTCTTTGTTTTTTTATATATTACTTGCAGCCAGCCGTTCAGAAAGACGAAACAAAGGTGAAGCAATAACAATTTTTTTTACTCTACCCAATCAACTATTAGCCTGAAAATAAAAAATGGGTTACCGAAAAGAAACTGGAAGCAAGAAAGCAAGTTTTTGCTATACCCGTACAGATGCTTATTCAAAAACACTGATTTTCTTATGCGGAGGCGAATCCAGAAAGTTTCTGCTATACCTAAACACCTGCTTGTTTCTACGTAGAACTCCACAGGCTGACGAGGCACATTATGGAATGAAAAAGCGCCTCATGCCATCATGCACACACACGTATGCCGACAGTTCGCGTATCTCATTTAGAGTGTCTATAGAGCTATAAACACAGGGTCAATAGGAGGTGTCTCTTTTATGCAACTTTCAGGTGGCGATAGGAAACAAGTGGCCTAATTTTCAATAGCACTAGCATGTAAATTCATTGTGTGACAGCAGGAGACCCGATACTTTGCCAGTTGAGACTGCCCAGGAAGCAGCGGCCAAATGGAGGGCATTTCAAGCTGCGAGAATCTTTGAGCATTTCACACCCAATCTTGGCAGCAGATTCACATGCCCTAGTACTGCCACATTTCAGTAGAATAGTCTACACAGTGAAAAACGTGATTGGGTGATGATTTAAGGTTTCGTAGACTGGAGAGCTGGGCGAGTCGGTACATGATTGAAGAAGGAAACCAGCGCAAAAGACGAAGACACAGGAACAAGGAACACAGGACAACGCTGGACTATCGACTGTATTTATTTGAGAAACGATCACATTTATACCCTTCAGTTATCAACCAAGCTTGCGCACACATGACAGATTAACAAGACAAGGTAAATATCAGCATCACATACAACCGCGTGAGTTCATAAATCTAATTTCTTTATCAAATAGACTAACCGTCGTGTCACTTACACATAGATGTCTTTGATTAACGATATGGTATGCCTCTAGGATTTCACGTTGGCTCTTAGTTTTACCGCGTCCAAAAATTATAGTCTTCTTGAAGAGCGGAATGCATTTGTGCTTTCTGCAATGTTTTGGCAAATTCGCCCCGTCATCTGTGGAAAGCAATCTTTCATGTTCTCTGAGCTGGGTGTTAAGACAGCGGCCAGTCTGCCCGATGTACACATTCCCGCAGGATAAAGGTACGCAGTACACTACCTGGGTGGCACAGGTGACATATTTGAATTCGTGCTTGATCGTGCACTGTGAAGTTGTACTTTTCCTATCGTCAATCCTTCTGCACAAACTGGCCAGTTTTCGCGGGGCTGAAAAGACTACATCGACACCGTGCCTACTTGCGACCTTCTTTATATTGTGTGAAAGTGCGTGCAAGTAAGGCATCACTTCACACTTGCTTTTGTCCTTCCTTCCTTCCGTCAACTTAGGTTTGGGTTTCATTTTTTTGAGAAGCTTTTCAGAGACACCTTTCATAACATGCGTAGGAAAGCCTGCTTCTATTAGTCTCTTCTGTTGTTGCAGAAAGCTTTCTTGTACAGTATGGAAGCAGCTTTTCTCCAGCGCGTTACTGAGGCATATGAAAAGTGTCTCTGAAAAGCTTCTCAAACAAATGAAACCCAAACCTAAGTTGACGGAAGGAAGGAAGGGCAAAAGCAAGTGTGAAGTGATGCCTTACTTACACGCACTTTCACACAATATAAAGAAGGTCGCAAGTAGGCACGGTGTCGATGTAGTCTTTTCAGCCCCGCGAAAACTGGCCAGTTTGTGCAGAAGGATTGACGATAGGAAAAGTACAACTTCACAGTGCACGATCAAGCACGAATTCAAATATGTCACCTGTGCCACCAAGGTAGTGTACTGCGTACCTTTATCCTGCGGGAATGTGTACATCGGGCAGACTGGCCGCTGTCTTAACACCCGGCTCAGAGAACATGAAAGATTGCTTTCCACAGATGACGGGGCGAATTTGCCAAAACATTGCAGAAAGCACAAATGCATTCCGCTCTTCAAGAAGACTATGATTTTTGGACGCGGTAAAACTAAGAGCCAACGTGAAATTCTAGAGGCATACCATATCGTTAATCAAAGACATCTATGTGTAAGTGACACGACGGTTAGTCTATTTGATAAAGAAATTAGATGTATGAACTTACGCGGTTGTATGTGATGCTGCTATTTACCTTGTCTTGTTAATCTGTCATGTGTGCGCAAGCTTGGTTGATAACTGAAGGGTATAAATGTGGTCGTTTCTCAAATAAATACAGTCGATAGTCCAGCGTTGTCCTGTGTTCCTTGTTCCTGTGTCTTCGTCTTTTGCGCTGGTTTCCTTCTTCAATCAATTTAAGGTTTCACTTTTGATTACTTACACGTGTTATCATCTGTGCAATAGAGGTATTTTCGGCATGCCACTGTTCAATAAAAATCTACTGACGCCTGCGAAGTTAAGCAATAGGGCGTAGGCCACTGTTAAGCAGTAGGAAAAAGGAAATTATTCTTTTACTTCAGGTACAAGTGTTTGCGAAAGCAAATAGAATAAACTTACATTTTGTCTCTTTTTAATTTTTTTTTGAAGCGGCGCGTTTTTTTTTCTACACATAGGTCCTACCAATCATGCTAAAAGTAATAGCAAAAAATCCAGTAACACGCTTAATCAAACATGCTCATAGCAGTTAGTATTGTGCGTTCACCACAACCTTCCAATTCCGAATAATAATACTGCCAAAGAATTAAACAGTCATTTCTGCTCTGTGTATATTAAAGAACCTGACAACACCTTAACCGATTTCTCTCATTATCATAACGCACTGATATCTGGTAGTACTTTTAGTTCTACCGCTATCGTGAAAATCGCAGAATCTGTAAGGCTGATATCTCCATCAGGTATCGATGGTATACACTCTGAAATACTACAACACACCAAACACATTGTGAGAGTGATTTCATGTGATAGTTATAAGCGATCATTCTCATCAGGAGTAGTGTCAAAAGGCTAGAAAGTAGGCAAGGCTGTTTCAGCTATGTGGAAGCGGTCCTCCCACTTGATGTCCTAGTTAACGTCTCATTTCTCTCCCATGTGTTTGCTCAGAAATAATAGAACATGTGCTGTATTTTATTATCGCAAAGTTGATAATATCTTTAAATTTCATAATCAACACGGATTTTTTAAAGGGGTCTTTTGTGACACTCAGGTAGTTTTAGTAATTAGCGGCTTCAGTTCTAATCGATATAAACACACGCATCAACGCTATCTTCTAGGATTTTAAAAAAGGCTTTCGATAAACTGGCTCATCAATGACAAGCCCTGCAGTACTCTGACCTCCCCGATATAACCTCCCTGATAATACCTACCCGCTCACCCGCCTATTGGAATACGACTATGTAATCTATCGCCCCATTAATAACAGCTGTGACAATTTATACTTCAAGACGACATTCAGCATACTGAAGCCTGCTGCAACAAATCATTAATTTGTTTCAACATGAACAACAATTATTAGGCTGTTTTTATCGGTGGCAACACTACCAACTCTCAAAAAATCGTATGCGGCTCTGAAGTGCCCTTTGTTAATTCAGATAAAAACCTTGGCATCACCCTAGTATTCTCAGTTGCTCTTCAGATGTAATGAACATTACTAACGAAGCCAATCGTACTCTTGGTCACCGCCGTCGAAATTTGCGACTCGCCTCTTCCTCGGTAAAAGCGTTTACTTTCTCACATTCGTACGGAAAAATTAGAATACGAATGCTCAATTTGGGACCCACATTAATCTGTCCTGACTCGAACAGGTTCAAAATTGTGAAGCCAGATTTATTTATGTGGACTGCTCCTAATACTTTTATCATGCTTAAATCCCAGGTTAAACTTCTTAACTCGAATCAAGACATCGAATCTTTAGGTTGTGCCTGTATTTCAAATTTTGCTCTGCACCACTCTGATTCACCTCACTTGAGGTTGCCATTGAAACTCATTTCACTTGAAAGGCCTGCCCATTTCTCGTGTGATACCCCTTTTATGTGGGATTTGCATCTTTTACAATAAATCAATAAATAAAAATTGAAGAAGGCAGGAGCTCCGCCTTAAGGGCATGACACGATAGAGTAATGGTTTAATTCCCATAAAAGCAGAAGGTCATTCTCTACTTTACATTAATTGGTCCCTGGGATTTCACATGCCCCTCCTGGCGCAAGGCTGCAGCGGTTAAGCGATTCGCCACTGCCCTCCGATGGTAGGTGCTCCCAAGGGCTGCCTTGTGCAACCTAGGTTGCTTTTCTCGAGTGACCTGTTTCTTACTGCCACCTGGCACGGTTGGCAGCTTGCTCACTATCTTGTGAGCAGGTTGTGATGAAGCCACAAGGTCACGTGATTTAGGTGGCCCACCTGCTCCGTAGGTTGCTCTCTGAGCACCACCTACCACTAATGCTCGTGATTTTTCGCTGACAACGCCGACAACGCCATCGCCGGATTTTCTGTGTAGCAGGGCCTTTAACGCTATCGCGTTATAAATAAATAAATGAAGGTGTAGCCATATAATCACCGACACTTCTGAAAGCCTTTTCTTGTAGCTATAGCTATATTACGCTAGCACTTCGAGCCTTCAGCGTGGCACTCCTTGAGCTGCGTGGCCGCCCTTGAGCTCCGTGGCGGAGCCGTGGCTGGCCACGTGGTTGGTCATGTGGGGCGGAGAAGCTGCCGGCGGCGCGGCGCACCGGCGAAACCAAGTGGAGATGGGGGAGAGAGTGAATCCACGTCCAGGGAAGAAGACGAACAAGGAGCGCCCAGCGAAACGCAGCGGCGAAAGACTGACTTTGCAATTCGACTGAGCGAGTTCCACTCGGCCAGATGTAGCTATCGCGTCACTCCAGGATTAATTAGAGCTAAACCACAGCCAATTTTGTTATTTTGAATTCTTCCAGGCTGGAGTAAAAGTTTGGGTTCAAATTAGGAAACTTTTTATTAAAATATGAATTTATTAATATTATTAATATTATTATTTATTAACATTAAGGTTTATTAAAATATTATTCAGGCTTCTATGCGCGAGGGTGCTTCTGCTGCTAACGAGGAAAAATTCTCTGCACAAGCTACTTACGCTGACTGTCTGTCTGCCGAAGCCACTGGGGTGGGTTTGCCCGGTATGGATGGTTTATCTTGTATTCTGACCAGCACCATGATAATACGCCGCTGACTTTGCTTGTTAAGTTCTGCATGATAGAAGGAGGTAGCCTTAGCTCCCTACATCGATGAGATTTTATAGAATTCCGATTTTTTCTTTTGTGATATTTCTGCTTGAACACTTTTGACGGACAATGGGTCATACAGTGCTCTGCACAGTAATAATAACTTGACTCGTGGTTTTTTTTTTTGGCTTACCTTATGGGGTACTGCTTGTAGAAATGTCAAATGATATCGCTGACATCTAGGCTTATTTGCCGAAGTTTTTAAAAGAAATTTCACGATGATTCCATGCACGCTGTTCGCTTCTTTCATATCTCTAATGCATCCTGCTCGCATCATATTCGTTAGTCTATCACTTTATAAATTTTCGGTGTTGTTGAAGTTACATGACATTTCTGTATGGCGTAAACAAAAAGAAACCTCTTCATTATTCGCTGCGTTTGGAGTTCGAAGCATCATACTGTGGCAACTACAAGCAACTACTGCGTGTTTGTAACTTCAAACAAAGGCTGCATTTCGAAAATATTGTGAAAATTTTCCCCTTCGTTCTCAGAAGTGTCAAACGTTTCGTTGTCGAGCAGAGAACGAAGAAAGGAAGTGAAAGACGCTTACTTTACTCAATAAAATAGAACCTCTGAGTGTTACAGTCAGTGGAAAAAAAATGAAAGGAACAAAGTATGAATATAATTTTAGCTGATTGTATTAATACTCGTTGTCAAAGCTGTACTGGTCCGGTGTTAATGTCTTGCATAATCGCCGACACAGCATCGACGTAACTTTTTCATTAAAATAATGTAAAAAACGAGGTAAGCGACTGCAGAAACTTTGTTACAAAGTCGGTTTACGATATTTATTCTCGATATTTGAAATTTTATAGAGGTCTAATGTTATAACTTATACCGTTAGATGTTCTGAACTAAGCAGCGCAAAAACAGGTTGGCCAATCTTGTTCGCGACACGACTGTCTACTGAAGCAGAATTGACATCTGAGCTAGTTGGTTTTCCATTTTCAAAAATTATATAAAGCGCACTTAGGACAACAGACAAGGGAGACCAAACAACACAAGCGCTTGAGTTGTTTGGTCTCCCTTGTCTGTTGTCCTATGTGTGCTTTATATAATTTTTGACGACTACCTATTTAGCTTCTAAAAGAAGACAACCCACTGCTAAGAATCGTCACGGTTTTGTTCAGGTAACGTTGCACGTCCATAGTTTCCCCAGGCACTGTTGTTGAGTGTCTAATATGCTGCTGTAAATGGACGTGATGTTTTTACGGAAAGACGATGACATATTATTGGCGGTAAGAATCCACAGTGAGACCGACAAAGCCTATAACAACCGAAACCCACTGGCACCGAAGGACACAGGCATATTAGGCATCCGGTCATTGCATAATTAATGTAGGCCGCCCTTAGTCTGGTGCATGAAGGAGCTTTAGACGTTATTCCAAAAAGGCCCCAAGATATTGACTGATGAAGTTCGCCTTCACAAGAATGTTTTTTCGGTGGTAATGAATTTTTTTTGCTGCTGACGGTTGTTCTTCTGCACCGAAATATTTACGCTTATATTAAGCTGATTTTTTTTTAAATTCTGGGCTCATTCTTCTATAAAATATGTCTCACACCCTCGAGCGTGCCATGAACTTAGAAAAACGCTAACATTGTCTTAACTCGCATGGAAGGGGATGTCGAGAACTTGAAAAACTGCACACCGATCAGCTTACTGTCTTTTGTCTACAAGGTATTTAGTAAGTCAATCGCTAATCGTTAGGTAGATGCTAACAGCAGGTATAGTGACCCGCTCAGACACACCGGGGAAGTCAGCTCCTGTAGCTTTCCTGAACTGCACCAAAAATAAACTTCAATTTGTTCTGACTTCAGAGTCTTCTCTTTATTCGAATACTTCGGTATTAATCCTGTGCAGCGGCAGTCGCCAGGATTAAAGTCGGAAAGTTACTTCGTTTGGCGCAAAATCAGAGAAAAAACATCCAAGAGGAACACCCCAGCTTTATTTCTAACGTCAAGCAGTGCGGGGCTCAGCAGGAGCCAAAAACAAAGTGAATTGTGCCTGCATATAACAAAGTCGGGAGAACGTTGTGGACTGACATGACAGCTTTTACAAAAGATAAAAATACGAAAGGATGGGTGTTCCGCTGGTAATAAAAAGTTACCACTGTATCATTTGCGCATCAGAAGCTGCTCCTGATTAAATCTTGTTCAAAAGTAGAGTTCTTGCATTATATATAGTCCAGGTTAACCATGGCGAATATTAGCGCGGAAAGGCATTATATTTTACTGCGATGTATGTCAGTGTGCATTGTTTCAAAGTTTATAGAAGTCTCCACACGCCCGTACTCTTAAACAGCGGAGTAGTAATGAAAAGTGCAACAAAGAAATCCTGAAGATAAACAAAAAGTACTCTGTTTCAAGAAACTCACAAACCATTGCCAGCTCCGTACGTTCGACCTTTACTGTGTCTCGTCCTCTGCGCGGCAGCCGAGACGGAAACGCCACATACCGCCGCCGGCGGCCTCATAGGTGGCTGTCTGTTGAACTGGAACCTGCACAACGAACCGAAAAGCGGGGCAAGTTGAAAGAAAGAAAGTGAAACGAGAAAAGAAGAGAGAGAGAGAGAGAGACATCACATAGAGCAGAGCACGCATCGAGCGCCTCTTTTCCGACGGCCGGCGCGCCATTCGGGCCACGGCTTCCACGCACGCCATGGGGCGGGGCTCAAACCACGAGGAACACGGCAAATCAATTACAAGAGTCCGGAGCACTTCCGCCTCTGCGAGGCCCCGAAGCTGCCGGGTGCACGAACGAGCAGAAACGGAAAGCCTCCCCGCGTGTGGCACCTCAACGACTGTAAGATAACTGGAAAGCTGGAAAACGAAACAAAAGAGGAGTAGTTGGCAAGGGTAAGGACGAGCAGAGGCGACGGGAAGGACGCAAGGGGGTGCGGCTCGGAGGAAGGCATTGCTATGCACGCCGCGTCGAGCGCTTCCGAAGCGACGACGCAGTGTATGTACGCAGGCGAACGGGGCGCGTTTCACTGCCTCGGAAGCTGCCTCTTGTCGGCGGCTCCCTCCGACCGGAGACAGTTTTTTTCCGCGCCGTTGTAGTCGCGGGGGACGACCGAGGAGACGCGCTGTGTTGGCCCTTTAGACGCGCTCCGTCGGTCTTCTTTGCTGTCTCTTACACGGCGGCCGGCATCCAACTGTCCACGCTGTCGGAGCAGGCGTCTAAGCGAAACCGCCGCCAGCTGCTCAGGAAGGAATTTTTAAGTCAGTCTCGGAGGGGCTTCATACGCGGAAGTGCGCTTTTTACAACTTCCGCGACCCCTCCAACCCCCCCCCCCCCCCCCCTTTTATTCGCAGTCTTCCCCCTACTTCCGTGGCCTTCTTCTTATTACTATTCTTTCCGTCCTAGAGTGGACGGAGCTCCTTCTTCTCGCCGGGCCCCCGAGGCTCGTCGCGGAACGTGCGAAGACACCGGGTCACGTCTTGAGAGGCAGCCCGAGCGAGAAACTGCTTGGCTCTGTCGACAGCGTTGCTCTTGCCGGCGCGTCTTTGCCGGGGAGGATTTGTTGCCGACGCTGTTCAATCGGAGAAGTATTGAACCAGACGGGAAAACGTGTTGCTGACGTGTCTTCATGGTAAAGTATAAATGGGTAGTCCAGATGAAAGGAGGAGTGACAGGAGGGGGCAGGGATGCAGCCGTTTGGTTTTTCCCGCCCCTTCCTAAATTCAACGAAGCTAAACCTCGCGGAAAACGCTGATGAAGGTTGTGGCAGTTTGCTTGAGTTCCCTTCAGTAAACATTTTTGTTCTGTTACTTTTACCGCGTTAAAGGTGCGTGGCTCTCAGGCAAAAGCAATTTCAGCGCGAAGACGACGTGAGAAGAGAATGAAAGCAAAGTAGACGTGCGCTGACTGCCAGCTCAAAAACAGAAGGAGCTGTAGAAATAAACTTGGAAGAGACACTCAAGCTCCGCGTCAAGGATATGACGCGATATTGTTAATGTGTTAATGCCCATATATTATAATTGGTCATTCTCTACTTTGCATAGATTGATAGATCGCTGGGAGTCCTCACACCACGCCGGGCGCAGTGTTGCTGTAGTGCAGAGGTTAAGCGATGCGCCACGGCCCTGCGACAGCGAGTGCTGGCACCTATGGGGCTTGCCCGACCCAGGTTTCTCTTCCAGAGCAACCTCTCGTGACAAATAAGTGATTTAACTGGCAACTGCTGCGCTGAGAACTTTGCACTCAATCCGGTGGGTATGTTGTGATGACGTCACAATATAACTAGACCTAGGTGACCCATATAGGTTGCTTCTCCGATGATTTTTCACTCAGAGCTCCGACAAAGCCGGATTTTCTGTAGAACGGGAGCCTTAGGGCGCGTTCACACTTGTCCAAAAATCCGGCGAGCGAAGCGGATTCGCTCGCCGGGAAAACTAGGACCTGTTCCCATCTGTTGACGCCCGGGCGAGGCGGAACTGCCGCGCCGCCGCTGCTTCTCGCTTTTCCACACACTTCCCGGCAACCATGTCACCGCTTGCGTCGTACAAATATATGGTTAGAAAAGAGCATAAATCGATGCTGTCTGTGTACCATAACCGTATGCACGCTTGCGTACGTAAACGCAGGCAAATTCCCATTTTTAGTTCAGCGTATGCAAACAGACTCGCAACGAAACGCCCAGTCTAGTGGCGCCATCTGCTTGTCAGGACTGCAACTAGCACTGTCAACAAAACCGGCGCTTTTCGTAGGCCTAGTAGCGGCAGAATCGTCACTCAAAATAAAAAATAAAGCAAATTTATCACTTATACTTTTGCTTACAGGTGAGGTGAGACGAAGCGATGTACCGGTGTCCGATTTATGGCCAGTGAACGCGCTGAACAAGGCCGCAACAACGACGAATTCATTCCGAGGCGAGGGGTGCTGCGTCGAAGGGCGCCGCCATGTTTTTCGCCGCGGCGGCGAACGCGGAAAATTTGGGTCCAGCCCGATCGCCCTCGCCGCGCCGCTTTCCGCCTCGCTCGGCGTCAAAAGCGGCCGAATCCGCTTCGCTCGCCGGATTTTTGGACAAGTGTGACGGGGTCCTTAATGCTCTTGCCTTAAAATGTGGCGCGAAAGTATTTTTCTTCGTAAACTAGGAACGTCAAAGAAATGAGGACAATTTCAGTGCTCACAATTTCTAGACGAAGTCCGCGATATGGAAGGATGGTGATTACCAATACATTTAAAAGACTCCAGCGACGAAGAAATATGATAGATGGGTATTGGTTTTACGACCTTTTCGATACGCTACTCTAATATAAAATATTTCAGTGCAGACAGAATGAACACGGAATAGGGGACAACTTTCTATTGCATCTTTTCTCTCTTGTGGGCCTTTTCCTTTTTCACTCTCACTTATTTTTCATTGGTGTGATATCGTGCCGTTGCGTATAGTGCAACTTAGGCGGTTACTATGGAATCGAAGCAGTTGCTAAATCCTTTTTGTTTCATTTCTTGCCTGGCAAAGTAGCGCTTATTCTACTTTAATCTCAGATTTTAAATGTTGTTCGGAACGAAGGTACGGGAAGCAAGATGCTTAAAACGCCAAAAATCACTTAATTCTGCAAACGCTTCCACAGACTCTTCCAAGTTAAACTGCTTTAAAATAACCATAAATTAAAATTTTTGTAATTACATAACGTGAGATGTTGAAGTGCAACCTTCGTGGCCACATTTATTGCAGTGCGAGGCACTGTTAAAATGCGTTAGCATTTCTATTAATGTCCTAATGCAAGTGAACTGTAAGGTAGCGTAAACAATGCTCTAAAATCGTGAATCATTAGCAGCTTTGAACAAGATTAGTCAGAAACTTCGATCTTTTACCCGTGAACAGTTTCTAGATTGTGTTTTGTTGAAAATTTCCCCAAAAAATCTCTTATGTGCTTTCAAACGCGCTACCATGATGAAGCTTGATTATCCAGTTTCTACAAGTCGAGAGTGAGAGGCAATGAGAGGCAATGTAGTTCGATACACAGGCAAAACTGACAGAAATCACATTTTTGTCAAAGAAGAGCACATCCGCCGTAAACCGATCGCCGCTCAATTCACGAGTCACCGACATCACTTTAAGCTAGTCTACATTTAGAAATTGAAGTTCGTGTATAGGGGTACAATGAGTAGCGCAGATTTGAGGGTCTGAACAATGTAAGCCAATAAATTATTTTAGTATATATTTCGAGCTAATGGGGCTTAAATACCTCGAAAACTTGTTCTGCCACTTAGTACGAAAAATGAGCTAGTGTGTCTGGCAGGAACAGCAGAAAAAGCACCTCTCGAAATCATAGCTCCAATATTATGCACGCAAAAACGAAAGGCATCGCGACCATGAGTAGGCTTCCTAGGACATGGATACTTGAGCCAAGGTTTTGTGGGCTACTGCTGTGGATTTTATTAACATCTCTGATTCGTATTGAATGCCAGAACGAAACTTCGCGTAAGCTTTATCCGTGATTCTCAACCACACTATAGTCGGATACAACTTAAGTCTGCAGTGAAGCTCCGCCCACACTCACGACCACCGCCGCACAGATTTCCTCCACGACAAATAAATTAGATCTTTGTGAAAACTTTTCTTGCTCCATTAGGAATTCAAATCAGAAGACAAAAATTTTAAGCTCTAGAATTTTGATACCTGGCTAAATATAGTCAAACAATAAAGTCGATTTCACCTACCAAGGCCAAGTGTTAACAGCTGCTGCTTTTTTAGGTTGTATCCTACAATAAAGAAAATCCCGGTCAATGTGCATATTTAGGTCTAATGCAAATTAGCCGCGCCAGCAATGTGTGGCCGTTTTTCTGCATTCTGTATTATGATTTTGCATTGTTTTCCGTCGTTAAGCTTTGTTCGCCCTGTGCATGCATTCCAGTCATGGCCTCCGTTCTTTTACAAAAGCTGCGTCGTCGGCGTTGTCGCCGTCGGTTGTTGCGGCGCTGTTGTGAGCGAAGGAAAACGCAGCTGTGGCCCACCTGCCACCAAGGTCACATGACCTTGTGCGTCATCACAACCTGCCCACTATGCCAGGTCGCACACACCTGCTAACCGCACCAAATGCAAATTAAACAATATATATATATATATATATATATATATATATATATATATATATATATATATATATATATATATATATATATATATATATATATATATATATATATATATATATATATATATGACGTTCCACGTCACGCTCGCGGTATTACAGGACGTGCTACGTCAGCCGCTATGGTCGAGGGTGGCGCTGGTGAACACTCTCAAGGTTCGCGTACACCAAGTAAGCATAAATACCCACGAAAGCAGCAGATTGGACAGCCCTCGCCGTAGCTCAGTTGGTAAGAGCAACGGACGCGATATTCGGAGGTCGTGCGTTCGGATCCCACCGGCGGCATGGTTGTTTTTTCTGCTGCTTTATAAGTAATTTTCTTAAAACGATTTATTAATCTAAGTAATATTATCCCACTGATAAGCACAACACAATAAAATAATAATAATAATAATAATAATAATAATAATAATAATAATAATAATAATAATAATAATAATAATAATAATAATAATAATAATAACGTTCCCCTATGCACCTTGGTTTCGGTGACTGTTGGCTCCCTTCATAAGTTTGTCAAACGGGCCCCTCATTTACTTTACCTTGTCTGCTAATATATATATATATATATATATATATATATATATATATATATATATATATATAGGTATTCTCCATTAACTGTTATCTCTAAATGTTCCCAATTCAAACCTCAGAAAACCTCCTGTAAACAGGCAGTGAATAGCATTGGCGAGATCGTGTCCCCCTGCCTTGCGCACTTCCTTATTGGAATTTATTGCTCACTTTATGTAGGACTACGGCACAATATCCAGTATTTTCGCATAAGGCTCTTCTATACACTGATTCCGCAATATACCCGGTGTTTCAGCGAACACTTTCAAAAATGTTCCAGAAAGGGCTTTCTGGGGTGAAAACATAGATTTTGCGGCATAGTATTACCAGTGTAGGCGGATACCAGAAAACCGGTGAATCGTTTTGAGTAGTAAGCTGGTTAACTGATATTTAATAATTATCTTTTTAACTGGTAGGGTTAGGCGCCTAGTAGGAAATAAAGATTTGTAGCCGGTCGTTAGTAATAACCATATCAGTTTTGCTAGAATTTTGAAAACGCCATACGCCTTTTCGCTGTGGCTCGACAAAATTTGGCATTTTCGTCTAGTTGCGTGCACTGGAGGGGTTGCTTTGCCTGCATGCTTTCGAAAGCGCATGTATTTTAGCGCGGTGCAGCCAAATTTTGCTGAGCCAGCGAGGGTAATGACGTTTTCGAAATTCTAGAAACTGATATGGCTATTACAATCGACGGGCTACAAATCTCTAATTGCAACCAGTTGCCTATCTGTGATAGTTAAAAAGTTAGTTATCAGAAATTAGTTAACCAGCTTACTACTGAAGACAATTCACCGGCTTTCCAGTGTCCGCCAACACTGACAATGCTGCGCTGAAAATTTTGAAAGTCTTCCTTGAAACACCTGGTTTGTATATATATATATATATATATATATATATATATATATATATATATATATATATATATATATATATATATATATATATATATATATATATATATATATATATATATTGAAAGTCTTCCTTGAAACACCTGGTTTGTATATATATATATATATTTATTGCGGTCTAGAGTGTTCGCGCATAATAAAAGTAGTCTTGCCCACGTCCTCGATCTCCTGAGTATGTTGAAACGCGAAGACAAAATAAAAGAAATAGTGTAGTCCTCATAACTGTTTTTTGAGTGCGCGGTGAAAAAAAGGCAGTGCTTCGAGAGTAAGAACACTTCTAAAGCTGTTGCACAGGCAGACATCTTCTGAAGGCGTTTTCAAATATCTTCCAAATCAAAGAAATGTTCCTGTGCATTAAATCAGTTCTTCTGTTCTTGAATTGCTAGTGACGCTTTTCGCGAATTCTCAGATGCTTTAGACTGTGAACGCTATTGAATACTGCAGTCTGGAAGATTAGTTCGCCGAAGTTTTCGCCGCCATCGTCCCTGTTTGGTTGAGCAAGGAAGAAATAGTGAACTGATGAAAACTGCACTAGAGGATTAAGGCTGCGCCAAAAAGTGCTCAGGTTTTGCCGCCATGGCACCTCTTTCTTCCTTTCTTCTTTCACTCTCTCTTTTATCCCTTCCCTTAAGGCGCAGTTCAGGTGTCCAACGATATATGAGACAGGTACTGCGCCATTTCCTTTCCCCAAAAGCCAATTATTATTATTATTATTATTATTGTTATTATTATTATTATTATTATTATTATATTATTATTATTATTATTATTATTATTATTATTATTATTATTATTATTATTATTATTATTATTATTATTATTATTATTATTATTATTATTATTATTATTATTATTATTATTATTATTATTATTATTATTAATATTATTATTATTATTGCCGCCATACAGTGATGGCGATAAAGAGGGATGGAGAGGGAGGTAAACTCTCTACACAACATTGTAGCAATTTGTCGGTTTGACACAACATAACTTAGGCATTAAACGTGCGGTTCACTTCTATTATTTTTGTCTGTGATTGCTCCGGACAGTTTAAGCGCCAAACAAAATTAAAGAAAAATGAAACTTTTGACTACGCAAACACTGACGAAGTTGAAGGTTCTCATGCAAAACTCTGAGAGATGCATTATGACGCAGAGAAGGCGACGGTTAAGAAGTGCAGTTTGAAAGAACTTGATTGTACGCTTCAGACGCAGCCTTAATATAACAAAATCCTGGAATCAGTTCAGCAGGGTTAAAGTTTAGACTAGTTGATGCGACATGTTGGAAATGAAAAGGTACCACTCGTATTGTGTACTTTTCTGCTCTATTTCCTGTCTCAAGTCGCGGTTACTCTTCTTCTTCAACATGCTAGCATCAGCAGACTCGTGAAGCACGACCAAAAAATTTCTCTTAAGCTAGCTCCTTCGAGAACTTAGATGTGGTCTTCAGGAGTTCGTTCACTTTGTCATGACATTTATCAAAAGTAACGACATTGACGACGACTTTTTCTGCGCTAGACGGTGAAAGGCAAAGGAATCACTTAGGAGCGAAAAATGTACGAAGGGAGACACAACAGTGATTACATGTGCTTTTCTGCTCCATGTGTCACAAGCAGAAATTGAGGGAGTTGCTTCTTCCGAAGTGCAGTCAACTGCAGGATAGCAAAAAAAGAAGCTTAGGTAAAGAAAAACAAACAAGACTACAATATTAATGAGCTTTCTTCCTTTTTTTTTTTCCAATGGGGTCAGAAAAGGTGAGTTCAGACACGGGCGAAGCGAATGCAGGAAAAAAAAACGGGGCTCGTTAAATGCGTCGTCGACAATTATTATTATTTGATTCAGTCCTCGAGCCTGTTCTTGATTTGTTGCGCCTCTGAAAGCAAAAGCTTGATGCTACCAATATACGTTTAATTTGTTTCACTACGCAGCCGATATTCGGACGGAAACTGAACGTGTTACAACTAATGGAGATAACAAAAGCATTACTATTCACCTCAAAGCCCCCGCACTCAGCTTAATCAAACTGCATTTAAGACAAACACAGCACATTGATTGTTGAGTTCACACTATGTTTTGAACAATGAGGAGGCGACACGCCAAATAGATACACAGGCACAAGTGTGACTCTTCCGTCTACCAAGCTGGTCGAATTTCCCGATGATACTGGAGAGATACAACGCTGAGATTCAGATACCATCATCGAAGGGTCGATGGCGGTTTTAAAAGCTTGATGAGTGTAAATAGTGCCGACGAAGTCTGCAGAAAAATGGTCATTAAGTTAAGAATATATGATCCGAGTGTGCTTCTGTAAATTTTGCTCATATTTAGTTATTTGCAATATGCCTCGTCCTACGCAGATTTTGTTTGCGCAAGCCTATAGGTTCTTTGCCCAGATAGTCAGTCTTGAGAAGATTTGTTGCTGCTAGATGTGTTTTTGAATTCATCTTTAAGCTTTTGGCTAATAGTAAGCTCGTGTATAACGTAGTTTTGTGAGCCGTGATTAACTGAAAACTTTCAATACATTTTTTCACCAAGAAAATAAAAGGTAATAATCTAATGCAAAAAAAAAAAGCCGAAGATACGAGCAAATCGACAGGCATTATAATTCTGTGAGCTTCTCAAGGCGTGACTTCACATATTTGGCTCTGTAATAAAGGGCTCTTTATGCTCATTAAAGTTGTTACCACAGCGATTCGTTTATTGCAACGTACTTCCGTGCAGTACACAGGGCAATGTTCTCACCCATCGGTTAAGAACTGGCGCAGTAAAGGAAATTTTTTTTTTTTTGATATCGAGGTGAAGATTACGTACTGTGCTGCGCGGTACTCTCTAAATGTAAATTAAGTTTTTGGCTTGGTGAGTCTGCGTCGCAACAGTGTTTTGCACTAGAGAGCTTGCGTCGAATAGGCGCGACAGTCTGTTAATTCTGGTTCCTACCTTTTGGGCGGCTGCTATTGGCTGTGATATGTAGCCAAAGCCAGTTGGATCGCTGCGCTCTGTCAGCAGCAGGCGACGTGACCACTGGCTGGCATTGGCGGCGATACGCAGCCAATGCTGGGGTGTGGTCGCCAACCACCCAATGGCTGGGTCGCTTCCCGCAGACGGTTGAAAGCCGCGGGTATATCTGAGTGACCACAGACACACGACCAAATAGACACGAAATGGACAACGGGAAATGGACAGCTTGTATATTATGGCCCCTAGCATACAATATGTCCGAAAAAGACAAGCGTTGCGCTTAAGCTGATTGTGAGAGCTTGTGGCATCCCAAAAGGACATGCCATTCCCAAAGCACATGC
The DNA here is from genome assembly GCF_052857255.1 of Amblyomma americanum. Lineage (NCBI taxonomy): Eukaryota > Metazoa > Arthropoda > Arachnida > Ixodida > Ixodidae > Amblyomma > Amblyomma americanum. Next base: position 163,891,994 of record NC_135500.1, on the reverse strand, counting down.
GAATGCATTATCGTTATTAAAGCTACGCTATAAATTCGAGGGGTATTCATAGCATATTAACTATGCAGTAAGGCGTATTCAGGAGCAATCCGCAAGAAAACGATTTAACGCTCACAGTAAAGATCAAGCATTTTTAAATTCCTTCAATATATTTCAGGCGGCCTCTTAAGCTGCCTGTAGCAGGTATTAACCGTATGCGCTGCTCTCGAAGCATATTTTATCATCCCGCTGCGAACACTAAGCCTAAAGATGGAGTAGCGCTCCGGTGCAAGAAAAGTTAAAATGTGAGTAGGAGGCAGGGGAGAGGGATCAAGATCGGAGACATGGTCGTGTGTTAGGCGTAGCAGAGTCTGAGACGATCAACCGAAATGAGCCCATTATGCAAAGCCGAAAAGAAGCCCGCTCCGAGACAGCGTTGCGCCTAGCGCGAGAAGCGTCTCTCTGAAAAAGATAAAGCCATGAAGGGGTACGCGAGGAACTTAAGAGCCCAGAACAAAAGCAGAGGCCATTACTCGGCGGCAGTTGTAAGTTTTGCTTCGGCGTAGCGAACTGCACTCTGGGAAGCGACAGAAGGAAGAAGAGCGCGTGCATTAAGGGAACGGTGGAGGGAGGAGAATTGCAGGGAAAGAACGAGATGCGATGGAAAGAAAGTTGAGCGATAAGAACGTTTCTCGGAGGCGGTGAGGGTCCATACGTTTCTCGAGGCCGTCGCTGTCGCATGCGTTGATACGAAAGGCAATGACGTGGAAGAAGCGTTTGCGGGAATTAGCATCTGCCAAACCTTCCACTGGCTGCACTGTGCTCATGATCGCGCCCACATGCGATAGGGTCATGTCGAGAAGAATAGCAGTTAATATAGCCGACTGAGACAGCCGGCCGAGCGTTGGGAGCTATTTAAAAGAGCGCTCGGAGAGATTCTAAGGTGATTCGGGTGCGTCGTTCGGAGCCAAGCTTATTTTGAGCTGCGGAAAACGACCGTTCGTACCGGCTGTCTTCCGTGCTCGGAAGAATGTTATGAAGGGTCATTCGTTTGAAACATGCTTCTTTCGTTTTCTGCTCCTCTGAACGACGACGTAAGTGGTACTCCTATTAAAGGAGGTTCTTGCCTGCGCTCCTTTGTCTTTGATGTGCCTCGGTTGGTCGCCTTTTCACAGCGTAATACTGCGTGACTTGAGTGTCGTAATGTTTTTCGGCGATTAGTGGTACTTCGGCGTACCGTGTATTAGAGAATAAATGACAAGAGAGGTTATGACGGTTGAGAAAAAAAAAAACTTGTTATCAAGTGCTATATTGCAGTGCAACAGCTTTCAAACGAAGGAGTGATGTTGTTGATAGTACGCAAATAGTACGATAGCTTAGTACAATATTTGCGTTAAAAATGGTTTACTACGCATATGCCTGAGTTTCGGCATACGATTAGACCATAATAGGCGGCGTATTATAACTGCTCCCTACTCTTCAATATAAAAATTGCCTAGTGGTCGAGGTATATGTATCAAATTCAGTAAAGCGGCACACTGCGCTAGTTGGTTTTGCATCTTAGTGGAATGGTTTATGGGGGTTTAACGCCCCAAAGCGACTCAGGCTATGAGGGACGCCGTAGTGAAGGGCTCCAGGAATTTCGACCACCTGGGGTTCTATAACGTGCACTGACATCGCACAGTACACAGGACTCAAGAATTTTGCCTCCATCGAAATTCGACCGCCGCGGCCGGGATCGAACCCGCGTCTTTCGGGCCAGCAGCAGAGTGCCATAACCACTCAGCCACCGCGGCGACTCTTAGTGAAATAGCACCACACAAACAAATACAGACAGAAAGAAGGGGACCAGCGCTTGTCCACTTCTTTCTCTCTGTGTTTGTTTGTGCGCTGCCATTCCATTAAGGTAAATGTATCCCCAGCTGTAATTTGTTGACAATGCTGCAACGATTATCGATGAGGGAAAAAATTATATAAAAGAAAGTGTTCATGTTTACTCGTCCTCTCACACACTGCATACATTCTTGACTCATTCTTGACTAAACATTTTTCGGTATCTTGCAAAAGTAATCACAAGCCTAAGAGTGTTCGATATTTTGGCAGTTTCGTCAAGCACCAAAACAAAGCGTTAGCAAGTGCGTTCACTAACCCTTTTATTCTATGCGATATTGCTATATTTAATACACAGTTTTTAAATACATCTTCTTGGTCTTCGGAAAAGAATATTCCAGGGGTCTTTTCAATAAAGTTCATTCATTTTCCAACTACAAGACGTCGTACAGGAACGCTAACTGAATGGGCGGCATCGTTTTATAATCCAGAGCCCTCTATTATGGCATCTCTTTCTTTCTACGTCCCTTCAGACCCTTTTTATCCCTTACCCTAACGGCGTTATTCAAGGGTGCATCAAGAGTGTTACTGGCTTTAACCGGGCAGTGACCGCGACTCAGATTATGGCCCGAGTGGACATGTGATCGACGTCTGCGTTGCTCTTTCTGTCAGGGCTTTGAATTGGATACCCTTATCACAGAAGTGCGAAGGGCATAGTAATCCCATGCATAGTTTCACTTTTGAGGAGGTAAAAATGTCTTAACACCAGCAGTAGCAGCAGCAGATCATGATGATGACGGTTTTTTTAATGCAAGGATAGCTTCAGCCAAAGAATGGCACGGCACAACACATCATTTTATAGCGACAGCTAAACTATGCCAGCCACTTCGCGAGGTCAGCATGGCTGCGCGCTGCGCCCTGGCACCACCACTCCGCCAGCTGTGCGTGTACGCGGAGTGATATGTCATAGCCCACAGCAGGTGTGCGCGCCGCGCGCCTACATTGCGCTAGCATTTCGAACTTGCAGCGTGGCGTCGCCGTGGCCACCGTGGCAGCTGCCGGTGGCGCGGCGCGTCGGCGAAACCGAGTGGGTGAGGAGGGGAGAGGGAGAGAAGGTGAATCTACGGCCAGGGACGAAGATTAAGGAACGCCCAGCGAAACGCAGTGGCGAAAGACACTTTGCAATTCGACTGAGCGAGTTCCACTTGGCCAGCTGTAGCTATCGCGTCACTCCAGGTTTAACCGTAGCTAAACCACAGACATTTTTCGTCTGCAGAGGATGCGTCCGCATACTCACTTTTTCCAAATATATCACCGAAGAGAAGCTGCGCACCAAGAAAAGGGGAAGTCTTCTACCTATTGTATCACCGGTGGGCCGGAGGAGGCAGAGAGGATCGAACCCCTTATCTCCAGCTTGCGAGGCGGATGCTCACACCTTGAGGCCACCATTGGGATCTCCGCAGCAGCAGTTGATGCGACCTGTGATACATGACCTTTCCTTTATAGTGCTTTCGCTCAAAGATGGTGCTTAATCTGGCGATCTTTCTTTTTTTTCACCTTACCCAGAAATTCTAGACAAGCGCATTTTCAAGGCGAAATAGTTTATGGACGCAATTTTTCGTTTGTCATAACATTTAACTGTAGCCATCAATTTATCTGCAGATTATCTTTTAGCAAGCTCCTATTTTTTGCTATTAACGCTGTTTATCGTCAAAAACGCACGTCATTGGTTTTTATGACAATATTAACGACTTAACGCGAGCGGTGGACAAACTTTAAACTAATAATTTTGCTACGAATCGGAAGAACGGACCATCACCTTCAGTATTTTCATAACAGTACCTTGAAATATTCTAGTATTCAGAATTATTACCAAAGTGTCCTGGAATTGGATGCAGAGGGGATGCGAAAAATTCTTAAAATCTAGGAGTCAGCCATAAAAAAAGTCAAACGCGTGCCACGCTCTCAACATTGTCAACATGAGCACGATTTACGTCCACTGCAATACAAAGATTTTTTTTCCAGTGATATGCAGTGACCCTGTTGCACGCCAGCTGCAGTAACCCTCCACTTGAAAAACTGTCTAGTCTCATCGGTCGCCGCCTTCGCCTTCTGTTTTTTGTGTTTGTGTGTGTCTTCTCAACGCTCGGTAGGTGCCCCGGAAGAATAATGGACGGAAACGACCAGGCTCTCAAGAAAAAGTTTCGGCGTTAATTCAGAGTTCTTAGTGTACAAACAACGTACAGGTTGTTTCACGCTTAGAGGGAACGCTTCAGCGTGCTACCTCCCGATGTAGCAGCGCTGGAGTCTACCCGGTGGGAGACTTGCGCAGGCGCAGAGTCTTGGTAGGCGGAAGCTCAGCCACGTTGCCTGCTACAGCGGAGCGCACTTGCTGCTTAGCTGTGGAGCTTACTTCAGTGAGGCGCTATGCACGCGTTTAATCGCCTCTCGAATTGAATCGATAACGACCAGAAAATGTCCTGTGACGAGCATCGAGTACCTGGGCCTCTTCATTGGTGATTACCGTGATTTTTCGATTCATCTGCCTTACAGTCCTCGCGCGTTCGAGCATCAGCAAGCTAAGATTCATTTGTTGTGATTCCGAATAAGAGGCTTTTGCGTGGCTGCTATTTGCGCCAGCGTCCATATATTCCCCGCTGCCTCATCGACTTCGAAACATTCAGTCTTAGGCTTCAACAGATTTTTTGAAGAGAGGTGATTTGGTTGAGTGCAGCAGCCGTAACAATTAAGAAATTCTCAGCTGATGTAGCCCCCTCTCCCTCACCCTGCATTGGATTAACTGTCTGATCTGAGTCTGATTCGAAAAAATCTTTATATGGGCTTGAATGAATCAATCAATAGTCTTAAATAGTCTGCTTTTTGTGTTTTAAATACGTTGCTGCATATAGGTTAAAAGCGTCAGTTGCCCCCGCGGTGGCTGAGTGGTTATGACGCTCGGCTGTGACCCAAAAGACGCGGGTTCGATCCTGGCCGCGGCGATCGAATTTCTATGAAGGAGCAATTCTAGAGACCCGTATACAGTGCGATGTCAGTGCAAGCTGAACAACCCTGGGTGGTTGAAATTTCCGGAGCTCTTCACTACGGCGACCCTCATAGCCTGACTCGCTTTTGGGCGTTAAACCCCCCGAAACCAGAAACCAGAAACAAAAGCCTCAATTCCGCAATTCAGTCTTTCTTTTTCAGAAAATCACGAACATTTTCAGAAACTGACGAGAACGACACCAACACCATCTATAATGACATATTAAACTCCGCGATCTAGACCCGAGCTCTGAATCTATGAAGGACCACGAAATCGGTCTCATTGAATAAGAAGAACCCTTTATCTGAATCCAAGTACAAATCGCACATTAAAGCAAGCTGTTCTGTTCACAAAGGAGATAAAGCCGCACCGGATCATTGAGTGGGATTCCGCACTATTTATTATTCTCACCTTGAATAATCTCTAATTGCAGCTCCTCCATATGTACGCGCCATTCTCCTAACACTAATGGCCGAAGCAGGCAGATGGCATTGAATGTTTTCTTCACAATAACAATTGTTCTTGCCTAATAAAATGAAAAGACTGCTGGCTCACACGGAAGTGGTGTTGCATTCCAAAAACTATTTTATAGAGCGCTGAGGTTTGTTTCAAGGTTTAAGTACTGCGGTAAAATGCGTTGTGGGGCTAATTGGTTCATTCTCAGAATTCAGTTTTGCCCACTACAAGACGACACAATAAAGCCGAGGAAGGCAGGACGGAGCGCATCTGTCCTTTCTTACTTGTCTTTATTGTGTCGTCTTTTTGTAAGCAAAAACGAATTTTTCAAGCATTGCAGCGTAGTGTAAGCACGGTCTGCAGCCAAAAAGATTAAAATATCTCCTGACGTTACCAGAATTTTCCTCCTCAAGGGTTTTTTTCATACGATATCAATGATGCGTGCTTTGTACAGGGTCCCGTTTTTTATTGCTGCAGGGTTCTTATTTTCGCATAACGTCGCATAACGACGACTAATAATGCCTTGAACTTGAGAGTGCTATTGCAAACTTCATTCTGTCAAGGCTGTGTTGCATCATCGCACAAAGCTCTAATAAAAGTCTTGAAGCAGTAAGCCTTAAGCATACAAAATTGCCCTCAAAGGAATTTGGTTTCGTACTACTATATAGAATTGAACTCGGTCACTGCACTTCATAGAGGCAAGCTTCGCTGCAAAACAGTAGGTCCGCGCTGCCGTAACAGGAGACACAGCTCTCACTTCCCCACCTCAAACTTCTGCGCCTGCGCGATCCGTCCGCAACATACGACTCTAGTGATCGCCGCAGCCCGAGGTCACGTACTCCTGTGTTCCCTCTAACTATGAAACAAACTGCGAACAGACCGACGCCAAGTTTGCCATCTTAGTTTCCGGAGTTCAAACTCATTTCTTGGCGCGTATAAAGCAATCATGTTGAGGAACAGCATACTCTAAGCAGCCACTGCTGTACGGCAGGTTATATCACGGTAGGCGCTCTTTAACAACATTGGGGAAAACCTAACTCTGGACAAAGCTAATTAAATGCCTTTAGATTTGGTATCACTAAGCCATTTTATCGCGAGACGTAAACCGAAACATGTTCAGAAACCTCTGTCGGGCCGAGAAGATAATCCTTTGCTCCTCAGTCATCCGCTGCTAGCGCCTTCCGACCGTTTTGGAATCGGTCGTTGTCGTCGTGTACGGCCCTTTTCGGGGATTAATTAGCCCCACAGACTTTGCAGACGGCTTTACAGCCAATCAACTGGCGCTTACAATGGGACACTTACAGGAAGGCGGAAGACCACTATGACGCACGGGCCTGGGTGCCCAGTGCGTATTTCGTTAACACAACAGTGAAATATAGTCCCGGTATACACACAGCTCGCTGCCGTTTCAACTGCAATCACCACCATTTTGAAACAGCGTTAGTAGAAATTCAACTTGAACACTTCCTTCAATATTGGATTTAGTACACGGGTAGATTTTGCCGATATAGCCACATATGCGGGGTGTCATATGTTTTCGTGGTCTTATATAAGGAAATTGAACTGATAACGAGTTCTAAAGAGGGATGAAGACCACAGCCCAAATGCAACCATGAACTAAGACAGCGACTGGCGGGAATCACTCAAAAAAGTGGCCATCTAACAGAAGTTGCTAAACCGACTCTTTGTTCTGAAAGAAAAATGACAACTGACTGTATGACATAGTGTAAACGTAAGCTGCATAGTTAATGTGACTGTGGCCAAGAGCTCCAAAGCTGCTAACCTAGATCTGCAAGATCATCCCAGAGTACAAACATCTAGTATATTGACATGAAACTAGCACGAGGTAAACGCGCAGGAATGCTGCAAACAAGGGCAGCATTCTTCACAGCGATTTTATTTCAAGAACATTGTACGTTTGGGTTTGTTGGTGGGATGCAAAATACATTCTCGCAGTCAAACTGCTGATCGAAGGCGCTGAGAAGGTGTAGGTAAGAACTGCTTTCGTCCGTAACATGGTCTTGTACGTGAGAAGAGCAAACATTTGTCCAAGTTGCTACCACAGGCTTTCGAAAAATGACACAGCAAAAGCTGACACGGTTGCGAAGAGGACACACGCAGAGGCGCCTGATTTCAAGTTTATTACAAAGTTGCCGATTTGCTGAATTCATACCAGGCAATCCACCTAACGTGGGATACAAAATCACGTAGGAAACGGTTACGCGCTAAAGTAAAGTCCAAATTCCTTTCTTCTTTTCAGTGCGGTAGCACTTATATTGGCCATTCCACGCATTAAGGTGTTGTGTGAGTCTCTGTCCGTTTGTCTGAAGCCTGAATTGTGGTTTGTGGCACACTGGCCACCTGTCCGCTGAGTTATATTGGCAGGTGGCCAGATTCAAGATATCTGGCAACCTGCCCACCGTGGCGGGTTGCACTTCAATCGTTGCAAGAGGTTGCTCGGGAAGAGCAACCTGAGTCTCACAGGATCCACGGGTGGCAGCACATGTCATTTCAGGGTAGCGGCTCATCACTTAACCGCTGCACCGGGTGGTATGAGGACAACCAGTGAATTTTTGAATGCAAAGGGGAGAAAGACCAGGTCGGAATATATGGGCATTTAACTAATAATCGCTATCTGAACAACTTCCATCCGTGAACAACGGATCCGAACACTGCGACCTAATTCGCTTTTGGCCTAGCAACGCAAATCAGCAGTATTTCATTTCCTTGGCGCACATCCCCTTTTATATCTATGAGTTTAGGCGTTCCGCCGGGTGTAGAGGCTGCGCTTTGAATGTTTGAAATTGTGCCTGTGCTCATGTGAGGTGTGATGGACTGCCTATCGCGCTTGGCTTGCACGTGTATTTGCATCTGTTTTTTTTGTCATTTTTTGTCTCTAGTGGGAAATATTGCTTGGCATGAATGCTAGGTTTTGGCAGCCTTGAAATAAATTTGAAATATGGCGCTTTTATGTGTTTTGGCATCTCGTCCCGGTCAGTTTATATGGTGCCAGCCTCCTCAAAGCATTATTTTCTAATGGTGGTTGGTTCAATACATATACTCGTTATATGTTGATCTAAACGTCTAGTGCAGACCTGGAAAGCTCAGTACTCCCTTTGGCTTTTCCACACACTGTAGGAAAAGGAGAATCAGTTGACGGGAGCCCACTGCTAAATAGTTAAACCATTTAAAAAAGCTTGGCATATTAACATTTAGACCGTTAATTAGCTAAGACAAGGCAACAAGGCAAGATAGTCGCTTTAAATTATTCAAGAGCATAAAAACTCTCAGGCAGTCCTCGGCAGATCGTTTGAATGCGTTAGCGGCGAATCGTTTGTTTTATGGGAGGTTCTATCAGCGGTGGCACACAAAGGTTCGCTATTTCCGAGGTAGTACACAAGGTACGTATGGGTGGTGTACTTCTTACGTTCGTAACCCGGTGGGCAGGCGCTCACCTGCTTTTTGTAGCAGGTGGCGCCAAAATACATGCGCTTTCGAGTAACTTGCAGGCAAAGCAACCTCTTCAGTGCACGTAACTCGTCGAAATAGCCGAAATTCGTTGGGCCACAGCCCTGAGATTAACTGCGTTTTTGGAATTATAAAAACAGACATCGATATTACATCCGAAAAGGTGCACGCCTCCCGGTAAATAAGGAGAAAACAGCAATAGTTAAAACTATCTGTCCAATATTAGTTAACCTGCCTACTATTTAGCACGCTTTTCCTATATTCTGATGCACTACACAGCTAAGAATGCTGATAAAAAACTGTCATCCAACTTAAAAAAGCTATTTTTAAAAAAAACTTCAGACATCATAGGTATGAAACAAATGCGCGGTTATGCTCATGTCGCGTATTAATTCTATCTTTGGTAAATACATTTTTAATAGCAGCTACCAAGAACCCATTTCAGGATGTAAGTATTTAGGCACGCACATAATATCTGACCCTACCTGGAAGTCCCCATCAACTATATTATTATCAACGCTAAACCGTACACTGAGGTATGAACACTAGAATATTTAATGCACCATCGCTGTGGTCTGGACACCAGGAGTGCACCGTCAGGTGGCGCCAGCATGCAGTGGGACATGGTTCGAAACATGGAGGGGTGAGTTACTTTGGTAATACAATACAAAAGGTTTCACCTATGTTACAATGTGCGTCATCAGTCTGGGGATATGGACTTGCTAAAATTATGTGGAACTTCTCTCGAACTGATTCAGAATAACTCGGAACGTTTTATCTAAACCAACTATTAACACATACGCAGCATCGAAGCTATGAAAAAAAAAACGCTATCACTCCCAGTTTTTCAAAGAATCACAGGAAGATATCTCTACTCTGTCCAAAGTATATTATTATTCCGAATAAAATTGTGAACTCAACGTTCGCCAATTCTCTATCTCAAGGGGCATCGATCACATTCACAAAGTTCACAACGTCACTTGTACCAGCCACTCGTTCTCTTATTCGCTCCTTCCACGCACATCAGGAGGCTGGGATATCTTTCCGCAAGGTTTCGTGTCAATTACAGATGCTGTCTTTTTCACAGTTCAATATATCACATTTTATATAAAAAAAATAATCTTCATGCCTGGCATCATATTTCTGTGTGTATTGTTTGCTTTCGTGCTTTTGAGGCCTTTCCACTAGAACCACTGTCAATATATCCTCAGGTGCTCTATCTGCAGGCTTGCATTTTTTTACTATTAACGTTTTTGCTGTCGCCAAAAGCGTTCTTCATTGGTTTTCTTGCAGTCTTAAATGCCAGCAATGGAAACACTGTAAAAGAAAGTTTTTCTATATATTGGAGGAATGGATCATTACTGTCAGTATTTTTGCCAGTATCTAGCAGTTTTCTAATATTCAAAATTCTTCTCCAACAATGTTGGACAGGTAAGGGAAGCTGAATTGAAGAAGATGGGAGAAGCCTTTGTCCTACAGCGGGCTTAGTTAAGTTGGTGATGATGAAGCAGCTTTGTTTCTTGGTACTTTTCTGAGACAAATGGAAAGGGCTCTAAAACGACAAAAAAGAAAAAAAATGTATAGTGCTTTGCGTTGTGCTATCATCTTTCTCGTTTTTTATGGCAGCCCACAAAAATTTTATCACGGAATCGAGTTTTCTTCGAGACGGTGTCCATGCAGGGACAGTAAGTCGCCCCATGTTTACAAACTTTGAGCTTAAAATATTGCCGGCACGTAGCTTTTGCCGCCGAAAACCATGACTAGAGGGGAAATCGTCAGAAAGGTAGAGAAAAAAATTTATATTTTAGGCTGGAGGCGCTTTTCGTACGGTACGACAGCGCCCAGCCAAAGAAGCAGTTCATTTAAGCAAAAACTAAAGCTTACAAATGAGCGAAGCACTCGCCCATTGCCCGGATGGCAATTTAATTTGGGACGGCGACACAAAAAAGCCATTGTGCTCATGCAACAAGCTCAGCTCTGAAAACAACCATTTCCCCCCCCCCCCTTTTTTTTATGGCAGCTGGATTGAAACCTAAGCGGTGAAAGCGACCGCTCAAAACAATAGCCGGGGAATTACGAACAGAAAGGGCGCCGGAGAACACAAAGCAAACCTAACAACAGTAATGATAGCAGAAGCAACAAGAGAGGGAGCAGACGCTCCCTGCTTTCAAGGCAGATAAATTATGGACAGTAGTGAAGCAGGAGCGCCCCCAGGCGTTCTCTAAAGTAATGAAAAAAAGAAAAGAAATGAAAACAATGCCAGGCTAGGGTTACATAGAAAGCGCGTGAGGGGCGGAACAATGGTTGAAACCTGAATAAAACATATCTTGTCTCTTATTCCTGTGATGTTCTTAAAGCGCTCCGGCCGGAACGCGCTCCTTGCCTAGGGAGCTTTGTGCGCGTGCCGCCGCTCAAAGGAATCGCAGGCCGCCTCGGCAGAGCAACAAAGAAAGCCAGCAACAGAGGCCGGGTTTAAGAGAATTGCACGCGGGGAAGGCTCCGCTGCGGAAAGTTGTGCCACAAAACTGCGACCATGGCCCCCTAGACCGTTGCTGCTGCTTCTTCAATATATTGCCTGGCAGTCACGGGGATGTGGCTTTCTCCCCTCTGCCGAGATAGGAGGATTTTAAAGCAAGACTTTCTGAATTGAGACTCCTTGTTTGTGCGGGTGGCGCGAGTTTTATTGCCGCCTACTGCGTATAATATTAATAGCCGTCTCTTCTTACGCCGCCCAACGCCGCTTTATACCGCCCAAGCTTGCGAGTGCCGGGTCGAACTGGGTGTGGCAGGTAAAGTGATACGCTCTTTTCAGATTTAAAACGCATTTTGCCTGGTGTGCACACCGCTCAAAAGAACAATACAAAACAAAAAGATGAAAGATTATTGTATACCATCGTGGAAGTTTTGTGTACAGTTTAGCTGAACTACCTCAAACCCACCGCAGCAATCCGTACAAATTGTGTTGTATCTAAAACACCCTTATCCCACTTATTCCATGGTTTGTAATTCTAAAATATAGCTTCTTTTCGGGTCCTATGCTTGTGCGGTTGTTTTAAATGCAGCAGCGAATGAATCCCGTAGTTCTTCTTCACCACGAACCCACTTTGCGATTGGCGGGTGTCTTTGTTATCGCCAAACTCACTTGCACAGTTTGAAAGTGCGCGGGCGATGAATAGTTTCAAATTTTAATCGGACATTCTTGACAATGGCACCAGTGACATTCGCCATGGCATGGTAATAAATTTAACCTTTGCTCCGGGCAAACAATTTCACCGCCTTTTGGCAAACGAAGACATATGTTGATTGCAAGAAACACTTCCGCCAGTGCCTGGCTACAGACACACGTGGAACATGCAAGGTTGCGACGAATAAGTGCGGTTACTCTTAAAGCACTGCACAGATTTCAATCTCTAGACCGAGCCCGGCCCGATCATCACCAGAACTTGGGACTCAAAGCTCGAACCAGGCCCGAACCCGCTACTTTATCACTCGAGTGAGGCAGGAAGCGGCTCGTCAAGCTCGGCGTGAGGCCCGAACCGGCCCGGGCCCGTTCTCACAACTGCTCAAATGGTAAACTGTTCCGTGTGCGTAAGTTGACTTAGTGGCTGACGGAAGCGCATAAAACGCTATAATACTTGAAACACGCAGAAAAATAAAAGACAAGGGGGTTTTCCCGCTCGGGTTTTTGGACAGTGATTTCGCATGTGTATAGCCCGGAAGATCCGACATCCAGACTGAAAGGGTCGCATACACGCGTAATAAACCGTTTGCGTTACCTCGACATTTCTGATCAGTCAATATTTATCGTCTGCGATGTCTAAGTGATAAAATAACTTTGAGCCGCCGTAGCATGGAGATTTCGTTTTTATTAGGAAAAAGATTTTGCTTGCAAATGTCATGAAAGCTTTAGCAAAGTTTCAATGAAAAGAAATACAAAAACGCCTGTTTGCTGCGTATTATCTGTCAAAGGACCCGGTGTGGTCTAAACCGATACGGCTTTTCTCAATGAAGTTTCTTTTAGCGCAGAAATATGTGTCGGAGAGGCAAAGGCACATCAATGAAGATATCTTAGGACAGACTGCTTCCCGTCGAGAAATCGAATGAAGGTCCTTATCTTACGATTCTTACAAGGCTTCAAATGTGCAGTCTCGAGCGTTAACACAAGATACGTGGGGCGCCATTTGGTGATAAGCAGATTCAACATGTGAGGTGGAGCAGCTGGCCTCACTTACCTGGAGCATTGTCATTCTTATTTTTGAATTGCTGCGTGCGACCACAGAAACCGACACCCGTCGCCTTTATTTACTTTGTCTTATTCGAGATTGAAAGAAAGAGTTAGGATTAACCGTTAGATTGTATTTATTCTTCTTACTCGCTTCATTAACACCTTAAAATCAAGGATCAAACTATATCAGTGGCGCTTACCGACCTTATAAAGTTGTTCGCTTTCCACTGCGTGCGTAGATACTCCGTTGCTGTACGTCCGCACCCAATTCCCCCTCCCCCATTCACCACTTCACTTACACTCGGTGGCTCCCAAGAGAGCGAATGTCAAATAAGTGCACCACGAAGTGCCCTGACGTTATTTGTACATCATGGAACTGCAGGCGTTTCTTGTTCTATTTGTCTTGATGCGAGTTTATCTATGGGTGGCTGGGATGTTTTGCGGTATAGCCCACTGCCACAGGTTCTAGAAATGAAGACAGAGGAAGAGCAACTTGACTGTTAGTATTGCGTTTTTTCCCATAAAGGACCACTGAAAAATAAAGGAAAATAAACAAGTTAAAAATAGTACTGTCACAATGTATTTCATAATTTTATTTACTGAATGAGCTGTAAATATAAAAAAACTCATTACAGAATGTCTGAAGAGCAGCATTGTATCCATTTGTAGATTTAAAAACCATGCACAGAGTGAGCAGAGCTGAAAAGACGGCACATTTTTAAGGCAAAGTTTTTTCAACTGTCTTCACTGAATTTTTTAACAATGGATAATCGTAAATTAAGAAAGTCAAGTGAAGCTACCGCTCCCAGGCACACGTAGGAGGTCAATTTCTTTCTCTTTTTTCTCTCTCTCTTTTTGCCTTCCTTCCTTTATTAATATCTCTCAATTCTTTTTTTCTTTCTTCCTTTCTTTCTTCCTTTCTTTCCTTCTTTCTTTCTTTCTTTTCTTTCTTTTTTTTCCTTCTTTCTTACTCTCTTTTTTTTGCTTCTTTTTCTCCCTTTGTCCCTTTGGGTCTTTTCTCTTTTCTTTTTCTGACGCCGTGTTCAAGCCCCTGGCCTGACGATTGTTCAGTTTCATTTGAAGCTTCACTTCCGGCCACAAAAGTGGGAGCCCCGCTAGAAAACGAAACGGCAGGAAAGGGTGAAGCCGGGTCTCTGTTGGGCTAGAGACCGTGATTAGCAGAACACGAGGCGCGAAACCAAAAAGGTTAACCGCGAGCTTTAGGGAAAACTCGAAGATTCGGAGCGAGAAGATGCCAGAGAAAATAAATACATAAAAAACTCGTGTGCAGAAAGCGACGAGGAGGAGACGAAGTCTGGGCGGAACAACTTTCGCGACCGTATTTTGCTTCGACGCCGGCCAGCTCCGAGTCGCCCCGTCTCCTCCGCTATCGTAAATCTTGAGCCGGTCTAAAACTCTGGGAAACCGAGGCGTAATCCCATTGCCAGCCGCTCAGCACGCCGCTCGTGGGGCGCAATTCTGGCGCATTAGCATCGCCAACTATCGCGTTCGGTTCGCTGCCTGTCCACGCGAGTGAGGCTGCTCCGCTTCGCACACAGGCGATGGGGCAAAGTGAGCGGGGAAGAGCGGTTGCAGTGGGGTGCTAACCGCGACGCGATCAGCGCAAGCGGCGGTGGCTGCGGAAGCGACGGTGACGGCGCTCTGCTTTCGTTGCCAGATGAAAACTAATGCAGCTGCCGCCGCGGTGGTGTTTGTCTAGATCAGCGAGCTCGTGCGCCCGCGCGCTGTTCCACGCAGTGTTGCTGTGGACTCGAAGCCGCGGTCTCAACGTCAGCTTTCCAACCCCTTTTATCCCTTTCCCTCTCCAGTTATCCTACCAGCCGCCTGCCCATGTCCCCATGTTTTTCCTCATAAGGGAGTTGTCCCTATTTTTCATCTTTTCCGTCGTTGTGGTGCCTTCAAACAGCATCTCCACATTGCTCTTAGCGTCTGCGACTCGTACACGGGGGCTCTTTAGCCGCAAATGTTTTGCATGGCTTCGCCTGGAGCCTTTTGCGCGTCGAGGATTGCGTTTACCCAAGCCGCGGTAAACATACAGCTCCTGTGTGCTTTGCAAAAGCGCGGGGCGCCGGTGGTGAACGTGATTTCGGAATGTGGCTTGCGTTACCTCCACCGTTCCCCAGTCTTGATTCCAGAGAATGTACGTCTCTAGAGGTGAAGTAAGGAGCCGCAGTTGCGTATATTGGTGTTTTGTGCAGATACTTAAGGACGTTCTATATCCTTATCAAAGGAACAACGTGTTAAGCGCTCTTTAAAAAGGATTCTGTCGAAGCGTTTGGTCAGCATGTGCAGAACTAGAGAACGCTTGTATTAAAAAAAAAAACAGGAGAGTGTCAGAGAGAGACATTAGGAATAAATAGCGCATTTGTGTTGTGAATGCGCGAGAAGCGTGCATAATGATGGCAAGAAAGGTTGCTACTGGACGTGCAAACAAAACGCCACTTTTGCACCTATCCCAGTGCACACGACTCAGCTATCACGTCTTGTATTTCTTGACTTTCTATTCCTTCGGCGACACTCACCAGCTGTCTATTTTAGACCGAATGTCGCAAATTATGGCCAGGAATGGGGTCAGGAATATGGATTGTGGGCCAGCATTATCGTGCCAGGAACATTATCGTCCACACCAACAGAGCCATAGCGTAGTTAGTTGAAAGTTTGAGACCGTCGCGGAACTTTGCGTGTCTTGGTTTAGTCAACAAGGTTTCATGTCTGTTCCTGCTGTAGTACTGTTCAGAAGACGAACACTTAGTATGGCACCTGTGCACGCGCTCATCTACAGGTGCGTGCCAGCCAAGTGTCATGTATGGTCGCGTAAAAAAAGTTCCGACATTCGAAGCCCCTTTTCAGGGCGCGAAAACAGGAAAAAACACAAATGTAGGTGTCGATTCCTGTTGTTGTCAACCTTTTTGTTTTTTTCCTGCTTCCGGGTCTTAAAAATCAAAAATGGACCGAAACTTACTATCCTAACAGCAAGTTCCCCCTTTTAGCTTTGCAGTTTTCTACGCTTCTGGAAAGACAATTCGGAATAATTGCTGTCTTCTCTAAAAGCAAGATAAAAACAATAGCAATATTTCTTCTTTGTAGCCCATGTCATTAAAATGTGCGTGTAGCATTCTTTCTGAGAATTATACGGTAGCACACCGAATTCCTCGCTGTCCGCATTGTGCTGGTACTTTTTTCTGCGTATATCCTACGTCAAAATGTTTCAGATAATTGCGGGTGAAGGTGAATTTTATCGTGCTTTTGATTTTTTGTTCTTCTTCCAATTACGCAGAGTAGCGTGCTGGTGCTAGCAGATCGCATTTTTAATAAGTATTGACGTGAAACCGTGACAGTACGCGAGCGTAATGCATAATTTCTTTAGTATATGCAGTTGTTCGACATAAGATATACGACCTGACATTTGTAATAGCGATGCCGCAGGTATTCTTTGTTAGCTAGGAGCACCAACATCCTTAATAAAAATATACACAAATTGGGAGAACCAGGAATTTTCAAACTTTCTCATTTCTGGCCAAGTGTTAGGGCACTCTCCTTACAATATATGCTCTCTGATGAATACCTCTTTTCTCTTAAATTTCTCTGCGTTTTTTGGCACAGAATAACTTTTTTACTCCCTGATACGTCTTAGATATCCGGTCAGCTGCAAAACCTGCACTGCAAAACAGCCAGTGTTGAGAATCTGTCCCTCAATACAGCGACTATATTTTTGAAACAACGCAGGCAGGATAGCGCTCGGCGACGCGACCGACACAACCAAACCGTCCTTTACGGTCCTCCCCAAGGGGCGCTTGGAAAACATCATCAATACTGCATGCGGCAATGCACTCCGTCCCGCCATTCCACTGCCGAGACAATACATGCTGAGAGGAAGTTAAAGGCGCTGTTGGCTTCACGCAAGGAAGTTTCTCGGGGCCATAAATATTAAGGCGCGGAGCGTTGTCGGCTGAGAGTGCGCCTCGCTTCGAGGCGGGACAAAAATGGCGGTGCATTTATTATGCTTATAAACAAGATAAATAGCGGCACTTTATGGAACTTGAGCTGACTTCAGTTTTACTTGATGGGTGCAATGCGCAGTATCGTTCTTTTCAAGTTCCTTTAGATTACTGCTGGAAATACTGTTCACTATAAGCAGCAAATTTCCTTTGGCATTATTGCCAGACTTTGCAGCGTGGTATGCGAAGATATACGTATGAATAGCAGTTGTACAGGTCCGAGCACTCTAGGAAAGGGAAGATTTCAGAAAACGGGGTTCTCTCATTTGTTTATAAATAGTTTCCTCCACTGGATGACATATGTGCAGCCAAATTAAGGTTTCTCATTAATTGGCTTATTTATTTAGTTATTTGGTTGTTTGGTTGTTTGTTTGTTTGCAGAACCAAACATAGGATAGTAGCAGAGGTCAACACACAAAATGTAGAGGCACACTGTAAACAGAATAAAGCGAGAAAAGCAAGGCGCTAAGGAGGCAACAATATTTCACAAGAGAAAAATTAGAGTAGAAGTTAAGAAATGAGCCGAATAAAATATTGTGAAAGATAGGTAAAGGTTATAAAACCTCTAAAATAAAAAAGTAACAGTGATTCAAAGTGCAAATATAGGCGAAAAAAGAGTGCACATATAAAAAGGGTGCAACAAAATTATTGCCAGCATGGAATACAGAAAAAATATGATTACAATGTGATAACTAGGCTAAAATTTATCGAAGCATAACGATTTTTATTAAGATAAGCAAACTATAATTGTAAATATTGGAACGCAAGATAATAGTCAACTTTCTTTGTCGCGGCTACCACCGTCTTAAATTTTAGCTGAGTTTGATTCAGTGCATCTGGTTCATGGCAGGTTATTTCAATGCACTATTGTGCATCCTTTGAATGACTTCGAGTAAAGGGACGTTCCGCACGTCATGCGTTTTACTGCAGATTGTTAGCCGTGGCGTGGTGAGGCAAACGTAGAAGCAAAAATTAGTTCTTTTCTGATGTACGAAACAACCTGTCCTTTCATATTTACCGTACTCTTACGGGCCATGACTAAGGCACCGATATTAAGCTGCGGTCATCACTGATGCAGTATCGGTGGCACTGTACGAACGTAACTGCTTTAATCCAGTCATGGCGTCTTGTCAAGAGATTATAGCCCATGCTACACCGCGTTACTTGAGCGTCCTGTATACGGGATTGCGTCAGCATGCTCTCAATTTTTAATCACTTATTTTATAGCCTAATTGTTTTGTTTCCCTGCGTTAGTTCGCGCTAGCTTTTTTCTTTGTGTGGGGATTTTAATTATTCTTGCTGGTATCGTGGAAGTGTTTTCTACAGCCCTAAACATGTATTTGCTTCATGTTAACTGTGTTCGTCGCTGTTTCATGCGTACTTATATATGCATGTCAAGTGTTGTCAGCTCCAATATGTTTCCAGAAAATTTGCAATTTTATCCGCCTTGATGTGGTTTTTGGCACTACTGTGTTTGCCACTTTTTCATACGTACTTATGTATTTATGGTAATTGTTGTCAGCTCCCCTACATTTCTAAAATGTTTGTTTTTGTGTCCGACTTGATATGGTTTCTGGCACTAGGCCCTCCACCATTCAGTTTGCTATAGTGCCGTAACAGATTTGCTTTGGCTCACGAATAATTATTGTTATAATTATTAGAATTTCAGATCGTTATAGTAGAGTCGACGGTGATCTAATACACGCTTTGTATTCAGAAACATTTGCGTTCTGAAGTAAAATTCACAAAGATGAGCAATAATTTGTGAATTGAGTGGTGTGCTCTGTGAAAAATTGAAAGGAAGCCTGGCGATTGCTTCTGTATGAACTGTAGGACACTTGATTACTTTTGGACTCGATGTGTATGTAGTACTGAATTTTATGTCGAGCGTTATATCTGAAAAACAGAAGCTACGCTCGGAATTCACTTTCTTCTGCCACGTTTCATGCCGGCTAAAGGATTCATGTACGTTGCTTCATCCCTCTAGCACTTTCGTAGAGAGAGTGTTGGCTTGGAGCGAATAGAGAGATGATGCCACCGGTGCTTAGAGTTCACCATTCATCACCGTTGTCTCCTCAATAAAGACAAGCCCAGAGATAATTGTTGAGAGTGTTTTAATCTAAAACCCTCTTAAACCCTTTTAGACATTGTTTTTCCCGCTCCTATAGACATATACGTTTCTAGATCGAAATTTAACACACACCTGATGGAAAAATATCAAGGTTGATGATCTCCAGACTTCGTCACTTTTATGTTGCATCAATGCGGCCCACGGTGTCTTGCCTGGGAGGGGTCCTGTCCATCGCAACAGCGAAAAGCATGAAATTTAAAAATGGACTTCAAATTTGTTTAGACTAGCTTTTGCTGCTAAGGCATGAGGAAAAGAACGACCCAGAAGAAAATTTAGATGAAGACTCCAGTATTAACCCGCCGCTGCACATCTTAATCCTTTGCGCTGTATAAAGCTCAGCTCGCGTCCGTCACTGATTGCCAAGTCAACTGTTAGTTAATAGGCCAACCCGACATCTAGTACTAGCTGTAAGGGATCCGTCGGTTCTAACAAATTCTAATGTCCGATGGCTAGATTCTATATGCATTATCACATACATATACAATAACTATTGGTAATTGTTATAAATGACCTAGACATTGCAGGATGCAGCACGTGAACTTCAGACATTTCATTTTTTCTTTAAAAAAAGAAACATGCAGCTGGCCTTGTTGCCCTACATGACGCTAAACACGCGGGGTGCCGGCCGAGTTACATTGCAGATAGAATATTTACGCGTTATTTGAACACGATGTACCCCGATAACATACTTTTCAAGCTTAATATAAAATATGGAGAAATATAACCAGCAAAAACTATATCGCGAACCAGAAGCAGCTAAGCAGTCATAAAGTCCTGAGCCTTTGGGAAACTAGCAACCCAGCCGCAATATTTTACATAGGTATTAGTAAAGGCCACCGACTAGTGATGCCAGGCGCCGCTAATGGCAGCTGCTAAGTTGTGATGATGTCACAAGGTTATGTGACCTCGCTCGACGAATGATTAATTTAAAGGAGGGTAGGCTTTGATAGCGGCACAAGCTCACGTAGCCTCTTTCGGCCAATCACGGCGCCCTATAAGGGCCGGTTGCGATGACTTCACAAATTCACGTGGCATCTGCACCACTCAGCCAATTTCATGAGACTGGACATCGGCGGGGCTTTGCTGTGACAACTCTAATGTTATCGCATTAGTAGTTTCATACCATACCATACCATGCCATACCATATAATACCATACCGCACCATACCATACTGTACCATGCTATGCCAAGCTGTATTATATCATAACTTACCATATCTTACAATACCAAACCAGAACACAAAATACCATGTCATACGAGAGCATACCATACCATATCATAAAATACCATAGCATACCATACCATATCATGCAATTCCATACTGCCCGTACCGTATCATCACGAAGTGAACACGGGAGGGGAGAGGCTCAGTGTACTTGCCAACGTTTCGACAAGGGGACTTGTCTTCGTTTATGCAAAGCGTTCATTTTTGGCGGGGTTTAATTAAGGTGTTCACTACGAGGAGCAAGGCCCGGTGAGCGGGAGTAGGGTTTGAACTGGGTTGGGTGTTAGGAATGGAAAGGCGGAATCTTGACCATGCGTGATGGGTCCTAAAGAGGTTTAGCCGGTTGACCTTTTATCTGAGTTTTGCAGGTCAATGCAGACAGTCGTACCAAGCCATCTGTCGCAGCTGGACACGCATCATTTCAATCCTACGCTCGCAATCTCTACCCACTTCACACCCTTGGACTCTTTTCTGCTGAGCTGGCCTTTTCTTTTCAGGTTGCAGGCCAACCGGTTAATCCTCAGCCATCACGCTTGGACAAAATTCACCCTCTCTATCCTAACACAGTTCCAACTTCAAACCCTCCTTCCTCTCACCGGTCCTTTCTCCTCGGAGTGACGATCCTATTTAAACCTCGGCAAATGATGAACGCTTTGCCCAGACGAAGACAAGCCGTCTTACTGAAAACGTTGGCATGCAGACTGAAGATTTTCAATCCCTCATTCACTTCGTGACTATCAAGAACCATCCGACCACCCTCTCTCTACTATACCATATCACGCAACACCATACCATATTACCCCATAAAATGCGAAAGGATACAATAGAATACAATACAGTATAATTCAGTGCAACAGAGTACAAATTTAAGAGCGTAAACACAATAAAACGCCTCTTTCATTCATTTTATTACTGACTATCGGTTGTAATATTGTTTGCTATGTAGAGGCCGTGGTGGCTCAGTCGATATGGCGCTCGGCTGCAGACCCGAAAGACGCGGGTTCAATACCGGCCGCGGCAATCGCATTTCGATGGAGGCGAAATGCTAGAGGCCCGTCTACTGTGCGATGTCAGCGCACGTTAAAGAACCCCTGGCGGTCTTAATTTATGGAGTCCTTCCCTATGGCATCCCTCATAGCCTGAGTCGCTTTGGGACGTTAAATCCCCATAAACCGTAAACGAATCCATTGCTTGCTAGGCAAAAATAAAGCAGGGTTTGCCTTTCCTAATTATTATACATCGGAGGTTCTTATGTATGGAATAGTTCAAGCCACAGTGGCTTCCACCGTGGTTCAAGCCAAGCCACGCTGAAAATAATGGCGTCGTAGTCGATGTATTCGAGGCGTAATGGCACGCTACCGTCACTTGTTTTCACCAGTAGGAGTCCAAATACCAAGAGCAAACGGCTATAAGCGCTTCCATCTCATATTAAATTAATTGCGTACAGGGTATTATTGAAGGAAACCGGCGCAGTAATGACTGCTCACTTTTGGCTGCAAAGCACTGCATCAAGGAATACTTGCGTATGTATAGGCAGCTACTGTATATCATACGCACTTCCAGCAGTAATTAGGCCTAAACTAGCGTCGGATAAGACATGCATTATGGTGAAATATACAGCAGTGAAGCTGTAGAAATGAGCATGCATAAAATATGTCTCTCGATGACGTCTGTCCCGACGTGCATACTAAGTACATTAAGCATTGCCGTGGAGGTCTATCCAAAACCGGTAGCCGTCACTCTGTAGCTTGTGGTGCTGTCGTTTTTTTTTTTTGCGCGACTTCCAGACAGAAGAAAGAAAATGAAGAGCTTGATTACTAGAAAAAAAAGCAAGTTTTCGAACACGTAACAGAAAATGTCCAAAGAAGGATTGCGCGCAAGATAGAAAGAATGAAAAATAAATCATACCTCCAAAATCCCGCAGCAGTGGATTTTGAGTCAGAAGGTTTTCCCTATTGTGTGTCGGGGTCAGTTTAGATCAGCATTATGTAATCAAAATTGTAAGTTTCGCAGGGCCAAGACTTCTGTAGCCTGAAGCAGAGAGCCCACGTTAATAAAATAGAGGCCAACAGTATCTCACAATTGATCAGCTCTCCAGTGAGTTTAAGCTTTTCGATAGCTGATAGATTCCGGCGCCAGTAACCGCCCATTAAAGAAGTAGCTGAATTCACGCTATATTCTAGCATCCCGTTTATGACTAACACAGCCACTGCGCCTCAAGCTTACGACGACCTTCACAAAGCCTGCAGTACCACTACCCTTTATATTGTTCAAGCAAGCCTCCCATACACAGTAGTATCTCAGAAACGCTCTGTCCTTTTCTCATTCAATAGCGCCCTGCATTCTTCGTTCGCGCACACACTAAACAAATACACACATGTGACAAAATGACAGCGGAGAGTCCCGGAGCTCATCACGTCTTTCAGGCTCGTCTT